>NW_027182103.1:3951044-4551044 GCF_029961685.1 Aristolochia californica | reverse complement strand
GTGGGTTACAGGGTGCTGTTATATGAGGGACAGGAGTTTATTGTCTTCATTTTATATAAGTTGATCTTGTTTGCGTTCATAACTTTCAAAGATGATGTTTGACAAGGCTAACCTGCACAATAGATTAGTTTTGCACAGAATATATGGTGGTTAAGCCTTCACACTTTAGATTCTCTAATTTCAATTTTTCTTATGTTGGTTACCTAAATAGAATTAGGGCTTTTATGATATGCCAAACTTGTAGGCTCATAAATTGCCCTTGATGTGGTTATGGTCTCTTTGATTTGGAACCTGTGCAGGTTTTTACATGGATCCTCTGTCTGGAGCTTATCCTGAACAACTTGACATAGTTTTCATCATCGTTTATTTTGTGAAGGTATGCAGACCCGCTAAGTCTCAAAGTCACATGGGAGATTTTGTTGAGGAATGGCTTATGAGTCTGTCTTGTTCTTTTTCATATTTTAGTCTGTTCAATATTTCTTGTCTAGGTATTACTACTAGGCAACTGATAGACTCAGGATTCAATGGTCTTGAGCTTACCAATACATTTTTAGACTAGTTTTGCTCAATAGATTGTTTATGTGGGGACAATCATTTTCCTTTTTCTTTCTGATTATTTTTTCCTTTTCGTGTAGTGCTCAACAGTTCTGCTTATCTTTAATATACGGATAGTTACTATTTATACAACAATGTCAATTTTTTTAAGATAAATAAATTTCATTTAACTTTTTTTTTTTGTTTTTTTGTTGAAGATGTAATTTTATTAAAAAGAAGGAAGAAAAAACTACAAAACTTCAAAAGCGGAGGGCGCAAATCCTTTACAACGAGAGATTGCAGGAAAGCTCCCTCCTTGGCAAGCACATCTGCTGCCGAATTAGCAGATCTCTTAAATTTCATTTAACTATGTAAGCAATGTGTGAAAATTGAAGATTGAGAAGTAGAAGAGAGGAGATAAGGGGGAGAGAGAGAGAGAGAGAGAGAGAGAGAGAGAGAGAGAGAGGAGAGAATGGAGAAAAGCTCAAAATTAGAGCTTCTTGGTGGTCGTGCATGGCCCCCTCTATATAATTGAGTCTCAATGAATTACAAAAATGCCCTCACTTTCTATATGCCCTATGTATATGAAACTTAAACCATAGACAATTCAACATGTAGAACAAGATTACATAGAAGAATAAATCTATTGATGAGATGGAATGACCAAAATACCCCTGGACTTGTTTTCCAACTCTCCTTCTCAAGTAGCAGTATATGTGTAAGAGACCCAACTTGTTATAGAAAGTTAAAAATCATGCTTTCCTAGTGCCTTAGTAAAAATATCTCCAAGTTGGTCTCCAGATCGAACATATGGGGTGACTTCCTCCATCATGACATCTTGAATAAAGTGATAGTCCACCTCTATGTGCATTGTCCTCTCATGAAAGATTGGATTACTAGCAGTAAAGATACCGCCTGGTTGTCATAGAACATTGTAATAGGTTCATTCTGGTAGAAGCCTAACTTCTGTGAGACTGATCTCTCCCACATCAACTCATTGACAGCGTGAGTTATTGTCATATACTCAACTCCAGTACTAGACCGAGCAACCACATTTTTCTTTTTACTTTTCCAAATTATTAAATTACCCCCTAGAAAAACACAATAGCCAGTAGACTTCATGTCTAGTTTGAAACCAGCATAATCAGTGTCAAATGAGGCTTCAATTTTCAAATGACCACCAGGTCTAAAGAAAAGACACTTTCCTGGTGCCCCTTTTAGATGCCTTAAAATTCTCGGTGCTGCTTTTAGGTGGACTTTATGTGGATGCTCCATAAATTGATTCACTACACTTACTACAAATGAGATATCAGGTCTAGTGACTTTTTCATGTATAAGTTTACCCACTAATCTTTGATATAGTGTCTTATCATTCAATTATGCACTTTGATCATCATGGAGATCATGGCCAACCTCCATTTGAGTATCAACTGGTTTAGCTCTTACAAGATCATATTCTTGTAACATATCTGTTATATATTTCAGTTGTGTCAAGACAACTCCTTTGCTTCTTGCTATTTCAACCCCCATAAAGTATTTCATTACCTGACTGAATAAAACACATGAAAGCAATTTTGAACATCTTTGAATTGACCTCCGGTCAAAAGATAAGCTGGGAACATCAATTTTTGGATTTAATATCGAAGCCTCTATTCTCAACTCAATGGCGAACTATCTGGGTTGTAAGGTAGCGTCCGTTCCGAGCACATATCTGGGCTTACCTTTGACTCTCCTGCCTACGAAAAACTCCTGGTTTCCGGTTGTTGAGCGGCTTGAGAAGCTTCTTGGAAAGGGAAATTTTTATCCAAACCTGGTAAGTTGGTTCTTATCAAATCATGCCTTCATGGTATCCCATCTTATTTTTTATCTTTGCACCATTGTCCATCATCTATTCGGGATAGAATCGAATTTTTGAAAAGAAGATTCCTATGGGATGGGCCAAATGGGGAAAAAAAGTTTAATCTTGTAAAATGGATAGATGTTTGTAAACCACTTGTAATGGGGGCCTCGGGATTCGGGACATTGCTACCACAAACAAGGCTCTGCTTTTAAAGTGGATTTGGAAGTTCAACATGCAACCCAATCTGCTGTGGCGCCGAATGGTTGCAATAAAATTTGGAACAGACAATGGTTGGTGGACGGACGGGGGAAGATTTTACATGTTATCCCCTATTTGAAGAAAATTGCCAAACTCTTACCTAGCTTCAAATCTGCCGTCAAATGCTACATTGGGAGCGGTACAGATACTCTATTCTGGACGAAATTGGTGGATAGGGTCAAGTTGTTTTGAAGGAAAGTCATCAACGTTTATATCAACTGTCAAGATCTTGTAGCACAATGGTTTCCGACCATTGGTAGTCTTTGGGCGGCTGGAGTCTTCATCTCAGGTGAGCGTTGAATGACTCCGAAGCTGTTGAAGCCACTTGCCTGGTCAACTTGCTCTCTAATGTGACTTTAAAAAGCTCTACCGATACACTCATCTGGATGCCGAACAAACAAGGTATGTTCTCTACAACTTCTACGTACCATCATATGATTTCGTATCCGCCTCCCCACGCAGAACATCCTGCTGCCTTTGCATGGTCGTTCCTGATTCCTCCTCGAGTTAATCATCTGGGCGGTATGTTGTAAGAAAATCTTAACTTCTGACGCTTTGCAAAGACGTGGCACTAATATTCCTAATATAGAATGCCCTTTTTGCAACACATCCCTCGAAACAGCAGATCACACGCTTCTACATTGCGAATATGCTCATAAGATTTGGACCGAATTAATGGACAAAATCGGTTTATTATATTGCCCATCGCAAGATTTACATAACACTATCTTAACTTTGGTTAGCTCGCATCTTCCAAAGTTGGGGAAAATTTTGATCTCTTGCTATGTTGGACACATTGCGTGGAATTTATGGAAAGAAAGAAACAATCGTAAATTCAATCAGAAAGCCCTCCCTCGGAATATTCTTTGTGAGTAGATCATCGGTCAAGTTAGCTCTTGGGTTCTCCTTCGCAAAGAATTTTGTAATTTAAAAGCGACAAACATGCGTGAAAATTGGCGAAATGTTGCGGGTATGTCTGTTCCATCGAAGGCCCCTGTAATGGTTGAATGGTCCAAACCTCCTCCTGGACATTTTAAACTAAATTTTGATGGAAGTGCTCTCGGGTGTCCGGGGCCAGCTGGGTTTGGCGGAGTAATTCACGATGATCAAGCGAATCTTCTCTTCACATAAGCGGGTCCAATTGGAGTATCTGACTCTACTTGCGCGGAATTGCATGGGCTGTTCAACGGACTGAAACTTTTCAAGCAAAAAAAGGAGGGTGCTCTCTTGGTTGAAGGGGATTCTCAAGTCATTATTAACTGGTGCTCGAAGCCATCAAAACCTCCTTGGCGTCATTGGGAGCTTTTTGATGAAATTTCTAAGTTAATTTCTGTTTTACAATGCACTTGGAAACATGTTCCAAGATCTGCTAATGACTTGGCCGATGCTCAAGCGAAAAAAGGCGTTACCCTCCAACATCTTGCTGTGGAGGAAATGTCTTTTTAGCTTCAAGGTATGTAATTTTTTTTCTTCAGTAATATATTCACACCTCTTCTAAAAAAATAAAATAATATCATTCACATACACCAGCAATACTATAATCCTAGATGATCTTTTCATTACAAACAAGGAGTAGTCACACTGGCTTCTAGAGAATCCCATAACTTGGCTGAATTTTTCAAAGCAGGCCCGTAGACTTTGTTTTAAGCCATAAATAGCTTTCTTGAGTCTACTTTCTTTATGTCTCTCCTTGAACAACATATCCTGTAGAATGCTCCATATACACCTCTTGCAGATCATTATACAAGAAATCATTGTTGATATCTAGTTGGTACAAGGATCATCCTTGATTCACTGCAGTAGAAATCAATATACGAATAGAAGATAGTCGAGCAACAAGGGAAAAGTTTCAAAGACATCAACACTGTGTGTCTGGGTGTACCCTTGAGCTACCAGTCTAGCTTTATACCTCTCAATAGACCCATCTACGTTATACTTCAATGTATATACCCATCTGCGATCAACAATTGCAGCCCCTGGAGGTAAGTCAAATAACTGCTAGGTTCCTTGGTCTACCAATGCTTCCATCTTGATATCTATGGCTTGCTTCCACTTGGGGAACAAAAGGGCATCCTGCACCGAAGAAGGAATAGTGCAAGTAGAGATGGACAAGACAAACTTTTTGTGACTATCAAACAAGGAACTAAAAGAGACAAAGTGAGACAAGGGTTATTGAGTACCTTTTTTGACACCCTTCAAGAGTGCAATAGGAAGGTGTAAGTCTACCTAAGGATCCTTAAACAGTTCAGAGTCATGGTCCGATGTGAGAGAGGGATCTGGAACTTGAGAAGAAGTCGCCTGTCTAAGCCAATACACCTGCAAAGGTGTTTCAATAGTGACACCTTGCGAAGGTTGAATGCACTCATCAATTGGGAGTGTATAATAATCGATCCAAGGTTTGGAGGAATAGTAGGTACCGTCCCTGAAGAATCAGACTAAAAAAAGGGAACATTTTCGAAGAATGTAACATTTGCAGATACAAATGTTTTTCTAGTAAATGGGCAAAAACGTTTATATCCTTTTTGTGTTTGAGAATACCCTAAGAAGATACACTTATAGTCCGAAGAGACAATTTATCCTTGGAAGACTCCAAAACATTAGTAAAACAAACGCAACCAAACACACGGGGTGATACAGGAAACAAAGGAACATATGGTAATAGGACCTGAATAAGAATCTTTCCTTCAAGAACAAAAGAAGGCATCCTATTAATAAAAAATATGTAGGAAAAACGACATCACCCCAGTATGACTTGGGGACATTCACATGAATCATCATAATATGAGCAATTTCAGGTAAGTGACGGTTTTGATGCTTAACCACTCCATTTTTCTGAGGAGTAAATACACAAGGATGAGTGATCACTTGTCTTGGACAAAAAATATGAAAATTTTGATTCATGAACACAAGACCATTGGTAGTATGCAAAGTATTGATTGCAGCAACAAAATGATTCTTTATTTCATTATAAAAAAGTTGAAATACATCAAAACCAATAGACTTCTCCCTAAGGAGATAATCCAAGTGCACCTACTGAAATTATCAATAAACGAAATAAAATACCTATGGCCAAACTAACTAGTCATAAGACAAGGACCCCAAATGTCTGAATGTACAATCTCAAATAGTTGACTGGATTTATGATGTGAGACCGGAAACAAACTCCTGTATGCTTGCCTAGTTGACACGACTCACACTAAAAGAAATGTTGGAAGGAAATTTTGGAAATACTTGAATCAATTTTGCTGTGGATGGATGACCTCATCTCATATGCCATTGTAGAGGTGAGTCTATTGAGTGTAATGCATGTAAAATATTTTTTGGAAGGTGGCTCTCAAAATAATAAAATCCCGCCTCTCTCACCAATGGAACCAATTGTCTTACTCGTCATGAGATCTTGAAAACACAACGAGTAGTATAGAATGTTAGGGAACAATTCATAGACTTTGCTAACTGACTAACATATAATAGATTCAAAGGAAAATTAGGGATGAGTAAGGCTGACTGAGGTGACATGAAAGACACTGAAGTGATAGTACCCACTCCCTAAATTGATGAAATAGACCCATCAACAAGATTAACACGCCTTTATAAAAAAACCAAGATTAACATGCTTTATATTGAAGGACTCCTTCAAGTCAGAAAACAGAGATGACATACCTGACATATGTTTAGAGGCATCTGAAGTGAGAACCCAGGATGGTGATGAACGCACATGCAAAGCTGATATACCTAAACTGGTGCCGGTGGGAGTAGGAACAAAATCATGAGCCACATACGCTGAAGAGGAAGCAACTGAAATCTAAGCCATACGTTGTGCAATCTGCTGTTGCTGCTAGATTAACTGTTGCATGTCATATGTGGCTCCCGGTGTAACAAATGCTACAACATTAGATACATTCCCATTGCCACCATGGAGAGTAGAGTTGGTCCATGCAGGTTCCTAAATTTAAGTCACCATCTAATCTGAGTAATGGTTGTTACGTCCACAATAGACACACTTCCTCTCAGATTTACCATCACCTCGGCCTGGGCCATCTCTACCTCTATCTTTGCTAGAACCTGTATGATGTCTAGAGGAGTCTACTGAGCATGATACAATATCTAAGGTATTAAGAGCAGTAGCTTCCACCACCTTAACATTTTTACCCACGTTAGGTACAATTGTCTTCTCAACCCTCATAATCATGTTAAAAGTGATGGATAATGTAATCATCTCATCAGAGGCTAGTATTTGGGCTTTGATTCAATCAAATAGGGCACCTAAACCATCAAGAAATTTTGCTACCACTAGCTGATTTTGTTGCTTTCTTAATTCTCTTTCTTCCGTAGTGAATAGATAATAAACATTGATCTCCTACCAATACCCACAAATGCACTATAATATTCTATAACTGTTCTGTTTCCCCTTTTCAATCCAAAGAAGTTTGTGTATAATTCATACACACGTGAAAGGTTGCTCTTCTAAGCATACATAGACTCTAAGGACATCCACATAGCCTTTACAGTCTCACAATTCATTACCTGATTTCTCAGTATAGAATCAATACTATTGGCGATCCAAGTCATAACTTGACTGTTCTCAACTTCTCAATCATCATCAGCTGGAATTGGGGGATCATCTTGAATGAATTTTGTCTTCTTCTTGGTCTTCAAGTACATCTTGACTAATTGGCCCAATTGAGACAATTTGACCGGATCAATTTCTCAGAAGTAATAGTAATTGTACCCTTTCCATCATACCTTGAAACCTCTCCAGATGGGGTATAGTTCACCTGAATCTGCCATGTTATATGTATGAGATCACAAATCTACACAAGAACACTTCCCAAGTAGTTCATCCCACCTTGAGAAATTAGGGTTAGGGCAAAAAATAGGATGTGCTCGCTTCAAACACCTCTACTGAGTGCATAAACACCAATTTCCAAGAAAATAATACCAAATATCCCTTTATTGGGCTGACATCAGCCTAGTGGAGGATGCCATAGGTATAGGTGATGCACATCCCAAGGAGACAAATAAACCCTCTTAGGGCAATCAAATCATAAGAGATCATTCAATGATTGGTAGAACTAGTAACCTAGGGTTATGGCAGAGAAAAAAGGGAAAAAGGTTGAGTTTTTACCAGCCAGTAACCAAAAGATTTGATAAAATCCCTCTTCTAAGAGATTACTCCCGTAAAAAAATTATGATGATTGATGGAAGACGCTTCGAGACACAATCTATTGTTCTGATACTATGTGAGAATTGAAGATTGAGAAGTAGATGAGAGGAGAGAAGGGAGAGAGGGAGGAGAGAATGGAGAAAAGCTCAAAATTAGATCTTCTTGCATGACCCCTTTTCTATTTAATTAAGTAGTCTCAATAAATTACAAAAATGCCTTCACTTACACAATCAAGCCTCATCTCCTTACAAAAATGCTCCAAGACACGATCTTCTAAAAAAAAAAAAAACAGAAGAAGAAGAGAAAGTAACTTCAATATGCTTTATGTGTTTTGCGTTGAATTCACTCAGTTTTGAGTAACAGTAAATGTGAAACAACAACGTTAGGTTCCATTGCTTGGTTGTGACTTTGTTAAGTTCCACATAGACGAATTTTTTTAATAATTTGCTTTTAGCTGTTGTCACAGTTCAGGTGGTGTCAAATGATTTCTGTTATCTTCTTGTTTGTCAGTGCAACATCTCTAATTCAATTATGTTCATTTCTGGTTTGTATTTCCTTGTTTGGCTGTAGGACCACCTGAATTCTTGTCACCTCCTTAAATGTTACTTGTTGACATACTATACATAATAACTTAAATCTTTTTTAAGAAGAAGAAGATGATGATGATGATGATGGTGATAATAATAATAATAGCAATAATAACAATAGTAATTCTTTAGTTCTAGTTTGCATTATGATGTACATCTGAGAGGGACCTATATCTTAGGTATGGGGTATTTGATCTAAAAAAATTGATTAAATGAGGATAAAAATGAATGAGGATGAAGGGGTTTTACGAAAACCTTCTGTTCTTTATTTGGTTTCTGTTGATTGTTCTGCTATCTGTAAAATATGATTATGGGAAATCCTTGTATATTTTACAACTTATAATGTTTATCACCTGAAATTGTTGGTTTTTTCTATTTTTTGTCTTTTTGGTCCCTTGTTTCAGTTGCTTTTCGTTAGGGTAAACTATTGATGGTACAAATCAAAAGCAGAAGCTGAGAGTTTGGTCCCTGAACCAGGTACGAAAAGCTCTGGAGCTCTGGCCATGTCTTCTTTGTTGCTGAAAGTTGAAATTTAAGTTTGCCTTGGATACCAAAGATATTAGGTCTCGCTCGTTTGCCCATTTCATATTTAGGTTATGATGACAAAAACCAGCTGTTCTTGCTTTCATTAGTCAAGGGTATGTCTTTGGTACATAGTCTTCTTCAATCGGTTTGGCATCATAACTGCAAACAAAAGATGCATTTACAAATACCTTCGTCTGCATCTTGGCAGCTATATTACATGCCACTGCTCCATTTCCCAGTTGTTTTCCATTTAATGTATGTATTTAGTACCTAATATGCGTTAAAAAAATTAGTACTTGATAAGAAATTTTGACTGAAACCATGAGGAGGGATCACTTCATTAGAACTTGCCTTTAGGTGCTTCAGTAGCCAGAAACCCACCTTATTTTGATCCTCAATTTTTTTATCTCTTCGTAATAGTTTAAGACCTCTTGTCTGATAAGTTGTAG
This sequence comes from Aristolochia californica, assembly GCF_029961685.1. Classification (NCBI taxonomy): domain Eukaryota; kingdom Viridiplantae; phylum Streptophyta; class Magnoliopsida; order Piperales; family Aristolochiaceae; genus Aristolochia; species Aristolochia californica. Next base: position 4,541,687 of record NW_027182103.1, on the reverse strand, counting down.
CTTCCTTTCTTTTCTCTGCGTGTTTTTGTTTAGGTTGTACCTAGTATTTATTTATTTTGGAATCTTGTTGAAAGAGTAGGTTCCAACGTGTTGTTTGAAGCACCCTGGTTACATTTTAAGGTTGGATTCATCAAAAAGTGATTTTAATTTGTCGTTTTAAGGTCGTGTTTTTTGTGCTATTCTTTTTACCGTCACGACAGCTGTGTTATCTTCTTGCCAATGTATTCGTCTGGCTGCGAAACACAGTAAACTTTTCAAATCAAGACACTGATTTTAATTATTTAAGCTGAAGAGTTCGGAATTGCAGAATATGGCTTATGTTTTAGAAATTGAGTGTTGTCGCTCCTTCCAAATAGCAACCAAGACATGCATTGTACGCCTAAATATATTAGTGCCCTTGGTAGATTTTCTCTCCCACTCTCTCCCTCCCTCTTTCCCCTTCCTATTCTCTTCCCCTCTCCCTTACCAAATCTCTCCTCCCACTTTTCCTCTCTTACGAACATGGAGGCAGCTAGGAGGATCTCTAAGGCAGTAACTCACCCATGGGTGAAAGCTTATACTTGGGCTAGGGAAGGAGAGGAGAAAAAAGTAGAGGGGAAATTTTTTTGTGGTGGTGGGAGGGGAAAAATTTAGTGACAAACATGACACTTTGTCATTAAGAAGAGTAGCTTTTTTAACAAAAAATATTAAAGTTGATGTTTATGTGACATGTAGCAACAAATGTTTTTTTTTTTGTTTTTGTTTCTATTGTTATATTGCCTGTGTTTGTGTTAGTGGTGAAGTTTTGCATTTATCGCTAAAAGGTCTTTGGGTGGAGGTGGGAATTTTTCCCAAAAACTTGGTATTAGCCACTGCATGTTTTTCTTCGTCAATATAAGTTGGTTTAACAACGAAATAAGACATTAGTGACCAGTTTTCTTTTTCTTTTATAAAATTTATTTCTATCACTGGAACTTTTATTGACCATAAGTTGACCCTCTTCTTGCTTTTGATGATAACAAAATTTTGTAAAACATGTTAGAACATTTAGATTTAATCGCTATTATGCTTTTAAAGTTAAATAAAATGAACTGACACTAGGACATTCATTGCATTCGTATGTGTTTTAAAACGTTAAACACATCTTTTAAAACATGTTAGAACACTTAGATTTAATCGCTCTTATGCTTTTAAAGTTAAATTAAATGAATTGACATTAGAATGATTTATTATCCAAAAGTGCACATGCCACAATTGTAAGTCGATTGATCGATGATCTAGATAATGGTTTGATGCTATAAAGTATGATCGATCATCTCATTTGGATTGATTGATCAATATTGTCTAGGTAAGCCAAATTTACACTGAATAAATTATTATCTTACATTATTGACCGATCAAATAGAAACTTGCTAGTAGGGACATAAAACATGGTTGATCATGAAAAGTCCATTGATTGATCATACTTGTAATGTATTGTATTGTTAGAGGGAATTCCAAAAAAAAAATATTTCTTATTAAAATTTAAATCTCTTGTTTCTAATCTAGTTGTTTTGATTATTCTTTTGGATTTTTTAAATACAACTATATTAAATTTCATATTTCCTAATATGACCTATTAAAATGTTGCATTTTTAAACATGGCCTTGTAATACGAATAGACAATTGAAGTAAAATTGTTATTAGATTTTAATAAAATAAATTACTATAAAATATTTATTAAAAATTACTTATTTTATATATATTTTAATAACAATGTTACAATAAAAAAATAGTATAACCAAGAAGGCAGTGGGAATTCCTCACCCTCCAACACAAAGGGAGAGCTCCATCGTGTTGAGGGATGAGGGGGTGCATCACGGGGGGTGGGAAAGAAATAGAAAAAGAAGAGAAAAGAAAGAAGTTTATTTTCTCTTAGATGCTCATGGAAAATGTGAGAGAAAACAAAAGAGAAAAATAGTTTCTTTTATTTGAATGCACAAGAAAAATAGAAATGAATTTTTTTTATTAATATTTAAAAAAATAAAATGATATGACAAATTATTATAGTGACTAAGAACTAAAATATCTACAAGTATTAAAATATTAGGATTTAAAGTGATAAATTAACGAGATGGTAAAATAAGCTAGCTTGAAGAACAAGAAATACACAACCGCAATTGATTTCATTAAATTGCTCCGACTCCTGAGACAATTCATACAAGCTACCAAAGATTCAATCTATTAGTCACATAACATTTAGGTAATTGGAGGGTAATATATTATTTGTTTTTGCATATTTTTGGTGGCTATAGGTTTCCCACCTTCACGAGAGAAGTGAAGAGTAAACATCTTACTTGAATAAGTTGTTGGGCTATTTGAACTTGAGTTACAAGTTACCTTGGCTCCTCATATTCTAGATAACTTAATTACAAGTAGGAGTGACATCGAATTGAGCCGAACCCGAACTTGCCTATGTTCGAGTCGTGCTTGATTTAAATATTTTGAATTTGAGTTCAAGCTAAACCTAGCCTCGAGCCAAAAATTGTAATTGAGTTCGAGCCCAATAATTTTAACTGAATTTGAGCTCGAGCTCCAACCTACATTTAAAACTTTGCATATAATACATGTCAAATAAATTGTATATAAAATTATGCATACATTTTACATAAAATTGGGCATAACTTTTGTATATTAACCCTACATAAAATTATCTATACACTATGCATAAAATTATTCATAAAAGTTGCATAATTATGCATAATCTTTATTCAATAATCAAACACAAAAATATTTCTTTGAAAAACAACGTTAGTTTTGTCCATTTGTATTCAATCAGATAGTTCTGATTCAAGGATTGGAAAACCAGATCATCGAGACAGAGAAAAAGTATAAAAAAAATGGTTTTGGATGACTTAATCGCATGCCCTTTTTCATTTTTTCTTGGAGGATGGATTCATACAGCTGCATTTATAAAACACTACTAATTTGTTCTTTTGAAAAACTTGAGTGGAGTTAGCATTAAGAAAGCGCCTTAAACAATAAGAGGAATGACAAATTGCTGTTGCATCCAGCATCATGTAGTTTCTTTACCAATTTGTACTTCAAACAAGTTTATAAAAAATTTCCTGAGCAATTTTGAGTATCAAAGTCATCATTTCATTACGTGAAGGTTCTTTGTTGGAGAAGGGTCTGAAATGAACTAGGCCAGCAAGATTGGTGGGCCCGATGCTCTGGCATGTTACACATGGAACTCGATTTATTATCCGTCTCTAATCCATCGTCTTTGTTATGTTGAGTTGCCTGAATCTTGAGTCAACCAAAATGGTTTAAATACGGAACAAGGCTTGTGATAGGACATGATCTTGAATTTAGAACATGTTTCTCTACTCTTCATTTGATTCTTCTCTTTTTCCATGGAACTTTAACGAGGAGAAGATGAAGAAGATGGCTAAATCCATCGGCAACATAGATCCAAACCTCAATCCCTTCTCCCTCTCCTCTGCGCCTTCTTTTCCTCCTCTTCTTCCGACTTCGAGTTCACCATCTCCTTCTCCCTGACTTCCAAGAAACCTTCACATCTCTGCCCCGAAGATGAGCTCTTCTACAAGGGTCAGCTCTTACCCCTCCATATTTTTTCACGTCTTGACATGGTTCAGACTCTCTTAGTTTCCTCCAGCTCTTCGTCTTCTTCCCATTCCAACACCACCGAGTTGAGGGACTCCAATGGAAGCTCCAACGATTCCTCTTCTTTCACCTGCAACATCCTTCTACTCAACGACCGCTATTCTTCCCACCCTAGCTCCGCCACCAACGCCTGCAATTCTTCCCGCCCTAGCTCCGCCACCAACGATGAAGAGTTGTTTTGAACTTGAAGAGTCGAAGACAGCTCCTGCTCCCGGCTCCCGCCTCCTAGGCCTTCGTTAAGTTAACGAACTGGTTCGCGAGCTTTCGAACTGAACCAAGGTTCGGTTGAGTTTGACTCTTTAACTTAAATGAGTCTGATCTGAATCTCGAACTCTAGTTCGAGATAAATCGAATCGAGTAGAGCCGAGGTCGAGCTGCTCACGAACCGGCTCGAATCGATGCCACCCCTCGTTATAAGTCCAAGTTTTCCTAAGGTTCATCTATCATCCCATCAGACCAATGGGTATTGACTAGTAGAAGAAAACAATCTATATTGAAGCAAGATTTGTCTCCAATTGAAGCAAACAACTTTCAATCCTCATGCAAGAACCAAGTTAGAGAGGCCACCCTAATTTGAGTCCATCACTTGGTTTACAAAAGCTGCAGAATTGTCAAACTGTATAGTCTTTTCTTTATTGTTGTATTTCATTGTTTAATGGGCATACTTCAGCGCCCACAGCTGTATCTGAATCTCACCTAAACATGCTTATTATATTCCATCCTCATCATAAAAATACTGAATTCATCGGGTTGCGAATCCCGGAAGATCATCAGCACTACGAATGATGATATTATATTTTACATTACATCAAATCGTTGTATTTAATTATAAGATGCAGCAGTTCTAAGGCAGTTCCTTTTCGTTCGAGAACTGTTATCTGAATTGTTCTTGGGGGAGGGGAAGCTTTCATCTACACTTCTCCTGGCTCTGTTCCTGTCTTCTTCATGCACGAGAGTGGCTTTCTTAATGTCTTTTCCTTGTAGTTTTCTATTTAAGAGAATTGTTAGCGTAAGCAGGTTGTTGACTGCCCATTGAATTCCGAGATATCTATTTTTTAACCAGAATTTGTTAACGTAAGCAGGCTGTTTGACTGTGTGTGAGCTTTCAGGTATGAAGAAAGCTTGAGATTCCCAAGCTCCTCTATCTCGAGATTTAGTAGAAGACAATAAGTAAATTACTATGCAGTTTTAAACAAGAATGGAAGACTAATCACCTCAATTAGTAAACTGCTTTGGATGATAGAATCATGCCTTCTTTGGCCTTTTTTTCTCTTTTTCCCTCAAATCTTTTAGGTAAGATGCCAGAGTGGATAAGACAACCAATGAAATACCAAAAAACAGTTGTGAAGATCAACAACCTTATAAAAAAAAATTCTTCTTGACACCCTTTCATACAATCTTTTGCTGAGCTCTTTGGGAAGAGTCAAGAGGAGCAACAAGTAATCGATATAATAACTAAAAAAAAATGGTAGAACAACAAGCTTAACTCATAATAAATTTGGATGCCAATAACAGATATAGTGAACCTTCATTAATACAAAAATTCTAGTCACAAACATCATCATACTATGCAAGAGAGCAATAACATAATCGATCTTGCACGGAGAATAAAAATTGAGCATAATCACCATGGACGAGCCACTTTCAAAGCCAAGAATATAATCACCTGCTCCTTATTTAGAGTAGATGAGAAAGCCATCCATAAACCATCTTATAGAGATAAAGAACTATCAACAATAATCTCATAAGAAAAAAACTTATCTTGACTCAACTTCAAGAGAAAACTGCTTCATTAACAAGAAGAACTCTATATGAAGCTTGATCAATAGAGCTTTTAAAATTTTCATCTTGATGTGAGGACCCTATATCCAATGTTTTGATATCATGTTGAATTTAGGATCTTATGACATGGTCCTTGACCAAGGTAGCGAAAGAGGAAAGGAGAAGAGAGGAAGAAGAGGGAACTTGGCTAGAGAGATGGAGAAAGAGTTTGGGAGAGGAGACAATTCTAAGGAAGAATTTGAGAGAGGAGAGGGGAGACTTAATATGATTTACCCCATACTTTGAGCCTCTGCATATAGTTGTGGAATAAAGTTTACAATGATTATAATGTCTTTAGGGCTACAAGTTTTGAAAAGGAAAAGACATACGTAAACATACATCTTCTTAGATAATTATACCCTTGTGCCATCTTTATGAGAAAGCATTTAAGTTACCTCCTTTGCGACCTCTTTGATGTGGGGAAGGTAATTACATTGATACCACTTCAATATGTCTTCCATTAGAAGTTGATGATGTAGAATATATACAATCAACTCACAAAACCATTGAAGCATGAAATTTTTCAATACCTTGAACGAGCAAGTCGTAGAGTGATTAAGTCGACCAAAACTCTCTATAAATATATTTTCATAAATAAATAATTTATAATATGAAAGTTTAGGACGAAGGTGAGAACACTGTGGAAACTGTGAGAACTGGGACTAAAAAAGAAAGAAAAAAAGGTTGATACGTGGGTCTCGTTTTTCTTCCTGCTTCGAGTTCTCTCAGCAAGGAACAGAGAAAAAGCAAAGATGAGCTGCCGACTGATCTCGGACGGCATTAGCAACAACCCTCTCCACTTCTTCTCCCAAGAAACCAATCTCCCCACCAATTCGACGCGCTCTCTCATCGTTTCCTTCGGCACCCATTTGCAGAAACCGACCCTTAAAGCTTCTCCACTCCTTCTGCCATCCAGAGCCGCTGAACGTGCTTCCGTCTCGACTCGGAGATTCTCGGTTTTCCTCCATGGTTGCGCTCATCTGTCTTCGAGATCCGGTTTTTCACCGGTGAGCTCGATCAGCAATGGGTCCTTCTCCTTGGTCTTCGATGTCCGGGTGTTTACGCTGAAATCTGATGCTTTTCACAAAAATTTGATGCCTAATGCGTCCACGTTCTTCAATTACCCGCCTCCCCAATCGGCCAAGTTCAAAACCTTCTCCATCCGTGGCGACGAATTCACCGATCTTAGCTCCGATGCCAGCTTCTACGAGCTCCTCGGGATTTCAGAAAATGTGAGCTTTTCGGAAATAAAGCAAGCGTACAAGCAGATGGCCCTCAAGTATCATCCTGACGTCTCCCCGCCTGATCGAACGGAGGAGTACACGAAGCGTTTCATTCGATTGCAGCAGGCGTATGAGACGCTCTCTGATGCCAGGAAAAGAGAGATTTACGATAGAGATTTGGCTAGGGGATTGCACTGCGCATTCTCCGTAAGGAAGCAGTTCGATCAGGTAACATGGTGATCTTTGAGATTTCTTTTCAAAGGAGGGAATATAATATAAAAAAATTGAATTTTCCAACCTCAATTTCTTAATTTCTTAATTTCTTAATTTCAATTTCAATTTCAATTAGTTGAAGTGCCCCTTCGATTGAGCAAATTCCAGGCTTCTCTTGCTATTGCAGCTTTCCTCTTTCACTATTTCTCTGAATTAATATGGTTTGCTGGGGGGTTCCCTTTCTCTCTTTTTTCTTTTTTTTATTAATGATTTGAAGCTTTCTTTCTTCCATTCTTGTGAATTTGCAGTCTACCCAGATCACAGTGATTATAATTCCTCTGGAATTAGATCTAGCATGCTGATTTTTCCTGGAACGGATATTTTAGAGCATCTACCTAATTAATTCATTCACTCAGGGTAATCTGTTTTGCTCCTGCATCCCAGAGTTAAGATCATTTGTTTGTAATGTTTGAGAAGACAAACTAATTAATTAGGGCAAAATCCCAGTAAACTAAACTTCCTGTCTTTTTTGATACTTTGGGATATAAAACAAGTTGAAAACTTGAAGAAATACAACCACTTGATTGTTTCTTCTCAAATGGAGAACATTTAATCCTGGGCTTTCATTCACCAAATCTTTCAAATTTAGTCACATCTTTGGTTGTGTTTTTCATAGTAAAGGGTTTTTGTTCTTTAGATTGTTTGAAGTTCCATAGAACTTGGTTTGTTTTTCATCTCAGATGTTCTTCACTGCTCTTATATATATATAGTTTAGTCTCCTGGTTTTCTGTGTTCTTTATTTCCTCCATCTGAACTGGGTTCTCTTCTGGATAGCAACTGGAGGAGAAAACAGCATGGAGGAACCGCTGGCAAGATCAAGTTGCAGGTTTGAAGTGGAGAAGCAGGCGCAAAGCTTCAGAAGTGAACATGTCATGGGGAGCTAGAATGCGAAGGATGAGAAAACAATCCTTCGAAGAGTAAATTACATCTTCTGGAATGCAAACTGTACATATCTGCTTTTCTTCATTTAACAGATGAACACATTATGTCAATCAAAACCATAAAAAAAAAGGAGAAGATTTTTTTTTTTTATGCGTTGGGGGTAGACCCTTTATATCTATGTAGACCAGATATGTAATTGCTTTCACTCTATTTGTTCTATATAATAAGGTTGCACATAGGTAAATACATGAATTTATCTAAATTCTAATATGACTACACCTCATTTAAAATTACTAATGTTGATGTTTTTACTTACATAAATGCTTCTCATTCTCATCCAAAGGTTCGAAAATAAGTTATGTTGGGAAGGGTGCCTGTATACAAATCATAAGAAATGTTTTTGAGAAAGGGCCTTATGCTTACTCGGTTTATGGTATTGACGGTTTTGGCCCTAAATCTATGTGGCAAATTGTATGCATGTAACATAACTTTTACTATCTTAATTAAGGTTCTATTTCTTCTCTTAATAACAACACTTTACTGAGGAGTCTGGGGAGTTAAAAATATAAGGTGTATACCATGCTTTGCGCAATATTAATCAAATTGTAAGTTTTTAAATTCTTTTGCATTATCATTCCTAATTTTGATAATACTACAACCTTGTTTTTTTTAGACATTTTCACATAGCTTTGTGAAAGCCGAAAAAACATCATCCGTATGTTCTAGGAAATCTACCCATGTGAACCTAGAATAGTCATCCACCACAACTAAGGTGAAACACTTTCTGTTTAATCTTAAGGTTCAAGTAGGTCCAACTAAATCCATGTGGATTAGTTGAAGAGGTCGAAAGGTTGAAACTACGTTCTTGGATTTGAAAGAGTTTTTGTGTTGCTTTCCAAATTTTTGGTTTGGCAGTCCTTTCACTCGGTTTTTCTGAACTAGTTTGTTCATGGAGTCTATTCCTATATGTTTTAATCTCTTATACCATAACTAAGACTCATCGATGTTTGCACCCAAACAGATGGCACTAGTTGATAAATCAACTATGTTTACAACTTAGAAATTCCTATTTCTGTGTCCCTCTAGAACTAGTTCATCATTTTCATTCTTTACTAAGAACTTGTCCTTCTCAAATGAAATTTAGCTTCCTTTATAACAAAATTGACTAATGTTACGTAAGTCATGCATCAACCCTTCTACATAGTAGACATAGGATATGAAAGAGTTTGAGGTACTGATTTCATCAATTCCTTTTAAGTTACCTTTGCTATTGTTTCCAAATGTTATATGACCACCGTCTATCCCCTTGAGCACATGCTATCCAAAATGCATACATTCTTTGGTGGCTTGGCTCGGAGATGAACCTACATCACAAGATATTTGACCCTTAGAGATTCATTTTATGTTGGGTCCCTTTGGGATGACATTTGAAGTGCTACATGATTTGGGCATCCAAATTGGTTTGCCCAAGGTTTTGTGGGTTACCACAACCCTATCGGATGTTTTGGTTACCCATCATTTTTTTTTATGCCATTTCCATTTTTAATTTGGAAAATGTGGGCATAGTATCCCACTTTGTTGCAATGGTGTCATCAAATATGCAGAATGAGAGTGAACTTCTTGTTTTGACTTTTCTTATTCTTCCCAACTTTCCTCCTAGGTGTGGTTTTTTGTGATAGAGCTTTGAGTTGTTGTTCTACTTCAATGCTCTTCTTCTCAATATATAGTCTATCACATGATAGTTTGTTTATTACGCCACATTACCTTGAAGCATTAGTCACATGACTTTCATTTGCTTCCTTCAAGGTGATGATATCATTCTCGAGCTTTGCAATGTCATGTTTTTGAGCATTTCATTTTTTTCTCGTATTTTTTTAGACTATGAATAGATTTTCCTAAAAATAATTCTAACTCATTTTCATAGTTTTGAGTCACTTACCTCTCTTGAAGTGGTGGATTCGTCATCGTCTTCAATTGTCATGAGTCGCATCACTATCATCTTCCTTGGAATTGTTGGATTCCTCTTTCATAACATCATGCACAGAGATAAAAAAATTCTTCTTCTTATTCTTTGGATCCTTGCTTGGGGATAAGGTTCTCATTTCTAGTTTAGGGTAATTGTTTCTTCTATACCCTGGTTTGCCACTCTTAAAACAAACATCACTTTTCTTAAATGAATTGTCATTTTGAGTTCTAAATTAGCCTCTTTTATTTTTTTCTTCTTCTTTCGTTACATCTTTTGAAGATGTCTAGTGATGAAACCCACTTCACCCAAACTTCCTTCACTAGTGTCATTTTCAACTCTAATCTTGGCCTTTAAAGCAAGAGCCTTCTTCTTAGGTTGCTCTTCCTTTCTCTCTTCAAATTTCATCTTATATGCTAGAAAATTTTCTAGAAGTTCTTCCGAGTTCATGGTCCTAAAGTTAACATTATCATGAATGGTGGTCTTCTTCATGTCCCATAATTTTGGAAGTGTCTTGAGACACTTGTCATTTTGCTTATAATGGGAGATCTCTTCTCCTAGAATGTTCAATTAATTGATTATATGAGTGAACCTAGAGTTCATCTTAGCTATTGATCCACCTGTTTATTTTAAATTTGTCGTATTAGGCAATCAATAAACTAATTCTTAATTCTATGACTCTAGTTGTCCCTTTATGTGTGACCTCAAGTTTGTTCCAAATTTCTTTAGCAGTGTTACATGTGGGGACCCAGTTAAACTCATTTGGTCCTAAGGAATACAACAACAAGTTGATGGTTTTGGAGTTTGTTTTGATATTCTCCTTATATTCCCTAGTCAACTCATTGAACTCCTTTATGACAAGGTGGCCATTCTCTATGTTTTGTGGTTCAAATGGGCAATTCTTTGCAATGCCATATGTCCCAATCCATGTATTGGAGAAAAAAATTCTATTATTACCTTCTAATAACCATTGTTTACACCATTGAATAGAGGGGGACGGTTGGTTAATTGTCCTTCGAGAAGGAGTAATTTGTCTTGGGATGCCATTTGAATAGATATTCAAAAAATCAAGTTGATTTTGTGCTTAAGCCTGCTCTGATACCAGTTGTTGGCCTAGGGTGTGATTGAGTTTTAAACAAACAAAAAACAAACAAGTGTGCACAAATTTAAATAAATGAATACCTAATTTTTTTGTTATCTATGTTCCCCTACCGATATTCATCGCCCAAGATCTTGTGCTTGGAAAGTTTGACTAATTTGAGTTCTATTACATTGGAATTACACAAAAGTGATTCCGACTCTCTTTTACGACATGTGTATGCTCAAATACACAATTAAAAACAATCTCCCTTAAGATTGAGCTAGATCCTAGCTCTAGCAAGCTCTTCAATCTAGATTCAAGGTTCTAGATGAACTTGTTAAATAAAATAAAAAAACTACAGGAAAAGATAAAAGCTTACACGCTTGAGTTTTGGAGAGACAACCTTCTCCTTTGGATTTAACCATGCCTTTAGTCTTAGTGCACAATGTGAATGGATTTGGAGCTTGACCAAAAGAATTAAAGAAGTAAGATTGAAAGTATTGAATGCATTGTGCATGCCAATAAATGCTCATTAACTTCTAAAAACAACATTTAGTGGGGTATTTTCTAAGTTTTCCAAGCAAAACTAGTCTTTTTTTGCCTGCTTGCAAAAAACTAACTTTACATCAATTAATTAGTGGAAAATATCGATCAACTAATCAAGTACAATTAAGTGTAATAACTATATTTTTGTCAAAAATGACTTATTTATTTATGCAATGATCAATCAACATTCTTCCATTGGGTCTAACAATTTAAGTTAATCGATCAATGTGTTGAGAATGATCGATTATTGGTATTGATATGATTGATCATGCTTTATGTCCTTGGTTTGCCAACTTCTATATGATCGATCAATGTCAAGTGCATGATCAATCAATAAACATAATTTTACATTGCTTGGACAACATTGATCAATCAGTCCATAGGTAATGATTGATCATGTTTTGAAGTACATTTTGGCCATGTTCTGGTTGATTGATCAATCAACCATGATTGATCGACTATGCATTTTTGGTTGATCGATCATTGGCAGATGTTGATCAATCAATCCAGTACCATTTCTCTAAGTGTTATTTCAAAACATGATTAAAAATGATCCTAAGTGATTCCACAATGTTTAAAATTGTGTATGCATAAGTAAAACATGTAAAGATACAATTATGTCCTAAGGCTCTTAAAAATTTCAATTGTACCTCAAGTGAGAAGGTTTGAGGCTGCTCTCTTACATAGACTAAGTTTTTGTAATTTCCCAAGACTTCCTAGACTTTAGCCTTTAGTTGTGTACTTCTTCCTTTTGAGGGTGCTTATTCAAGAACACTTAAACATGGTTGTGTAGTTCGAGGTCTTTGAGAAGCTTTTTTTGGTTATTTGCATAAACCTTGACTTTTGTGTCTCGTGAAAGATTGCATTTGAAATGCTAAAAATTGCCAATATTAGATCAATTAAGTTTTGTTATCATCAAAATTAAGATGAGAGTCAACATTGACATGTTATCTTATCAATCCTATGCTTTCTAATGTTTTTGGTCACCAAACTCCATTTTCATCTCTTTTTGTCTACTTCTAATGGTTATTCATCTTTCAACTAAGTATTCGAATGTGTTTGATTTATTCAAAACCTTTCACTTGACAAAAATAAACTTGATCTGAAACCATTGAAATGTATGTTCTTGGGCACTCTAGAAATAAAAAAGGGTATGTGTGGTATCATCTATCATTACATTTGAATGATTTTACTTTCTTTGCTAACATGCTACCTCTCCACCAACTTTTAACTCTTTTGTAGGTATGTATAGATCGATTGTACCATCGGACCGGCCTTTACGATAACCATTGGATGAACTACTATCTAAATCCTCCTCTCCACTTGTTGACCAACTATCTAGTGCAATCTACTAGTTCTAAGGTTAACTCTCCTTCATCTATAATTGCCTTTGGCCCACATTATTTTGATTGACTATTTACTATATGGAAATCTTATTGTTATTGTGTACAACAAAAGTTTAAAAATTCTCACCCTATTTCTAATATTTTTTTTTAAATCATGTATTATCTTCAAGTTGTTGTTCAACTTTTTGTAGACTTGACATTTGTGTATGTTCCTAAAGATTATCAAGAGGCCCTATAAGAACCAGGGAGGAAAGTAGCTATGAAAGAGGATATGGTAGCTATGTACGATAATCTAACCTCCAATAGGTAAGAAACCCACGGGATGTAGATTGGGTTTTAACTATCAAACACAATCTTGATGGCAACATTGCTCTTCTTTAAAACACATTTTGTTGCAAGAAGATATACTCAGTTAAATGACATTGACTAGAAATAAACTTTCTCAACAATGACCAAATTAGATTTAGTACGTGTTCTTATTTTTGTTGCTACCAACTTCAATTTGTTTATTCATAATTTAGATGTTAAGAATGTTTTTATCAATGGTTATCTTCGTGAGCGTTGAATTTTAGGATTCCATTATCAAACACTTTGAGAACCTTTAAGTGAGGTAAGTGTGAGAGAAGAAGAGAGAGAGAGAAGTTGTGAAGAAGAGACGGGTTGAGAGAAGGAGAGGATTAGGGCTTATATCGAGTCCTTATATAAATATTACATAAATACCATTAACCTAAGGGCTGGGAAAAGAACAAAAAACATGACAAAAATTACATATATGTCATCAGTCTTCTAATCTTCGAACACCTCCCTCGAGCTAGTGGTGTAAAAAGATCATACACTCCTAGCTTGGAGTATGTAGAGATCAACATCCTTGAAGCAAATGATGTTGTGAATAAGTCAACAATTTGACCTTGGGATGACACATACTCAAGTCTTATATTTCTCGCTTGTGGTTTTTCTCTGACAAAGTGACAATCAACCTCAATATGCTTTGTTCGTTCATGGAAGACCGGATTAGAGGTAATATGGTGGCTGCTTGGTTATCACAATAGAGTTTCATTGGAGTGTCTTTGTTGAATCCAAACTTTGTCTGGAGTGACTTGATCCATATTAGTTCATTTATTGCATGTGTCATACCTCTATATTCGGCCTCTGCACTAGATCTGACAACTACATTCTTTTTGTTGCTATTTCAAGTTACCGAGTTTCCTCCAAGCAAAGTACAGTAGCAAGGGGTATACTTTTTGTTGTCTTGAGAGCCTGACCAATCTATATTTAAAAAACTTTCAACATTAATATCACAAATGGTCTTTATATAAGAGTCCCTATCTAGGAGCTTTTAAGTATCAGAGAATCTGCTCTAGAGCTTGCTAGTGAGAGTTTTGAGGTTGTGCATGTACTAGCTAAAAACACTTATAACAAATGAGATGTTAGGTCTAGTTACTTAGAGATATATCAATTTTCCTACTACCCTTTGGTACCTCCATATGTCTATATCTTCTCTAGAACAAGAACATAATTTCACATTAGTGTCCATAGGAGTGCTTGCAAGACGAAACCCCAACATCCCTGTTTCACTAAACATGTTGTTAATTTCTAGGGTTGAAACATAAACGCAGAAGATCTCAAGGGAATGAGAGAATAGATAAACTCTTAACTCTTGGGAGAGAGGAGAGAAGAAACCAAGGGAGAGAAGGAAGAGGAAAAGAGAGAAAGGTGTATGGACGAATTTGAGCCAAAAGGAAGAGGCTTGAATGTTCTACTCCATGCCTTGAGGTTGTATTTATAGTTGTGTGAAAGTGTTTATAATGACTACAATGCCATTAAGACTACATGCTTCAAAATGAAAAAGACAAGAGGATATACACCAGCTTGCATAATTACAATTCTATGCCATCTCTATAAAATTTCTCCCTATTTACTAGCCATGCCACCCCTAAACACGTGGTTGCCTTTTAACACTCTCCCTCAAATTGGTATTTGTAACTTCACTTTGCAAATAAACTTGGTCAAGAGACTTGTTTGCTCAAAAAAGAAATTTTGATTGCCTTGATTTGATTCATCTTTTTCTTGTTCACATCATGCTTGTAGTCTTCATCTTGTTCTTATATTGTTCTCCCCCTTGGATATTTTAGTCGCTTAAAATTTTATTATCACAACATGTGGAATTCTTCATTGTTGGTTACTCTATCTTATACTTCTTCTTCTATTGCTCCCCCTCAAGCTGGGGATCTCTTTTTCCTTTACCAAGAGACCCAACTTGCACAACATAATGGTGAGAGAATAAAAATCCCTCCTAGCCATACGACAAAGCTCCATACACTAGTTAAAACAGTCATAGTCTGAAACAAACTCCACTCAATTTCAAAGGCAGAAAAATAGTCCAACTTTAGGGCAATAAGGAGACTACTCACTTTCTAAGGGTATCTCAAACAAAAAACACCTCTTGGGTGAAGAATAAAAAGACTTAAATCAAACTGAATGTTAGGCATACTCCTATACCTTTTAGGTAGTGGGTCTATAGGCATTGCTTTTAAGTGATTTTAACAAATATAAATTGAAGAAAGTATTTTGAGGAATTAAGGGTGTGAATAAACAGATAACAGGTTTCATACTTAAAAAGGAAGGAGGCACACAATGCAGCTCTTCACACTTCTAAGTAAGAAGGATGCGCTTTTAGACCAATAGATAGATAAAAAGTGACTAGGTTTTGCTTAAGGAGGTAAAAAATATAATTCCTCTATGAACATGATGATTAAGTCACCTTAAAAAAACCCCAATAAGAAAGTTTTGAGATGAAATATAGTAATGAAAACTTTCTATAAAAAGACTTCTCATATAAGGCAATTACTTTTTAACACAACTTGACCAATTTACAAAGAAAATATTCAAGAGATAATTATGGAATAAAGGAGATTTAGGACACTTATTTGGAATCTAGAATTAGGAAACAAAACTCTTTAATTAAAAAGTTGTAGACTTTGTCAAAAAGGAAACTAAACTCATTATGGGAAAAACTTCTCTTTAGGAAACTAATGTCATGTGAGATCAAACAAAGAAACTTTTAAGGAAGGAGAGATACTAAAGTTAGTAAAATCTAGAGTAGATTTTGAAAACAAATAGGAAACTCAATCAACATTATCAACTCAAAAAGTGAAGCAAAAAATTCGACTTAAATTCGGATCTTTACATGCAACAAGATACCAACATACCTTTGATTCTTCCAATGTAGATGTCTCTCTTTAGAAAAATCAAATTGACAAACGATATGTTTTTACATGAAGTTCTCTCAATGACTAGAAGTTGAGTTTTCCTATATATTTTCATGCCTGATAAACATAATTTTTTCTTGATAATTAGAGTACACCCATGCATGGATATATCATGTCTTATGAACATCTAAATTCTAGGTTTATATTGCCAAGTAGGCCAGCCCTTATGCATGCATGGTAGCTTAAGTGTGCTGCACTCTAGTTTGGAATCCCTACTTGATTGTTAGTTGAAGCCATCTTTTATTGATTTATATATATATATTTTTTTCAAGTTCTCCAAGTTTTTGAATTACAAATTCCTTGCTTTTTGGACAAACATGGCTAAAAATCCCGTGTCTTAATTCCTTTGTTGAATCAATCAAAGATGATTTCTTATAGATCAACACCATACCCCTAAAAAGTCTGTCCAATTATCCTTTATAGTTATAGGCTTTGAAATATTTTTTAATAAGGATACATGAAATAATTTTCAGCAAGTCCAACAGTAAATAAGGAAGATGTACACCAAGTAATAAGTTGTAATTGAGTAAGAAGCTGCCAATAATAATTTGAACCTAGTGTTTGTCAATCTTTTAAACAAAAAGTATTTGCACTTAGTGCTACTGGGTCCGAGAGCTGCTGAAGGATTCCTCAAACCAGAGAAGGAGACAAGGTGTCTAGCTGTTGTGTTGTGATCAAGCACTAGGGTCAAAATACAAAATCTGCTACTATAATTAACTCTCAAAAGGAAACCAAAGAGGGAAAGTAAGTTCTGAAGCCGAGCCACTTCGTTAGATTTAATCTGTAAATCTCATTTAAATCAAGAAAGCTTGCTAAAAATAATGATGAGAAGCACTTTAACTTCTTTCTTGAGAATTTTGATTGAGGCAAGATAAGTTTCCATATCGGAACTTGCCTATTTCAAAACTGCAATCATGGAAGATCAAACCAACACTAGCAATACATTTCTTGAATTATTACAGACTAGAAATCTACGTCCAACTAAGGTTCTAGATTCAGAACTCAAAAAAATGATGCACCAAATACAAGCAATAGACGAAACATAGACAAACAAAGGGAATCATTCTATTGCTGCCCCTTCTCCTCTTGCTTTTTACCAGATTTCAGAGAGCAAACCATTCGTAACATTTTTTCTCATGTATAAGGGGGATGTATCATCTAAGATAAATCCATATAAAACTCATGCATAAAAGTGGCACAAATTCCACATCTTCAAGGCCTCAAGGAAATGATCAAAACTTTACAAATACTTTTTTAGATAAAGAATTTGATAGATTTTGGACTCCATTACTAGCAAGTCTTCAAGGTTAAAAGAACAAAGAGGAGAATAAAGAATGAGAAGAAGAGAGGAGGAAAAGAGAGAAAGAATGAGAGAGGACGACTGAGAAGGATAGGAGAGGACGAGTGGGGGGGAGAATTAGGGTTATGGAACTAATCCAAACCCTCCTTCCTTAGCTTTATTTATAGAGGATAAAAGTATAAATGTTATAAGTATACTCTTCACCCTAATAAGAGTGAAGAAGAGACAAAAAAACACCCAAGCTTGCCTATATCTTCCAACAAATAGTCAAGCGGAGTTTCTCATCTCTATGTGCTCCATTTCAAAGTAGTTGAGGGCCTTTCCATTCTCTTGGTGGTCGAAGCTGCAACCGTGAGAAAAAATGGGTCGGGGGAGCCTCCTCCTACCAGATGAAAGTCCTTGATTGTTGAAGGTCTAAGATGATGATCTAAATGGCCACCGGTGAGAACTTTACAAGTTCATTATCTTAAGTATGATCTAATCATTTTATATTCACACGATTCATGAACATATTAACTATATACAAAAATCTATTTGGGAGAAGAAATCAAGAACACTAAGAAAGAGATATTTTACCATAAGCTACACCTACTTCAAGACAATATTTACTAGGCTCTTAATTTTTTTTTTCCAGGCGCCCTACTTACTGTCACCTCTCCGTCTTTCCACTCCGCCACCACCACCCGGAAACTGGATGAGCAGAATTCAACTAAAGTAGGTGGAGAAAAAGCAACTGTGGGGATCAGTTCCATTTTCACGGGATTAAATTTTTTTTTTTGTCCCTGCGATTTGAACCGTCGTCTGTGACTTGTATGGATACAAGTAGATATAGATAATTATCGTCGGATAGTGAAAGATTTGTTCTCTGATACGTTATCCCATGCTATCAGAGAGTATCAAATTTGAAAGTTGACACAGCTGCTTCCTTCTCTCGCCGCCTACTATTTAATGGAAGAGCAGAGAGCAGAAGCTCTCACGCAGCTTTCCACTGTCTCAAGTGTTACACAGTTTCCCCATCGAAGTCTGGATGGGGTCTTTTGTTCTGAAGTTAGCAGTTTTGGCTCTTCTTTCCTGTGCATCGTTGGCGACTGACGTGTCTTATGATGGAAGAGCCATCAAGATCAATGGCGAGAGAAGGGTTCTCCTCTCTGGTTCCATTCACTACCCACGAAGCACTCCTGAGGTTCTTCTCCTTCATTTTGACGCCATTTTCTTTCTTTGTCATGTATTTTTCTCCACAATTGACTCGTTGCCTACACTCTTTCTCCTCACTGAATTTCTTTTTGATCTTAGTTGTGGCCTGATCTTATTCAAAAAGCCAGGGAAGGCGGCCTTGATGCGATTGAAACCTACGTGTTCTGGAATGCCCATGAACCCCGTCGCCGAGAGGTTTGATACTCCACTTAATTGACATTGAAAATCAGGTTATTTTCTCCATTTCTAACTAGTGAATTCTCCGTTTTTGAGCAGTATGACTTCGAGGATCGCCTCGATCTTGTCCGATTCATAAAGACCGTGCAGGAAGCCGGACTCTACGCTGTTCTGCGTATTGGTCCTTATGTCTGTGCAGAATGGAATTACGGGTATCTTCAAGCTCCACTTATGTTGATATCTTGGAACTCTTTCAAAAGTTCCGTGTTTTAATTCGGTTTTATCATTCATATACATATACAGAGGATTCCCAGTTTGGCTGCATCAAATGCCTGGTATGGTGATTAGAACAGACAATGAGATGTTCAAGGTAATCGGTTTTGATTTTCTCTCCTGTCATTGCCATCTGCCAGAAAAGAAACGATTGAACAGCTAAGATTCTTACCATCATTGTGTTTTTTTTCGCAGAACGAAATGCAAAACTTCACGACTTTGATAGTGGACATGATGAAGCAAGAACAGCTGTTCGCTTCACAAGGAGGTCCCATCATTCTCGCTCAGATTGAGAACGAATACGGAAACGTTCAGAAATACTACGGAGAAGCTGGGAAGAAGTATCTTCAGTGGTGTGCAACCATGGCTGAATCATTCGATATAGGCATCCCATGGATTATGTGCCAGCAAGCAGATGCTCCTGTTCCAATGGTACTTTTAATCCAAGATATGGGTTCATTTTGTGTAATCTTATTCATTAAACTAACCTTCTGTGATGTTCATTTTATAGATCAACACTTGCAATGGATGGTATTGTGACAACTTCACTCCGACCAATCCCAACACTCCGAAGATGTGGACTGAGAACTGGACTGGCTGGTTCAAGGCTTGGGGAGAGAATGACCCCCACAGAAGGGCTGAAGATGTGGCCTTCGCTGTGGCAAGGTTCTTCCAGACTGGTGGAGTCTTCCAAAACTATTACATGGTTAGGTTTCTAATAACTGAATGATCTCTCTCACATTCATGACACCTCAATTCCTGAACTGGTTATTTTTCTTCAAATGATCTACAGTACCATGGTGGCACAAACTTTGGGCGAACAGCAGGAGGTCCATATATCTCCACAACCTATGACTATGATGCACCCCTTGATGAATACGGTAATAATCTTTAGTACCATTGTGACACTTCATTGGGGCATTTTCACAAACAGTTCTCAACTTAGTTACATGTATTCTCTAGGTCACTTGAATCAGCCTAAATGGGGTCACTTGAAGCAACTTCATGCAGTCATCAAGTCCATGGAGAGGGTTCTTACTCACGGTGATAATGTAACCACTGACATGGGCAATGGAGTTGCTGTAAGTCATTACTGCTTTTCTATCTTCTTCTGTGTTTCTTTTTTCTCTGTAAAACCTTAATATCTGTTCGGTTCTGTGTTTGGATCTTTAGTCCACTGTGTACACTGAAGAAGGTTCTTGTGTGGCTTTCTTGAGCAATGTGAACACCACAACTGATGCCACCATCACTTTCAATGGAAACCAATACTTGGTACCTGCATGGTCTGTTAGCATTTTGCCCGATTGCTCCGAAGAAGTATACAACACAGCAAAGGTAAGCACTCAGACTTCAGTGAAGGTCAAGCAGCCTAACATGGCTGAGGATCAGCCTGAGCAATTGAAGTGGGTGTGGAGACCTGAACGTCTCGCTGAGGTTCTTAAAGGCTGGGCTGGCCGTGATTCTTTCACCGCATCTCGTCTCATTGACCAAATCACAGTCACCGGAGATGCCAGTGACTACTTGTGGTACATGACTCCGTGAGTGTTGTCGTCCTTCTTCTACCTTTCTCTCTTTTCTTTAGGCAGAGTTTCGAATCAAAGCCTTAATGGTTTTTCTTTGTGGATTTTCGCAGTGTGCGGATTGAAAAGAGCGATCCAATCTTCAACAACGAAGTGACACTGAGGGTGAACTCCAGTGGACATGTCTTGCATGCATTCTTCAATGGAAAATTTGTTGGCTCCCAGTATGGACCTGCGTATGGAAAATACGATTTTGTTTTCGAGGCTCCAATTCACATTACACAAGAAACAAATTACTTGGCTCTGCTTAGTGCCACTGTTGGGTTGGCCAACTACAATGCTGCTTTTGACATGTTTTTAACTGGCATTGCTGGTGGTCCAGTCCAGTTGATCGCCGACGGAAAAGTTGTCAAAGATTTGTCAAACAACAACTGGACATACAAGGTTGGGTTGGATGGAGAAGATGAGAAGCTTCACTCTGATGAGTCCGACCATAAATGGCACTCTAAGAATCTTCCCGTCAACAGAAAGATGTCTTGGTACAGAACAACCTTCAAAGCTCCTCTTGGGTTGGAACCAGTTGTGGTCAATCTCCAAACCATGGGTAAGGGAGAAGCTTGGGTAAATGGACGCAGCATTGGAAGGTTCTGGTCCAACTTCTCATCTGCATTGGAGGGATGTGGCGAATGTGATTACCGTGGTAGCTATAACCCAGACAAATGTGCTATCGAGTGTGGGCAACCCACTCAGACATGGTAGCGATCCAACTCTCTCTACCCTTCCATTCTTCTCTTCTCTTCTCTCTTCTCTTCTCACACTTAAATTTGAAACATTTTGCAGGTATCATGTACCCAGATCGTTCTTGAAGACAGATGACAATATTCTGACCTTGTTCGAAGAATTCGGAGGAAATCCAACTGGAGTTAGCTTCCAGACAGTTACAGTGGGAACTGCTTGTGGGTCTGTACCAGAGGGAGGCCTGTTGGAGTTGTCTTGCTCAGGAGGACGATCCATTTCAAAGATTGAGTTTGCCAGCTTTGGAGATGTCACAGGCTCATGTGGTTCATACGTGAAGGGTGCTTGTGAGTCTGAAGAGGCAATGGCCCCGGTGCAAGAGAGCTGCTTGGGGAAGACAAGCTGCTCGATTGAGGCATCTGAAGCCAATTTGGGGGCGAGCAACTGCGGCCTTGGTGTGAACAAGAGGCTGGTGGTGCATGCTGTCTGCTGAAGACTTCCGTTCTTCTTAGGATTCTAAGATTTTTGTTAGATAATTTAACTGTGTCCATAGCCAGAAATTAGAATAGAGGTTTGGACGACTGGATTGTTTTAGAATTAAAAAACCAAAACATTAATAAAAATTTGGTCTTGGGCAATATCAAGGATGAGCATCTCCTAATACTAAACATGGAAAAAAAAATTGAATTTTTTAACAACATAGCAATTTCATGGTCATCCATATCAATATCATCAATGGAGTTGTCATTGTCATCACATACCAATGCATTTGTTCTTTGAGGCATAGATTCTTATTCCTCATACTCCTTAAGGCTCATGTTGTGAGTAAAAAGAGTACCTATTAATCCTTTGTTTGATGCTCTTAATTCCCCTAATATTGTTAATTGTAGTTACTTTAGGCATCCGTTACTTAGGTAGGCTCCTAAGGATTTTATCTATTTTTATTTTTTATTATTTTTAGTTAAAGGTATAAGAGAAGAGAGGAACTCTAGCTCTTGGGAGAGAGAAGAGAGAGAAGGAAGAGGAAAATAGACACATAAAGGACATACACCAACTTGCATAATTACAATTCTATGCAGATTTTACTCGTTGGTGTCAATTAGGCGGTCTCTATGAAAGTTTTCGTTATTTACTGGTCATGCCACCTCTACACACGTGGGTATCTTTTAACACTCCCCGTCAAGTTGGTGCTTGTAACTCGACTTTAAAAATATTCTTGGTTAAGAACTTGTGTGTTTAAAAGAAATTCAGATCTTGTGTGGCATGAAAAAAATTTGATTGCATTGATTTGATTTATCTTTTTCTTCTTCACATCTAGTCGTACGACAAAACACTATACACCAGTTAAAATGGTCAAAGTCTACTCAATTTCAAAGGAGGAAAAATAGCACAACTTTAGGGTACAACAAAAAGACAACTCACTTTTTAAGGGTATCTCAAACACAAATCACCTCTTGGGTGAGAATAATAGACTTGATTCAAGCTAGATGTTGGGTACACTCCTATACTTTTAGGTAGTGGGTCTATAGGCATTGCTCTGAAATGATTTTAACAAACACAAAATGAAGAAATTACTTTGAGGAATTAAGGGTGTGGATAAAAAAATAGCTCTCATACATCAAAAGGAAGGAGGCGCACAATACAACTCGTTTGACTCAAAAGGGAGATAAAAAAATCATCTATTAACATGATGATCAAGGAAACTTAAAAGAAGAGAGAGCTCGGGTAGAGAAGAGAGAAGAGAAAAGGGTAGAGAAGAGAGAGAGAGAGAGAGAGAGAGCTCGGGTAGAGAAGAAAGAAGAGAAAAGGGAGAAAAGAGACTTTAGGCTAGAAGAGAGATTCTTCCATGAATTTGAGAAGAGGAGAGTTTTATTGAATCCTTCAACCAAGACCCTTATTTATACTATTTTCATTACATATTGAGGAAAACGCCTCAATCAATTTACGTCAATCATGATTAACTAAATTACGTCAATCAAATAAAGATTAATCAATTACATTAATCAAGGAAGATTGCCAAATTTTTCAACTCATGTGATGAGGATTCCACCTTGTATGATGACTCGGCATGCCACCTCGTGTGGGCATGGTGGGTTTGGTCCCACCTTCTAACACTCCCCCTCAAGCTGGGGGTGAGAAATCATCGTAGATGCCCAGCTTGCTGCACATAGCGGACAAGATTTTATGAGTGACTGGTTTGGTGAGAATGTTTGCAACTTGCCCTTGTGAGGAGATATGTTTGAGAAATAATATGCCGGCTTGGAATTTCTCTCGTATAAAGTGGAAGTCCACCTCAATGTGTTTTATTCTCTCATGGAAGACCATATTTGAGGTGATATTAATTGCTGCCTAATTATCGCAATGTAGATCTATAAGAGTTTCTTTATAGAATCTCAGTTCAGTGAGAAAGGATCTGATCCATAGAAGCTCACTAATTGTGTGTGGCATGACCTTGTATTTTGGTTATGCACTGGATCTTGCAACTACATTCTACTTCTAGCTTCTCCAAGTAACCAAGTTCCCTCCAACCATTGTACAATGTCCTGAAGTAGATTTTCTGTCGTCCGGGGATCCGGCCCAGTCTACATTTGAGAACCCTTCTATGTTGAAGTGACCATGGTTCTTATAGAGAAGCCCTCTTCCTGGATCTCCTTTCAAGTATCACAATATTCTTTCTAGTGCTTGCCAATGAGTAAATTGTGGTTTGTGTATGTATTGACTCACCATACTTACTGCATATGATATATCTGACCTTGTTACACAGAGATAAATGAGTTTTCCCACAAGTTTTTGATATTTTATGATATCCACATCTTCTGCAGTGCCTGTAGATAATTTTGTATTAGAATCCATAGGGGTTTCCTCTAGTCTACACCCCATCATTCATGTATCCTCTAGTAGATCAAGAACATACTTCTTATAAGAGAATATAATCTCATGTTTGGACTGTAGTACTTCAATACCCAGAAAGTATTTAAGTAGTCCAAGATCTTTTGTCTTGAACTCTTCACATATTTTTTCTTTGTTTTTTTGAATGCCCTCGAGATCACTACCGGCTAAGACAATATCATCAACATAGATGGCCAAAAACATTTTGTCTTTAGGTGTATCTATAAGAAACATGAAGTGATCTAAGGACCATCTGTGAAATCCGGCATGTCTCAGTGCTTGGCTAAATATATCAAACCATGTATGGGGAGACTATTTCAGACAATAAAGGGATTTCTTCAATTGACATACCGACTCCCCCTCAATCAAAAAATCCAGGTGGTTGTTTCATATAAATTTCTTCCTTTATATCCCCATTGAGGAAAGAATTTTTTACATCAAGCTGATAGATTGACCAAGAAAAATTAGCATCAAAAGATAATAAGGTACATACCGAGTTCAATTTGGCCACCGAAAAGATTGTTTCCACATAATTGATCCCATAACATTGCGTATAGCCTTTGGCAGCGAGTCGGGCCATAAGGCAAGCAACTGACCCATCCGGATTGTGTTTAACTATATAAACCCACTTACAACTAGAGCCCATGTTTGATTCTCATAGAGTGCTTGCATTTCGTCTCCCATTGCCGCCTTCCTCCCTAGATGTTTCAGAGATGGAGGAGATAGATGGAAGAAATTGACAACATGAAAAAGATAAATGATGGTGAGATACAAAATTGGATATGGGGTGAGAAGTAGAGGGTTTAGTGCAGGCTCTGGTTTTTCCTTAAGGCGATGGGCCGAGTATCATATTATGGTCCAAAAGGAATAGGAAAAGATGGACTTACCCTGATAGGATCCTCGAGCTCTGTAAGTGTGGTGTCAGCCAATGATTCAGGAGGTTGAACAGTTTCCGTAGCATGGGGCACAACCGGTCGAAGAGAGGTTGGTACAAAGGAGAGACCTGGAGGGGTATTTTCAGAGTGGTATGAAGTGTCTTAAAAAAAGTTACATCCCTAAACACAAGTAACCTTTGAAGAGTAGGATTGTAGCAAACATAACCCTTCTGCATGCGAGAGTATCATAAGAAGATACATTTGACAGATTTTGGATCAAGTTTACTATGTTGTGGGGAGGTAATATGAACAAAGTATGTACACCCGAAGACTTTCATAAGAAGTGAAAAAGGATCACCATGTAGAAACAATAAGGAATATGGGGATCTATTACCGTGGCCATGACACATTTTTCAAAGGACCACTTCCTTAATTATTTTGTGCTTGTTTTTCTTTTATATAAAACACAATATTCCATTCTTGATTTTTCAAGAACAAATAGCCAACTCATAGTTTTGAATCAAATAAGGTCTCGCTTCTCCGTTTTTAAAAACTCTACACAACACTTGCACAAAAAAACAACCTTCTTCTTTTAGCTTTCCCTTTCTTTTCTTTTTTTATAAAAAAAATTGATGAACCTTGGCATGAGAGATGAATATATCTCTATAATACTCATATGAGCATCGAGACCACAAAAAAAAGTTACAAAATCGAGTAGAGTTACAATTCTTCAAACAATTCGGTCAATGGAGAAGCTTAGCATAGAAGCTAAGTAATTAGATTTTCAAAATCCAATGGATAAAAAACACTCATAATAGGTTTAAGAACATTGTTCTTCATCAGAAATATCTTGTTCCCATGAAATAATAACTCTTCATGCAAAAAATCTCAACATAAACCGATTTTCAGCAAAAAAACTTGCAAACCGATAAAAACAACCTTGGTAGACTTCTTCTAATCCGAGATGCACAAATCTCAATACTTTCATATGATGAAGACAATAATAAAATAATCTCTAAGCCATCTTCTAGAGGTAAGAAAACCAAAAGCATGAAGTCATAATAACAAGAATGAAAAACAAACTTATCTCAACAAACTTCAATCTTGCTCCACAAAGAACCTTTTACAAGTAGTTTTGATCATAACTTCTTAAAGCAGTCTTATGACGTGGGAATCTTAAATTCAATGCTCTAATTCCATGTTGAATTTAGAACCCCAAGATGAGAGAGGGAGGAGAGAGGGGAGAGAGAAGAGAAGAAAATAGCAAAGAGAGAGAGGAGAGAAGAGAAAAGGGAGAAGAGAGACTTTAGGTTAGGGGAGCGATTCTTCCACGAATTTGAGAAGAGGAGAGTTTTATTGAAGCTTCAACCAAAACCCTTATTTATACTATTTCTATTACATATTTGGGAAAACTCTTCAATTAATTAGGATCCCTAATTATATCAATCATGATTAGCAAAATTATATTGATTAAAGGAAGATCAATCAATTATATTAATCAAAGAAGATTGCCAAATTTTCCAACTCGTGTGAACATGGTAGGTTTAGTCCCACCTTCTAACACTCTGAAAACCTAATTAAGACCTCAAAGTCCAAATGAAGAAAACAATTGCTAAAAGAATACAAGTCATTTTTCTTGGAGTTTGATATTCCATAAATATGGAAATACTCTTGTAGTTATATCTAATGAAATGAAAAGACACCGAAAACGTTGGGAGTTGGACAACGAGTTTGCATGGAGACTCGCTCTTGACTCACCTCCCCAGTGTCCACGCTTTCTGCCTCCTCCGCCCTTTCCGTGGACTCGAAACCCGAAACGGAGAGAGAGAAACTCACGTCTCTTTCAGCCAATACACACACTCTCTCTCTCTCCCTTCCTCTCTCTTTACCCCTGACACGCCTCTTCCGACATTTCTCTCTTTGTCTTTAATGGCGAGCCGAGGATAAAGAATCTCGATATCGTCATCTCCTATCCTCTGTTCAGCGCCAAGGTATCCGATGCCTCTTTATGAGGACTGAGGACTGGTTTCTTCTTTTTCCTTGTCGGTGGGGAGCCATATCACGGGTTTCGATCTGGATTTTCGAAGCTACTATTTCCGTTGGATGATTTTTGAGTTTTCCTCTTCGTTTTCTTGAAGCGTGGAGAGATTTTTTAGGTGTAGTTTTCGGTTTTTGGATGTTCAGAAAAGAAATGCGGGTTTGATAAGGGTCCAGATCTGTGAGAAATTACTCGTCTCTCCTAAGGTTTTTGCCAGAGTTTTTTTGGCAATTTCAGAGATGGAAGGGGGGAGGAGGAGAACCACACTCACGGAACAAATGTCTATTAGGGAGAGGGATCCGTTCGAGCTTCGGGAGCTCTTGAAAGTCAGAGAGGCGGAGGATCACAGAACGGACAGCGACACGCAGACTTTGGGCTCCGTCATCGGCCTCGGTGATAAACCGCCGCAAACCTTCCCGACCCGGACCTTGCTCGACATCATCCGCGAAGAGGAATCCAACAGCGGAGCCTACAGATACGGTCCCGGCGGACACAAAATCAACTGGAAGTCCTTCAAGGATCGCCTCCGCATCCGTCGGACGGGCAGCGCCTGGTCAGATTATGGAACCTCTCTCTCCGTCTCCGCCGACCTCATGCTTACCATCCCCAGCCGACGTGATCCGCCACCGCCCACCGGTTCCCCTGCCGAGGCCCCGGTTCCTCCAGCCGCTACCGACGTTGCGTCGACGAGCGGGACGGACTGGAACGATGAAGCCAGCAGCAGAGCTTCTGCGGTGCCCGAGGCGTCAGAATGGCCGGCGCCGGCGGAGGGAGAAGCCCCTCCGGTGAGGGTCTCGCTAATGACACTGCTGGAGCAGACGGACCGGCATTCGGTGCTGCTGGGAGGCGCGACTGACGAGGGAAAGGACAGCGCGACGGAGGATGACGAGGAAGAGGAGGAAGAGGCTAGTAGGATCGAAGGCGGGGAGTACGTGTGCTGCGTGTGTATGGTGCGGCACAAGGGTGCTGCGTTCATTCCTTGCGGCCATACGTTCTGCAGGCTCTGCTCGCGCGAGCTCTGGGTTAGCCGTGGCAACTGTCCCCTCTGCAATGGCTACATCTTGGAAATCCTCGACATCTTCTGATTTCAAGAATCAATCCAGACATCAGGTAATTCTGTAACTCTTTACAGGCGTATCAGATTTCAGGTTTCCAGGCGTCTTCCATTAGCCTCTCTTTCTGTTCGTCTATTTGTTTTCTCCATTGTCCTGGCTACAGTTTTATTGAAAGAGATATCGAAAAGAAAGAAGCAATTTGTTGTGAAGGGCATCATGTATGTAAGAAGATATTCTGCAAGTAATTGAATTGCATTCGCAAGAAGACACTCGTATGAAAATTCTGATTTCTGAACGGGGAACCTCCCCGAATTGATATGACAGAATGAAATATTAGCTTCGAATTAAATGAGAAAGAAATCCGTGAATTCGTTTGATTCTGTTTAGTAGTTTTAGTAGTGATTGATAACAGAAGGCGCTGGAAAATGAAATGAAAAATTGTTTGGTTCTATCTCAGTCAGGAAGACAAAGGTATCAATGTGGAAGGGAAACTGTGACGACTGTTCACCATTTTTGATTTCTCTCCAAATTACCATGAGAACGCAAGCTGTCATTCGTAGGAAAATTCGCCAGGAAATCGTATTGAACTCTGTTAGTTTTTCAAGCTCTCTTAAAAATCTCTTCGCTTGTTTGGAAGACCGAGAAATTGTTAGAAGTTGAATTGAACTACAATTGAGTAAGGATAGTATTTATATAACTGAGATTTCATCTAATAATTGAAGAGATTATGTTTATCCCTTATCAGAAATCATCTCCCAATTTTGCCCGGTATCCAAAATTGTAAACCTATTGGAAGGTTACAACCAAACCATAAGTCAATCTACGACTTTGGCACCGGTAGCGGGGAAGAGCAACGAACACCGGAAGAGTAATGACCTGGGAAGAGTCAGCATTGATAACAGCTTGGAAGAGCAACGACACTGGTAGCGGGGCAGGT
The DNA here is from genome assembly GCF_029961685.1 of Aristolochia californica. Taxonomy (NCBI): domain Eukaryota; kingdom Viridiplantae; phylum Streptophyta; class Magnoliopsida; order Piperales; family Aristolochiaceae; genus Aristolochia; species Aristolochia californica. The sequence continues at coordinate 4,512,645 of NW_027182103.1, read as the reverse complement.
AGACACTGGTAGCGGGGCAGGTAGGAACTTAGGAGGTGTAACAGATAGTGAATTACGGGTGAAGAAACAGTAGAAACGGAAAAAAAAATCTGGGAGAAAGACAATAAAGAAGTTTTACGTGATAAGATAAATACAATGGGATAAATTTGGGATCTTACCTAAGTGATTATGATTATCCCATATCAGAAATCATCCCCCATAATGTGTGTTTGGAAAAATGATGCTCTACCAATTGTATTTTAAGCCCTGGCCTTTGAAAGAAAACAAGAAGAAGAAAAAAGTAATCAGCCTTGTGCAACCTACAATTATTCATTTGTCTTCAAGTGGTTGGCTATCCTCTTCACTCTTCTCTTTCTGAGTATTCTACAATCGGCCTTGCATTGACTCTTTCATAGAATAGAGCAAACACATGGTTTATGTTGGACCTTTTTTGTACATTCGTTGGACCAACCAAAGGGCTGAATATTAGTTTTCCATGACTTATTGGAGATTTCGTCAAAGGGACCTAACATTCCCTTATTAAAAGCTTAAGAATTAGAAGTTGACAGACGCAGAAGGTGAGGGCATTATGAGTTGCAGCATCATTACTTCAAATATCTTCTTCTTAATGGTTTGCTCTTTAATATTGCATAGGATTCTCTAATTGAACAAGTTCTCGATGCATGCAGTCATTACAATTAAGGGTTGTCCTCCCTCTCTCTGCTTTGCAATTTCCGATTTTCCGATTGATCGATCAACCATTTTACATTGATCAATGTAAACTCTAACTTTTTGAAAAATTAAGTTAATGAACTTCTATTGGAATACGTACTTGCATTTACTATCAATCCTTAGAAAATCCTTCCAAAGTGCAATTTTGAGAAAGAGAGTCACACCTTGCAAAATTCTTGCACTTCTTTCTTATTCCATCTTCTTTGTATACATAGTAGTCAAACTCCTACATTTTCCATTGTGCATTAAAAGTTAGACGTTTGGAACTCTCAACAGATAAAGATATTGTTGGAAGATTAATGTAAAATCTCTTTCTTTTCTTGTACTTTTTTCCTCCTTAAGGTAAAAGGTATTTGATGTAATTATGCAACTTTTTACTATTATAAATAGATGATAAGGAGGAGGATTAGGCACATCACTCGCCAAAATATGGGAAGAACACACTTGAGTAAAGCATCAAAACCCCTATAAAGCAGCCTACAAATCTAGTTTTTGGAGTAAATAGCCCCTCTTCTTTACATGAAAGTCTTGTAAATAGAATGTCCAGACAGTTAATAATTGTGAGATCTTTCTTACACTTGCCTTGCTCGTCCAGTCTCACCGCCCTCAAACAAACACATGGGCACCCCCTGTTTGGTGCAGCATTGCATCAATTTCATCTCCATCTTCCATTTCAAGCTGACGGATACAAGAAATTAAATTCAATCAAGTTGATACATTCATGTTAGTAAAGAAAACTAAAATGGATAGAGCAGTTCATTACTTCGTCAGGGGTCTGCTCTCCTCGGAGGCGACGTCCATCGAATAAGAAGGCTATGGAGTTGAAATCAACCGACTGGCGATCACAATAAGCATTCATGAGCTTTCGCAACTGGGTGCTGCGCTTGATTCTGAAAAAGACTTCGTTACCATCCTAAGACACAAATCAAACAAGTCAGTAGATATTAGGAAACAATAAAGTGGCACTCCAAACAATGCCAGAACACAATCATTCTTCAGAAATGCACTAGTTTTACTTTCTATGTCAATCATCTCATTGGACACTTTTCCACCACTAAAAGGAAGATGAAATTCCAACAAAAGCATTCGTTTACCAGCTACACGAGAGTTATAATAGGAACTACGACTTGAGGCATTTTTTTCTTAACAGGTAAGTATCAGAGTCGAACACGAATTGTAATAAGAACCATCATTTGGAAAGACAAAACCAGCAAGCACCAATGTTTAAATGGCATCACTTGTGAGGAGGTTTAGATATTTTGGAACAAGTACGATAAAAAATATGAGTTAGTCAACAAAAATACATGAAAAGAAGACTCAGTAGAAGTCAACAAATTATAAAAAAAAAAATAACAGCAGAAATAACAACAACCGACACCGATCAGTATCACAAACAAAATAATGAAACCCTAATCCAATTTGCTCACACAAGAAGAAGTTTTCACTTTACTTAATAAAACACAACTACATTTCTATGATTGTTTCAGTATGACGTGCCACCAATTTAGCCAATTCAAACAGTAGTAAAACCCATATGCAAGGGAAACTTAAAATTCAAAGAAGAAACAAAAAATACAGAAGAAACAGTAGATAATAACCAATATGGCAATAGTGCAAACTGTCCAACCACACAAATGTTGATAGTACATTGCTGCCATTATTGGCAAACTGGAAAATATTCAACCTAAAATAGAACTACAGAGACCTCCAAAGTGTTTCTTTCTAAGCTACTGCTATGATGAGTGATAATACTTTGTTCACAAAGCATTTGAGGACATACATAAACCTTGCTATACTCCAAGGTAAAAGTCCTCATTTAAAATTCACTAGGATTTGAGATGTTTAATAATAAGAAGAAGAAAGACAAACATAGTTCACAAACAAACTATAAAACATTAGGCTTCTTTCGGATAAGCCAATTCATTTGGAACCCTGCAGATCCATTTGTCATATTTTCAAAAAAAATCATAAATTTGTTTTGTTTCTGTGTGCGTGTGTGTGCCAAGATAGAGAAACTCGTTACAGACTATTAGTTTCTGGTAACAAAATCCTATTGACTCCACTATATAATTCGAAAGTCAAAAATCTTGAACACGAGCACAACAACGTTCAAGCAGGGAAGGGAAGAGGATCTCCTAAATTCTTATGACTATCCTACATGCCAGAACCAGATGGTTTCACTTTCAGGTAAACTAGAAACTGTTTGTTTTTCTTCTAGTTTTTTCACAGTAATATAAACGTACATATTAGTTTAAATGGTAAAACGTTACAGTAAATTATCGAATGCAGATGACAGAGGACCAAAAAAAACCAAAAAAATCCCTTTGTATCGGCCATACGAAACCCCAATAAACGACTAATTTCTAAAAAGTTTAAAAAAATAGCAAACTCGCGATAAAGGTACCAATGCCTCAAACACATCATCAACATTAGAAATTTTGTGAATCAAGCAACCAGAAAATTCAAATAGAAACACGAGAATCAACCAAACGTCAAATATTTACTCAGAAATCCTAAAAAGCAGAGGAATAAAAATAACCAGAGCAACAGAGCACATGAGAAAAAATAAAAGTAAAAGCGTCGGGTTAAAAAAGAGTCAAATATACCTGACCCTTGACCTTGAGATTGATATGAATTGAAGGATCTGGCTTCTTCTCTTCCTCCTGAGTCGCACCACCACCAGGAGCTGCAGACATTTCAGATATCCGATCGAGTGAGCTCCCCCAGTTACTAGGGTTTTTCTTATGGTTCACCGAAACCTTGAAACGCCCAAGAGACAAAGCACAGGACCCTGCAAACCAAAAGCGTCAATCCGAGTTACAAATGCTCGCCCATTTTTAACGAGGAATTAAAAACTAGAATTAATAAAATTTGGATTCCGTGCCGAAAAGCAGAAGCCAGATTTCTTAGAATCCAAGAACATTTCTTTTCTGTCTTGGAATGGAATCCCAACGCTTTTTTCTTTCCCTTTTCTCAAATAACAAGAGAAGCAAGATTAGGACTTTCGTAGGACAAATCGAATCTCCTACGAAAGGTGCCTAAAGCTTAAACGGACGGCCATGGATTTAAGAGTGCATTCTTGGTTAAGCCTTTATCACTAGACATTATTGTTACTATATATAAAATAAGCCTAATATATATAACAAAATCCTTAAAAAAAAATGCTTGAATCATATTTTATCTCAAACATAATTGGATCGAAAGAAAATTTTACTGAATTAATCTTGTATATAATCGGTTAATTGTTTACGAAAATAATCCCTACACACTTTTGTTCTATTTATTAATTGTAAATTAGTAATCGGATAAAATTACCTGAATGCCTAATTGGGTAATAATTTTTTTTCTGTTCTCATTCCATTTAACAAACATTTATCGAAAAATCAAGTATACAGATAAAATTGACATCCTTACAACTTGAGCAGTCAAGTCGATTAATACTAAATAGGCCCATAACTCATTTGAAAAATATTTTTAAAAATAATTAAAAATCTATATTATGGCAACTTCTTCATCCATGTATTATAGATAATATTAGATAACACAAAAAATGTGTTACCACATCATATAATGTATAATAAATTATTCATTGATATATATGCCCTAGATGATCATATCTATCTATCTATCTATCTATCTATCTTTGAATATATTAAATAATACATTGATGCCCCCCAAATTTGTGGCTTTCCCTTTCACCTTTCTTGTCCTTTAAGCACCATTATACCCAACTTTGCTCTTCTTTTTGCGAGGATCATAACATCAACATCAAGTGACTCGATATTTTTTAGGATTTTGGATTCCACCAATTGTGTATTAAGAAACCTATTGAAAAGTTTTCAACTTTTTGAACTCTTTGCGATCAATTTGAAACTCATCTTGATGGAACAAAAAACATTTGCCTCTTTGCTTGGTAAAAAAGGGTTGATGTCTTTGAAATTCCTAATCTCTTCAATTTCATTGAAGACCATGGAAAAGTTTAGATTGCATTTAGCCAACAACAACTCTTTGAATCGAGTTGGTACTACGATTCAAAATCTATTTGGGTAGCTTCCTCTTTGAAAAAAGTTTTATCTTCTAAAGAAGATAAAATTACCTCTTTCGTATGGTAATAATTACCTCTTTAGCTTATAAAATTACAAGTGTCTCTTCGCCACTTAAAGAAATAATAAACTAGCATCAACTTAAGAGCTTAATTACATCATAGTCTCTCAACCAATCCTTATAGCTCTACTCAAGAGCATTTAATTACTTAGAGGATATTCTGTGAGAGAAAACAGTGAATGTATGAGTCGGATGACTTGGAGGGGAGTCATAGCCCATAGATCATCTTCCACCTGTTAGTCTGCTCAACAACCAGAGAGATGAAGATAAATGCAAAAGATTCAAGAGAGGAAGACTCAGAAGAGCCAACTCCAGCTAAGAGTGGCACTTTGAAAGTTCTCACTTAGCGGCACTCTAACTTCAAGGAGTTTAGAGAATCCATTTTTCATAAGCTCAATCAGATGGATAAGAGATTAACTCATATTGAAGACAACTTTGGGGTCCCTCACCAATCTGAAGAGGTTCTATATTGTTGAATTTTTGGAAAAGAGAAGAACTTCATTGAGTTGATGTAATTTGAGTATAAGGAGCTTCTATTTATAAAAGAGAAAACAAGTATAATCCAATCACAATTAAACTACCATTGTCCCAGTTACGCTCAAAGTTAAACACTAAAAGATAAATCCTTGAACATAAATAGAAGACTAACATAACTAAAACACCTTTAATTGAGACTCTTCTGTGAGACCTCCTCCTGTAAAACTCCACCATAATAATTCTGACTTTGTGAGATTTCTTACTATGAGATTCATATACGACTATGCCATATATGCTCTTCAACACTTCCCCTTAAGCTGTCGTATATGACTTTAGTTTATAATGAAAATGATTTTTGGTATTCAATCTTTATTGGCTAATTTTTTTCAAAGATGTTAAATCTTCATAATTTGTTCTCTCCCTTTCTTGAATATTTTGGCTACATAAAAGTTACCACAACATGTGGAACAAAATATATTTTTCTTATACTTCTTCTTCTACTTCTCCCCTCTTAAGTTGGGGATAAAAAGGACATGGAAACCCAACTTAGACAAAACACAATGATGGAGAAGAAAATCACACCTAGTCGTACGACAAACCTTCATACACCAATCAAAATGGTCATAGTCCGAAACACACTCTTCTTAACTTTAAAGGTAGAAAATGACCCAACATTAGGGTTTAACAAAGAGACTACTCACTTTTTAAGGATAACTCAAACACAGATCACCTCTTGGGTGAAGAATAAAGACTTACTCAAACTAGATGATACTTTTTAGGTAGTAGGTTTAAGCATTCCTCTGAAGTGGTAAAAACACAATAAAATAAACTAAAGAAATACTAGAAGAAAACAACTTTAGTAAGATAGAGGTGACTATGCAACACTCATACTTACAAATGAATCTAGAATATCACACTTAAAAAAAACCAAGGGGAGACTATAACGGTAGAACTTAAAATATTTGAACAAGTATAACTTTTTTGGGGGGTGACCACAATTTTCGGAGTTGACGATGTGTAAAATACGCAACCAAGTAACAAAAACGTAAAACTTGAAACAACATCAAAGTAGAAAATTTTTGCATACCTTGAACGAGCACATCATAAATTGATTAATTCTAACAAAAACTCTCAGATTAGAAGAGAAATTTGGCTAAAAAAATGAGGATTCTAGGAGAAAAGGAAACTCAATTCACGCTAAAGCATGGAGAGAAAATTGAAAAAAATGAGAGATTTTCGACAGAACTGACCTTTAGTACTGCTGATATCAGTATCTTCTACATATAGATAAAAAAAATTCTTAAGAAACTAGACTCAAAGAGATTTAATTTGATACCAAATTTGACATAAAAAATTTGTTTTTGAATTTGTTATTACCTCTTTATTTTCTTCATTTTGTAGCTTGACGGTTGTTGACTCCAATGCAAATATCTTCTTGAAAAATTCTTCTTGCATATAGATCAGAATGACATAAAATTTTTCCTTATGAAACTAGAGTTAAATACCTTTCATTCAAGTATAACAGTTTTTCATAAGCTATTACGTATTTTGAGAGAGAAAATCTGATAGATTTTGGACTCTGTAATCTGGCCGAAGTAGATAATCTTGTTTCTTTGGCCAACATGATCATTGAGTCTTCCAATATTAATATCTCCCTTAAGAAAACCCATATTTAAAATTGGTGTGATAGGTAAGAAAACAAACTTATAAAATTTTCATTTGAGATATAATTCTCCATATAAAGTCTCATTCTTAATGGTATAAAATGTCTCAAAAATTGAAGTTTTCTACTACTACTTGAAACTCTCTTGCAGTTTGACATTTATAGCTTCAAATATCAATTTCTCCTAGTAGAAAATTCTGATTGCCAAAATTATTTTTGTGATGCAAATTAGATTAAAATATATTTCTATCAATATATAATTTACAATATGAAAAGTTCAGTATGAAGGTGCGAATACCAAGAAAATGGGTATTGGGATTGGAAAAAAGAAAAAAAATAAAGAATATAAACCTAAACTACTAGAGTTGATATATCATAAATGGAACACATTATCTTTGTGGGTTGACTGAGTCAAATCACAGAACCCGCTCTGATACCATATTGAATTTATTGAAAAGAGAATAACGTTACTTACTCTTTGTAATTTGAATACAATGAACATCTATTTGTAATAGAGGGAACAAGTAGAATCCAATTACAATTAAACTATCTTTATCCCAGTTACACAGAAAGTTAAACACTAGTCCTAGAATAATTGAACAACTGAATATAAATAGAAGACTAACATAACTAAAAAACCTTTAACTGAGACTCCTCTAGGAGACCTTCTCCTGTGAGGATTTAGTAAGACTCTACCATATTAATTCTGGCTCTGTGAGACTTATTACTGTGATAGTCATGTAAGATTCTTCAATATCTTCTCTTCAATATATATCATCCACAAATGGATGAATACTAGGGAAAAACTGGACACCTAGTGCATGAAGAGATACAAAGGACTCAAAACCTCAACAACCATGTAGGTAGACAGTTAGGCCTTCTAATTCAAGACATTTAGTATTGTCATTGGGCAGCTACCAGAGGATTAATCTCCTAATTCAGCTCCACCTCCATCCACTCATGTTTTAATTTCTAAATCCAAAAGCTATTGGCTCTTCTTATGTAAATTGTGCTTATAATGAGTGAAAATTCTCTTTGATTTATCTTGTTTGTGCCTATCTTGATGATGGGAAGAATGATTTAAATTGATTTAAAAAATTACAAAGAATATAAAGTCATAAAGGGGAAGCTAAATATTTTTAGAAAGGTAAGAAATTAGAGGGAGTAAAAAGTTAGATGAAGGGATTAAAGATGAAAAATCTCACTTGGAGTGCATGCCATGTCATTTTCATTGAATTTTTAAACCATATATTTGTCATCATAAAAAAAGGGGGAGAATGAGAAAGAAAAAACTCATAGAATTCTCTAATTACCTAGATTTTGATGATAACAAACATAGACATTTGATGATTTCACTCTTAAGTGTGAACAAATTGGCTTCGACTTGAAAATGAGTCGACTCCACGTCATAGGAGTTGAACACATACAAAAAAGAATCCTACTACATTCAAAATTCAACTTCTAACATTTCAAGAAACAAAACGAGTTGAGCTCAATGTGTATGTTGTCGAGCACATGCTATAGTAGCTTAACACATTCAGGAAAACACAACAAAACAAATTTGAAAAGTTATTATAAGCAATGACTAGAAAGAAGTGGAGTCAAACACATACACGAGGATTCAAGAACACCAATATAGAGTTGAGCACATGCGCATGCGCATGGAGTCGAGCTCAGAAAAACTAATTTTCAAATCAAAACTTCTATTCTAATTAACATCAATTGATTTTATCTTTATATCTACTATAGTGTTACTAATCAAATGGAACTTTGTTGCTTCCTTTTTAGAGAGGTACTTAGTGGGAATATTGTAAAACAAGAAACCATTGCTCTTACAATAATTAGAATAGATTCACTTATTGGGTTGGTGCTATAAATGAATCTAAGAGGTTCAAAGACACTAGACGCAGTCGATCTTTTAATTACAGGGCAAGAATTCCCTCGAAAATGGAGTAGCAATCTGTAGTAATTTTGAACCATTGTGGTGTAACGGACGTATTTGTATGAATTTTATGTCGGAAAAAATAACTTAAAATTACAAAAGTATTCTACTTAAATAGATAGATATAATGCTTTAAAATTGTTGTCGTGACTTGTCAATAAAACAAAGCAGAATAAATTAAGAAGGAGATAACGTGGAGAAAGGGGCCAAATTTTAGAGGTGAGAAGCAATAGCTAAGTTTGAAGTCTGGTTACATTGAACATGAAATGATTGTAACAGGCTGGCTCTATGTACAAATACGATATCACATACAGATACAAATACAAATACAAATACAAATACCCACAAGAAGACAAAGTCAACGTATTTGAGCGTAGGCGATACTGTTACGTCGCTTGGTAGGTCTAGAAGCCGATATGTGAGACCACTGCTCCACCACCCGCTCCAATCCCAACTCCCTCACCTCCGACTGATCCAACAAGCAGTCTCCGGTGAAGTCGGTGCCGTCAACGGCAATAGCGCCGTGACAGGGAAGCTTAGCCTTCCGACGCCCGGCTCCAAAGGGGACGTTCCGAAGAGTCCCGCCGGCCGTCCAGTAGCGCTGGCAGCCTTTGCAAAAATGTCGCGGTTGGTTCACGTTGTAGTTGTTGAAGTAGCAAAATTTAGTTTCCGTGCTTTTGCACCTGGGACATGGCAACGCTTTGTTTGGCATCTTCTCGCCTGTGAGATCGTTCCTGTGGCCGTCTCGGACGCCGGCGATGCCTACTTTGATCTCTTCTCCGTCTTCTTCCTTAACTTGCCTACCCCTACCCTCCACAGGAATCGTCGCACCGAAAAGCTTAATCTTTGGTGTGCTTGTGGCGTCAATTTCAGCCATAAGAAATGAGAGAGGAGGAGGAGGAGGAGGAGGAGAAAAATGAGACACGCAACTAGTCTCCGAGCATCTTTGACAGGCTCGGTTGATGCCAAGAGGAGGAGGTGACTGATGGGTTTTATAGGAGAGAGAGAAACTTCAGAAATATTTAAAAACCCCATGTGATAGCCGGCGGAGACTCCCACTTTTAACTTACGTCAACTAAAAATGTCCCACACCGATACCCAAGGCCTCAGTAAATTGGGTCTTCTTCTCCCTTCGGATCGGATGCCTAGTCTGCTCTCTGAGTGACGCGTACATGTTGGATGATTGACATGTGGTAAAGGTTCCTCCTCTCTCTTTCCCACAAGTAATTACAGCAAACTGTTGGGACTTCGGGGTAGAAAGAGAAAAAAAACCATTTTTCCCGACTGTAGAAGACTGGTTTTTTATTCCGTAGCTTCTGAATTGGATTATATTTATAGTGGGGACGTCGCTGCGCGTACTGTGCTTCTGAAGCGATCTGTCCGAAAAGGCCGATTATAAAATTTTAGATTTGAAACGCGTGTTTGAAGTTTGAAGTTTGAAGATGAAGCACCCAAAGAAAAAAGATCAAAGCTCCAACCTCCGACGACTGCACCTGAAAGTTTCAAGCCTTATCACAAGGACAGAATTACCTCCGGTGTGAGTGGAACTCGATTGTGCAGAATCAAATTAACAGAAAGAAGAAAACGGAAAAAGATTTCATATTCGAACTTGATGCCGTGAAGATATCCTAGGCAGGATTTAGAGTGTTTCTTCACTGGAATTAGTTAATTTTAATTTTGAAGGAATCTTGTTCAATCAGAGTAAAGAGAATATCTTACTCACTTTGGCCATATAATCACTTTCCGTAGAAAAAAAAAAATAAAGAAGCATCTCTTTTCCTTTAGCTTGCAAAAGAAATGACTTTTTGGAGGTGCCTTTTTTTCTATGTATATGGAAATGAAAAAGTACAGACTGGGTTGGAAAGTTCGCACTTGCATGTTGCTTCCTTTCATTGCTTATCTTCAAATTGTTAATTAAGAATCAGACTAAGTCTTATTAACTAAGAAAGTCATCTTTTAGTGATTGCTTTGCCTCCCAAGTTGGGGAAAGAGGGTCCCATATGGTATCAAAGAATATTAGCACCAGATCATATATGAGGTTGGCTTGAAAGGGTTTACACACCTCACAATGACTTTGGATATCCAATCCCCCATCTGCTTCACTAGTTCATTACAAGATTTTGTATGTCTTAGCAAATTGTAAAGGGTTAATCCACTCGGTGATCCATAACTTTCGAGTATTTTTAATGATATACACCATGACCAAACTCACATATGTATGTATAAAGATATGGGTCCCGTGCTATACATTGTAAAACCAGCCTGACTCATGTATAAGTACCCCACACTCCCACGTCAAGGTCGTTATTGTTAATTATTATGTAGTCTTTGTAGAGTTTGTTGTTTTAAAGGATTATTACGTAGATCGTAGACCACTATTACAAATCACGTAATTCCTTATGGCCCTGTTAGTGCCCCTGGTTAGAAATTTATATGTCATAAAAAGGGAGAAATATTTTTCCTATGATACATATTTCTAAGAAACCTTCAGATAAAATCTTATCAGTACTTTACTAGAAAATTACATGAAATTTTTTAGAATTTTCTAAAGGAAATTAAATGGACATGGTAGTGCCTTTTTCCAGGGAAATAAATGAAAATTAATAATCAATCTTATACATTACTATATTTATCCAATAAAATTTTAGTAAAATAAAATATTAAATATAAATTTTCCATAAAAATTGCCTTGTGCTAAAAGCATTACATCATCAATTGCCTTGTCCAGAAAGTATATCATCTGAACGTCCTAGTAACATCTCTTTGATCAAATACGAGAGAGATAACTCTTTGGAATAAACCACCCAAGCTAGTTTTAGAATGGCCTAGAAGAATGCTCAATACAACAAGTCATACAAGGTTATCTTTCCGAATAATATGAAGCCAATCGTATGAATAGTTAAGTAAGAAAAAGCACTTTGTTTGAGTCTTTTTTCCCACACGCCTAAATTAATGATCAACTAACAAAGGTTAGAAGAGAAAAATTGAAAAAGAAAACAATCACTACTAAGAAGATCGTTCGATTGGACATATATCAATTGAACAATCAAGAAAGAGAAAAGCCACTTGAATGATCCGTTGGACAAAAAATCCAAACAGTTTGGCCAAAGAAGACGAATATCCAGAAGAGAGAAAAGATACAGTGACAAATTGTCCACCATTTGTTCGACCAGACTAAAGAAAAGAAAAAGGGCACTTATTGAATACCATTCAAACAAACATCAAGCAAACAACATGTTCCAGAAAGGCTACGAAAGAAGATTCAGAGGTCCAACCTAGCATCTTTAAGTCTTCAAATTTTGTACGTGACATGCCTATGTGACAAGCTGTTCACAAAAAAAAATAAAAAAATAAAAAAATAAAAAAATCTTGACTATTTTTTACAATGTTAATCAAGATTTTACCATTTTTTTAAAATGGCAAAATATGTCTTTCCAATCTCAATAATTCAATTTTTGAATACTGAAAATATATGTTTAAGTTAATTTCTCCCCAAAATTTCATACTCTCTGACTCTTAAGGCACCAACTGTCCCTCCCAAATGTACATTTGCTTTGAAATATAATTAGAGATTGAATTTGGATATTTGAAAAGCCATCTCCCTAAAAAAACTAACTATTTCAAGGTAATTACTTTGAAACCATTATTTACTTAGCATCTTAGTTATTAGAATTATTGTTTTCATACTTTGAAATCATATTTTTTCATTCTAGCAAAGCAGATTTGAAGTGGCATTCTCACTTGTTAAAATATTTAAGGCCGGAAATCCAACTATCTACATAAATATTGTTTGAAATAAAGTGATTATACTCGGACAAGTATATTTGAGCTAGAGTTCTTTTACTTTGAAACCAAATTACTCTATGCAAACTAGTTCTCATAGGGCTGAATTTTAAACTCCAGGTATCAACATGCATTTACTATGGAAATCTTTCTACTGGTCTTGGTCAAATATAATTGAACTAGCTCAATTTTCATTTTGAGATCATCTATAAAGTTCATATCACAATTTGTGGACTTATATTTGAAATCAATTCATTCATGGAAACACTTCTAAGTGTGTCCACAATTTGACAAAAAAATCCATATATTATGTTGAGCTTTAACTTCAAAATCTAGTTATTTTAAGACTCATTAAGCTGCTATTAGATAGTATAGGCACATATGGTTGGTAGTGCTTATTTATTCATGCTTATATGGTAAAATTTGCCTTCTTTAGAGGTTTTTTTTTCTAAAAGTTGAACTAAAAGTAAGTAACCTTTCCATATAAAAATATCTTTGATGGAAAAGAGAATAGTTTCTGATGAAATATCTTTCCATAAAAAAATATTTTTCAGCCCCAACTTTTTAGCTATTTTCCCTTCTGGGAAAATTCCCTCAATTTGGTTTTTTATTTTTTTAAAGCTTCAATTTGTTTCTTTTTTTAGATTGCCTAAATAAAGGGAAGAATATAAAATCTTGAACATATTAAGATATAAATAATTTAAATTCAATAAACTACATTTACTTTTATACCCTTATTTAAATTTAGGAAATAATAATTATATTATTTATCTTAATATATTTTTATATAATCAATCCACATAAATGATTAGTATATTTATAATTAAAATAGTAAATTATTAGAAATAAATTCTTGTTAATAAGTCTAGTTAATAACAAGTTATTTATAGTTATTATTGAATATTTTAAATTTAAAATAAATGTATTTAATCTTATTAAATTAATAAATGATTTTATATAAATAAATCACCCTATAATTAAGGTTAAATTTTATTTAAATTTACTTAAATTTATGCCGTCATTTAAATATAAATTATAATTCAATCATTTAATTTTAAATTTAATTTATTTACATAACCTTTTTCACATAAATAATTAATATGATTTATTACTAATTTTTCATATGGTCCTATAGGATGCATCTCTAAATGCTTATAAAATGTTGCTTTTATGTTGGTTGATAAATCATATTACTATAAATAATTTTCAAGTTGTTATGGTCCTATGGGATGCATCTCTAAATGCTTATAATATGTTGCTTTTATGTTGATTGATCTACAACTTTTTGTTTACTTTGTTCTTTGTGTAATTCTGGTGTTCGAACATCAATATATGGATTTCATTGTTTAGTTTTGTCAATTTGAGTATCATTTTCCATATTCTTCTTTATTTGATAATTAATTGTTCATTTAGCCATCTTATAGAAGGATATCTACTTTAAGGTAGAATAAATCGCTCTTTCCACAAACAATTCAAAAGAGGTCCAATTCCTCTATTTTTGATTGCTAAATTTGCTTTACTAAAATTAATTATGTAATAAAGTGAATTTACTAAAAGCCATTTAGTTCCATTTAGTTTCATTCTTAAGGAAAAAATTTAAAACATTCTAAAAAGGATGATACAATTGTAATTTAAAGATAAAAACTTCATGGTAGTTTTTCTAAATTTGATCAATTGCATCTAAAGCCTCACCATTCAATGGAATTTATATCCCCGTTGACTTTAAATTTTTTAGATAGTCACTATTGACCATAGGTTAACTTCTTTTTTGCTTTTGATGATCAACAATTTGTAAACCGAGTAGTATTTCAGACACTTTACCTTCAAGAGAAATGCATCTCAAAGTCTCAAGCTTCAAAATGATAAAGCTTATTCAAGACCTCAAGCATCATTGAAGAACTTCTCTTGAAGAAGCACCCACAAGGAAGAAGACAATAAGAAGACTAAAGTTCAAATATAAAAGTCATATGTCAAAACTTAGTCACAAATGTAAGAGAGAATTCCCAAACTCACTTCTTTATGTACAATGGTGTATATGGAGCTTTAGGTCATACATTGCATATAAACATGTTTAGGAACATCATAAATATCCCTTAGAACATGTTAGAGCACTTAGACAAAATCATTCCCATGCTTTTAAAGTCAACTTAGTTGAATTGGCTTTGGAATGATCGATCAACCTCTACCAATGATCAATCATCTAAGAGTGTGCAGGCCAAAACTATAAAGCATGATCGATCAACCATATTAGATTGATCGATAATCCATTACATGACCATATAATGCTATCAAGCATGATAGATCATCCCATTTGGATTGATCGATCAATATTGTCTAAGTAAACAAATTTTACATGGAATGATCGATCAAACATAATCTTGCCAGTGAAGGACATAAAACATGATCGATCATACTTGCATTGTACAACTAGAGTGAATTATGATTGATGGATCATCCCTTGACAATGATCAATCAACTTAACTTTTGAGGACCAATGGTAAAATATTGATTGATCAGTCCATCGATCAATAAGTCACATTCTAACACAAAAAAGAGTCGCTATGATAGATTGATTGATCAATCACTTTACTGATATTTGTAAATGGGCAAAACATAACTATTTTGTCTTGGGGATGTTATAAATACCCCACCAAACCACACATAGAGAAGTTAATGTGCATTTATTGGCAAATCCTTTGAGCCTTTACTCTCAATGTTGCAAAACTTCTCAAAAGTGCTTTTGAGTGAAAGTGTGAGCCTTACCCTTGAAAGTTTCACTACTCTTTCCATTCCTTTCCTAGCATTACATTCTAGATAAACTCTCTCACTCCATATTGTGCTACTAAAAAAGTGGAAGTTTGTATCTCTCATGGAAAATGAACTCTCCAAGTAAAGGGTGAAAGTTTTCCTCTCTTTTATTTTCATCTTGTGAAAGTTTCATCTAGAACCTCTTAAATTTAGATAGAAAGAGCCAACTAGAGCTACAATCTAGCACCAATCTCTTGGGTAGATTGTCATTGTAAAAGCATGTATCGAGCTACACGTGGCTTAAAGAAGTTGGAATCTCATTGTGTAAAGTCCGGCTATTAGATCTTTGAAATAGTGAAATGTCTTATTGAAGAACATATATGGAAGAGGCGTACATGACTCTCATTGTAAGAAGTCTCACATAGTTATAATTAAAATGTAGAGTCTTATAGAGTCTCGTAAAATGAGGTCTCACAGAAGAGTCTCAGCTAAAGGTATTTTAGTTATGTTAGTCTTCTATTTATTTCCAGTTGTTCAACGGTTCAAAGACTTATCTTTAGTATTTAACTTTGGGTATAACTAGGACAAGGGTTGTTTAATTATAATTGGATTCTACTTATTTTCTCTATTATAAATAGAGGCTCATTGTACTCAAATTACATCAAGTTATTGAAGTATTTCTCTTTTCCAAAAATTCAACAAGGTATCAGAGCGGGTTTTGTGAGTTGACTCGGTCAACCCGCAAAGATAGTGTGATCCTTTTCTAATCAATCATCTGTAGTAGTTTAGGTTCGTATTTTATCTTTTTTGTTTCTTTCTAGTCCATGTACCTATTGTTTTCTTGGCATTCGTACCTTTATACTGAACTTTTCATATTAAAAATTATATATTGACAAAAATATCTCCGTGTCTATTTTCCAACGCAATTTTTTTTGGCAATCTGAGTTTTCTACAAAGAGAAATTGAAATTTGAAGTAACAAAGGTCAAACTACAAGAGAGATTCTAGTAGCAACAAAAAACTTCAATTTTTGAGCCATTTTATACCCTAAAAAACATGAATTCATATGAAAAACTATATGTGAAAATAAATATTTGTAGGTGTATTTTATTACCTATCCAACCAGTTCTCAATTTGAGTTTTTTAGAGGGAGATATCAATGTCGGAAGAGTCAATGGTCATGCTAGCCAAAGAAGAAAGAGTACTTAGTTTGGCCAGATTAAAGAGTCCGAAATCTATCAGATTATCTATCTAAAAAGAAGTATATTTAATGAAAAAATTATACTTAGATGAAAGGTATTAAAACCTATTTTAATAAGGAGAAAACTTATTGTCAATATGATCTATATATGAGGAGATATTCATATTGGAGTCGGCAACTGTCAAACGATAGAATGAGGAAAATCAAGAGATTAGAAAAAATTCAAGAACGAAATTTTTTATGTCAAATTAGCTATCAATTTAAATCTCTTTGAGTCTAGTTTCTTTAGCAATAAACTTTTTGTGATTATGAACTATATGTTTGGAGATATTGATATAAGAAGTGACAAAGGTAAGTTTTGCTAAAAATCTTTTTTTCCCCCTATTTTGTCTCCTATTATCTCTCCATTTATTGATATGAATTGAGTTTCATTCTCTCCTAAAATCTGAGTTTTTTAGCCAATTTTCTCTTCTAATTAGAGTGCTTTAATCAGATTTAATCACTCCATGATGTGCTTATTCAAGGTATGCAATATCTTGCTTCAATATTGTTTTCAAGTTTTGTGTTTTTGTTACTTGGTTGTGTATCTTTCACATAGTTAACTTTGAAAAATTTTGGTCACCCCAAAAAGTTATACTTGGTCAAGTTTATTAAGTTCTACCGTTATAGTCCCCCTTATATATATATTTTTTTAAATTGGTCACTTTGGAAGTATGAGTGTTGCATAGTTACTTCCTTCCAGTTAAAGTTGTTTTCCTCTAGTATTTCTTCAGTTTATTGTTAGATTTAGGATCCCATGATAATAAAGTAAACAAGTAGCACAAGTGAAGGAGAGAGAGAAAAAGAACGATAGGGGAAGGAGAGGGATGAAAGTTTAGAGAGAGTTTGATAGAGAAGGACAGAGGGTTATAGTTAAGTGACGTGCCTAATCCTCCCCCTCAACATGTATTTATAATAATGAATGTATGAATTACATCAAATACCCTTTACCCTAAGAAGAGATGAAAAAGGAAAAAATAAAAGAGAATTTACATCATTTCCATTATACTCCCCCTCAAACCGGGGGAGAGAAAACATCATAGATACCCAGCTTGGCACATAAAATTGTTTGAATTTTGGATGTGATAGGCTTTGTAAGGATATCCGCTATTTGTCCTTGAGATGAAGTATGCCTGAAAGATATAATGCCAACTTGAAGATTTTCTTGTATGAAATGACAGTCTACCTCAATATGTTTTGTTCTCTCATGAAAGAATAAGTTTGAAGCAATGTGGATAGTTGCATGGTTGTCATAACGTAGTTCCATAGGAGCTTCTTTGTGGAAACCTAACTCAATAAGAATGGATTTTATCCCTAGAAGCTCACTGACTACATGGGCTATAGCTCTGTACTTTACTGGATCTAGCAACAACATTCTGGTTTTTACTCCTCCATGTAACCAAGTTTTCGCCGACTAAGGTGCAATACACCCAGAAGTGGACTTCCTAGCATTAGGTGAACCAACCCCTCAAAGTCTAGGGAAATGAGAACGTCACTGAGTGTGCCGGTCTTGGCTTCGCTCGGATGCACCTTCTGGTGCTCACAACCATCCCTCGGCTGCGCAATGGCTTCCTTGCTCACACAGTGCCTCAGTTACATCGCCTCTCTTGATGTACTGTGATGCCACCCATCGAGATTCCAAATGGGCACAACGCTTTGGGTCCGTCGACAGGTCGATGCCAGTGGCACACAACGCCTTCTCTTGCTATTGTGAATTTAACGGACTATGAGTTTGTCGTGAGTTCAACGCCGGTTCGAGTGTAGAACTTTGGCTCCCCTCATTGACGATCCCATCTGCGGACCCGAATGACGACCGCCGACATTTCCCTTCTGCGGGCGCATTTGTTCCCACCACCATGCATACAACTCTGGTGCACACACCACCTGTTATGGCGCCACATTGCTGGGATTTACAGTGTCCATGCCAGTTACAGACGTTAACCAAAGAAGTGACTGTCTTCTTTTTCTAAAAAAAAAAATAATGAAATAAAAAAGCAGAAAAGAAAAAAACCAATACTCAATTATTCTGCTATGGTCTTCAGTTAATCCATCACGTTGTAGCGTAGAAAACCGTTCTTCCGACTTCACCAACCGGCGGTTGCATCGGCGAGTCTGCTGTTAGTTGAAACTTGAATAATTGTAATTACCAAGCTGGACATGAGAATTTCAAAAGGAAGTTGACCACAGCGGCAGCCGGAACGCTCATCCAGATGACGGCGGCGGTGCCATCATCTCCCCATCGCCGGATTGTCTCTTTCTTCCCCTTTCTTCTAGTTTCGCTCTTGTTTATTGGAGCCTCGCGGTTAATTATAGAGAACTGCCGCTCGAGGAGTTTGCAGAGGTGTCGGCAATTCACTGGCTCCGTTTCCGATGAGGAGAGCAGGGATTGGAGAAGGGTGTCAAAGCTTTTGGATGATGGTCGGTTGATCCAACAGTGCAACGTTTTCGACGGAGAATGGGTACAAGATGGAGAATCGCGTCCGTTATACGAGGAAGAAGACTGTCCATATTTGACGAAACAGGT
Organism: Aristolochia californica; assembly: GCF_029961685.1. Classification (NCBI taxonomy): domain Eukaryota; kingdom Viridiplantae; phylum Streptophyta; class Magnoliopsida; order Piperales; family Aristolochiaceae; genus Aristolochia; species Aristolochia californica. The sequence goes on along the minus strand of NW_027182103.1, from coordinate 4,493,454 downwards.
GACTTGCCAGAGAAATGGACGACCTGATTCTCTCTATCAGAATTGGAGGTGGGAACCTCATCAATGCAAATTGCCAAGGTAGCCTATACTGGTTGTGTCCCTGTGCATAAAGGGTTTGATTCTGTCTCCCGGTTAACACTGTCGATGGCTTAACCCACAGAATAGCTATAACCATATGGAACTTGGTTCTGTCGTCGCAGGTTTAACGCTCTGAATTTGCTGGAGATTTTGAGGAACAGAAGGATGATGTTCATCGGCGACTCGATTCAGAGGACTCAATGGGAATCTATGGTATGTCTTCTCCAATCAGTCATTCCCGAGGGAAAGAAGTCCATTCACAGAGACCCCCCAAGGAAGATTTTCAGGGCCGAGGTAATTCCTAAGTCATTCATTTCATTGCTAGTTTTGCATCTGATATCACCAGCTGCAGAAAATTCCATATTATCGTCCTATACTAGCTCCGGTCCAAAGAAAGTGAAATGCATCTAGATCCGTGAATTTCATTCTCAGGTTTGTTTTTCAGGAGTTCAACGCATCCATCGAGTTCTATTGGGCTCCTTTCATTGTGGAATCCAATTCAGATCATTTTAAAAAGCACACAGTGCGGAAAAGGCTCGTGAAGCTCGACGCCATTTCCAAAAACAGCCACCACTGGGAAGGAGTTGATGTGTTGGTGTTTGAGAGCTACGTATGGTGGATGTACAGACCTACCATCAATGCTACGTCGGTCCCCATCTTTCTTCCTTACCTGGTTTCCTCTACTATCATCTCCTTGGTAGAAAGCAGATATCTGTTTGTTGCGATTTTTATTTTCCTAACTTCTTTCAACTCAACTGTCGCCATTTTCAGTATTGGATCTCTTGGGGATGTAAAAGAGTATGATGTGACGACGGCTTATCAGCTGGCACTTGAAACCTGGGCAAGTTGGTTAGAATCCAAAATCAACCCTCACAGACAGAAGGTCTTCTTCATGAGTTCGTCTCCTACACATCTCTGGTAAGTCAGGACTCGTTTACAGAATTAAAGTTTCAGAAAAATCCTAGTTGCTCTGCGGTAAAGACTCTGCTCGTTGAAGCAGGAGTTGGGAATGGAGAGCTGGAACGGAAGGAAACTGCTTCAATGAGTCTTACCCAATCCAAGGGCCATACTGGGGAACAGGCTCCAGTCTAGATATGATGCAAATTGTGAATGAGTCTTTGGAAGATCTGAAAATCAACGTTACATTTCTTAATATTACCCAACTGTCGGAATTCCGAAAAGATGGACATACGTCAGTTTACACGGAAAGAAGAGGGAAGCTCTTGACTGTGGAGCAGATGTCTGACCCAAATAAGTACGCAGATTGCATCCACTGGTGCTTGCCAGGTGTCCCAGATACATGGAACGAGATATTATATGCACATTTGCTACATGAACTGTACATCCAAACAAGATAACAGAATGAGGGCGACATTAGTCCTGTCTGAAACCTTAATTTGTATCAGTTTGTTTACCATTTATTAAGGATTTGTCATATTCCTGATCTTATTGGAAAGGATATTACAAACAGGAGTATAGGACATATTTTTTGTGTTTGAAGTGAGCACGATCAAATGTCTTTTTTTTTTTTTTAGTTTACCTATTATTAGGTAGTTTTCCCTAAGATGGAAAAATAGTGGGATAGTTGTAATTGCCCATCAGTTCCAATTTTTTATTTTATGGGAAAGAGGTTATGTGAAGTTGTACATAAAAAAATTATCTAGACTAACAAAGAAGCCCATGTGTCCATCGATTGCACTTTTTATAGACTAGACAAACTTTATGGAAATTCAACCTGTTAGCCATGGTTGGAGGTATGTATCTAGCTTCCACTTTCACCGTTTTATGAATTTCATACATATTTATAAATTCTGCTTATATTTGGTATCAGAGTAGAATCTCTGGTCTATCTTACTTTCCATTAAACTTTCTGGAAAAAAGTCCCATCTCTATTTTTCATTCTGCCATAGAAAGTTTTTGCTTTCGGAAATCGAGGGTCATAAGTTGTATCTCTGCTACAAAACATCTTTACCGCTACACATCATCAGATTTCGAGTTCTTGGCGCAACAATTCTGTTGTTTTTAAAAGAGAGCACAAAACTGTTGCGACTCGGCATGAGAGGCATGTCTGAGGCGCTTTGTGCACCAAACTTGGTTGCACACTAGGCGCACTGACGGAGCCACTGTGTGCGCCAGACTTGTTGTGCACTAGAAGATTGCACCGAGAGATGTGTTATTTGCACTTGCCTCGAACTGTCGATGGACCCACAATCTGTTGGCTTCATAGCCGGCAGTTGTAGCCATTGTCGTCGAGGATGAAACTCTCCTCTGGCTTTGTGACCTTCGTGGGGATCTTGTGGAAGGACTCGCTGATGTATGATTTCCACATGTAGAGGGAACAGTCGAACTCGACGCCGCAGGGTCAGATGACTAGGCAAAGAAGAAGAAGTGGATGCCTTGGAGAGGCGGTCCTCCAAGCTCGAGCTTGACTCTCTTCCACTGCGCCATATGGTGGATAGAGTGTGGAGGAGGTCATCGCTCCAACGGGTGACTATGAGCACTAGACGGTGTGTTGAAGTATATCTAAGAGGTGATGTGTGTCATAGAGAGCTGAGAGAGACGTCGTAATGGGTGTCCTGTGCCGGTGTCTTGCTCTTGTCTGACGCACACTATCGGTTGTGGCACCAGTGGTTCCAATGGCAGAGAGGTAGGAGACTGTGGAGCATGGTTGGTGAGTTGAGTCCCGAATGGACAAGACACCTGGCTGTGAGCAGCCGAAAGATGGCTGCGTCGGAACAAGACTGGCGTTGTGTGAGCCAAAGTTGAGCTCACGTCGAAGCACAACCAAGGTTGGGAGCACCGGAGTTGAGCTCTCGACTATCATGCAGTGTGTACTAACCAGAGCACCGAGAGCTGTCTGCACATGGCTGGAGGTTGAGGACAACCTCCTGTTCATAGAAAACAAAATTTGTTGAGAGTGGGATTCAAACCCATGCACATTTTTACCAGAACCTCATCGTAGACAACTTGTCCATCTCAACTCGAGTGTTATAATTGAATACATTTAATTGATATATGAATCAATATATTTGGTTTTCAGGCTTTTTTCATTGATGCATATGAATAAATAGTTGTAAATGCATATATGAATGTTTAATATGCATATTTTTTCAATTTTATACTTGTGAAAAAATTATTGAGGTTTATGCATACTTAATTTTCTATGCATATTTTTGGTTGACAAAAATATAAGGAATTAATCATTGGCATAAAGTTTAGTCAATTATTTTGATGTCATATTTTAGTTTACATTTGAGTAATTAAGTAATAGCCACAATATTCTTAATTATGAAAATGACTCATAACATTAAGCTTAGTCATAGAGAGTTAATGACATAAAAAAGTGATTAATCATGGAAATATAAAAATTACTCTGTGGGGTTTAATTATTATATTTTCATGATTGATCACAATTTTTTTGTCAAACTCAAGAACAATCAATAATTGAAGAACCACATCAACATGAGGATATTCCTATAGATTTAGTTACTCAACATTCTCAACCTGCAAATGTTGAAATAATATTAAGAAATTCTTCAAGAGTTAGGAAACTTGCAATAATTTCATATTATGTTGTGTACTTTCAAGAATATGACATGGACATTGGTGTTGAAGATGATCCTATTATGTTTTCACAGGCTATTAGTGAAAATAAATCCACATTATGGAATGGTACCATGAAGGAAGAGTTGGATTCAATAGCTAATAACCAAGTCTGGGATTTTGTTGAATTACCTCAAGGGGGGCAGGTCATTGGTTATAAGTGGGTTTTTAAAACCAAAAGAATTTTTTTAGGAAATATTGAAAGATATAAGGCATGACTAGTAGCCAGAGGATTCACTCAACAAGAAGGAATTGAATATAACAATACCTTCTCTCATGTTTCAAAGAATGATTCATTTTGGATAATCATGACATTGATAACTAATTTTGATATGGAGTTCAATCAAATGGATGTAAAAATGGTTTTTCTCATTGGATACCCAGAGGAAGAGGTTTGCATGAAACAACCTGAAAGTTTTATTTCAAAGGGAAACGATCACTTGTTTTATAGGCTTAAGAAATCTATATATGGGCTAAAACAAGTCTCCTGTCAATTGTATTTAAAATTCAATCTTTATTTGGTTTTATAGAGAATACCAATGTATATACCATAAAATCACTGGGAGCAAAATAATTTTCTTAGTCCTATATGTAGATGATATTCTATTTGCTTCAAGTGATTTAGGTTTACTTCATGAGGTTAAACGATTTCTCTCAATGCAATTTTATTTGAAAGATATGGGTGAACCTTCTTATGTCATAGGTATAAAGATTGAGAGAGACAGATCCAGAGGGACATTAGGATTATCTCAAGAAACTTATATCAACAAAGTTTCAGAGAAATTTCATATGAAAAATTATTCATCAGGTGTTGCACCTATTGTTAAATGTTTAAAGTTCAATATGGAACAAGGTCCTAGAAATTATTTGGTGAGGGAACAAATGAAAAATATTCCTTATGCTTCCGCGATTGGGATTTTAATGTATGCTCAAGTTTGCACAATACTTGACATTGCATATATAGTTGGAATGATGTCAAGATATCAAAGTCACCTAAGTTTGGACCATTGGAAAACTGTAAAAAAAAGTCATGTGATACCTTCAAGGAACTAAAAGCTACAAACTTATTTCTAGGGACAAGACATAAACACAAGAGATCTCAAGAGAAGGAGAGAAGAGAATAATTCTAACTCTTGGGAGAAAGGAGAGAGGAAACCAAGGAAGAGAAGGAAGAGGAAAAGAGAGAGAGGTGTATGGACGAATTTGAGCCAAAAGGAAGATGCTTGAATGCTCTACCTCATGCCTTAAGGTTATTTTTATAGTTAGGTGAAGGTATATACAATGACTACAAGGCTCTCAAGGCTACATTCTTCAAAGGAAAAGGACATAAGAGGACATACATTAACTTACATAATTATAATTCTTTGTCATCTTTTTGAAACTTCACCTTATTTACTACCAATGCCACTGATAGATGTCATATTCTGACTTGAGGACTAGGTTAATTATAATAGAATAACCCTTATAATTATGTTATAGGTGGTTATTTATCCATTTTCAAATGAAATGTATATTTATTGAATTTGGCATTAATCACTATCTATATTGCATATTTTTCTCTCCTAAATTATATTTCATTGCTTGTAGGGTTTATTTCGTCCTAAAATGATTTTTATGGATTCAATTATGGAATTTCAGGAGAATTTTTGTAGAGAAGGAGATATTTACCAAAATGCCATTAGGGAAAGGGAGGTGATTTTTTAGGGCAAATCGTATTGAAAAGCGAGCCACCATCGAACAAAAAAGGGGGGACCGTCGACCGAAACAGGGGGGACGATCGACCGAAACAGGGGAGGCCGCCGACTGAAGGAAGGGAGACCCGAGAGGGCTCCCTCCGAACGTCGTTCGTCACCGTCGCCCACTGCCGTTCGGCAACCGAGAACAGACCCGAGGAGAGCTCGAGAGAGTCTCCATCACGGCGAGTTCGACAGTGCCAGTTTCTGCTCGCCAGGCCAAGAGGTGACCTGAGAGGGCTCCTCCGGTGCCAATTCCGCATTCTGACCATCCTCCGGCGTCGATTACCTATTTTCGACCATTTTCGGAGCTATTCCGACTCCGACCGAGACTCGAGAGAGCTGGTTAGAGGACTTCAGCTCCGTTCCGTTCTTTACAGATCATCACCTCCATCCGTGGATTTCTATCCTTCTTTACCGGCGTCGTCTCTACCTCCGCCCACTTGCTCTTGCTACCCAAAGCCATCAATTTCGGGAAATTGCAGCACTCGTGAGAACGAGTCTGCTGCCCGAGCGAGAGGAAGGAGAAGGGGAGTAATCCGTCATTTTGGAATTTAATTTTCCTATAGTTTGAACTTAGGTTTTGAATGTTTATTAAATTTGATTTGAGAATTAATGTTTATCGAATATTTATTTTTTGGATATTTGATTAAATTAGATAATTAGGGTAGGATTGTAATATAGGTTGGATTTTGGTATTTTAATCCGATTTCTGTCTTTCACTCTATACGCCCGAGAGGGGATAGATGCAAGGATTTAGAAATCGGATTCGTGGTTACGTGGCGCTCGAGAGAGAGGCACGAATCACGGTAAAATCTAGAGTTGATAATTTTAGCATCATCATAATAGGAAATTGATTCTCTGCATTCTATTGTAATCCGATACTGTCATTAACTCTAGGCGCCCGAGAGGGGCTAGATGCAAGGATTGAGAATCCGGATTCGTGGTTACGTGGCTCTCGAGAGAGGCACGTATCACGGTAAAATCCAGAGTTGATGTTTCCTGTTGTGCAAGTAGTTAATCAGATTATTGCTTGATAATTTAGGATATAATTAGTGTTTAGTTCAGATTAATTCATCATATTTGGTTAGGTTAGTTGACTGAAGAATACACAAAATTCAGTACTCCCTGTGGATATGACCCTCGCTTCCCGCTAGATTACATGAACGATTCGTACGCTTGCGAGGTATAAAAGCCGATGTAATTAAATTTCACGTCAAGTTTTTGGCACCCATACACACGTGAGTATCTCTTAGCACTCCCACTCAAGGTGGTGTTTGTAAGTTTACTTTCAAATAATCTTGTGTACTTGAAAAAAAAAATTTTGATTTCGTTGCTTTGACTCATCTTGTTCTTGTTCACATCTTGCTTGCAATTTTCATTTTGTTCACATCTTGTCTCTCCCTTACTTGGATAGTCCAGCTACATAAAACTTGATTAACACGTGTTATGGTTCTGGGTTATGTACTTGGCTTTCTGCTACCTACCAGGCCGGTCTTTTGGGTAGTATTGGCTAGGTGCTTAATAATTGGTATCAGAGAGGGCGCCCACGTCACGAGTCTGAATCCCGGCATGAGCAAACTTAGTGGAGGGGGCGACCTAGAGGCTGGATTAAAATTACTGGTAGGGTCACAAAAGGTGGGTTGGGCCAGTGTCGCTAGAAGCTGAATTAAAATTACTGGTAGGGTCACAAAAAAAGGTGGGTCGGGTCAGTGTCGCTAGAGGCTGGATTAAAATTACTGGTAGGGTCACAAAAAAAGGTGGGTCGGGCCAGTGTCGCTAGAGTGGGCCGTCGCATGTGGGCCGCCGTGGACGTTGGCTCGTGAAGGTGGGTGTGATGTTATGGTTCTGGGTTAAGTACTTGGCTTTCTGCTACCTACCAGGCCGGTATTTTGGATAGTATTGGCTGGGTGCTTAACAACACGACACATGAAATTCTTCATTGTTGGTTACCTTTTTCTTGTATTTCTTCTTCTACTTCTCTTCTAGCCGAGGATTTCTTTGTTCATTAACAAGAGACCCAACTTGCACATCATAACGGAAAGAGAAGAAAAATCATTCCTAGTTGTACGACAAAATTCCATATACCAATTAAAACAATCATAGTTTGAAACACACACTCATACAATTTCAATGGTGGAAAAATAGCCCAACTTCAGGGCCCAACAAAGAGACTACTCATTTTCTAAGGGTAGCTCAAACAAAAGACACCTCTTGGGTGAAAAATAAAAGACTTGACTAAAGTTGGATGTTGGGTACACTCCTACACTTTTTAGGTAGTAGGTCTATAGGCATTGATCTGAAGTGATTTTAACAAAAAAAATTAAAGAAATTAATTTGAAGAATTAAGGGTATGGATAAAAAGATAGCAACTCTCATACTTCGAAAGGAAGGAGCCACACAATGTAACTATTCATACTTCCAAGTAAGAAGGAGACACTTTTAGACCAATAGTTGGATTTAAAAGTGAATAGATTTTACTCAAGTGGGAGGTAAAAAAATAATTCCTCTATGAACATGATAATTGAGGAAACTCAAAAAAAGGTTCTCCAACACAAAAGTTTTGAGATGGAACATAATGATGAAAACTTTCAAAAAATAAACTTCTCAAATAAGGCAATTACATTATAACACAACATGACCAATTTAAAAAGAAAGTATTCATGAGATAATTATGGAATAAGGGAGATTTAGGACACTTATTTGGAATATAGAATTAGGAAACAAAACTTTCTAAATAAAAATTTTAGACTATGTCAAAAAGGAAACTAAACTCATAATGGAAAAGACCTATCTTAAGGAAACTAATGTAATGTGAGATCAAACAAAAGAAACTTTTAAGGAAGGAGATATGCTCAAGTTGGCAAAATTTTGAGTAGATTTTGACAACAAATAGGAAACTTATACAACATTGGCAACACAAAAAGTGACGCAAAAAATTCGTCTTAAATTAAGATCTTTGCATGTAACAAGATACCAATATGTCCTTTGATTCTTCCATTGTGGATATTTCTCTCTAGAAGGATAATATTGAGTAACGGTTTATTGGGATAGAAAGTAGACTCACATATATTTCTTTTGAGATATATTTCTCAGTATAAATTCTCAAAAATGTTGGTACAAACCATTTAGGAAGTTGAGACTTTCTGCTGCTACATGAAACTTTTCTACTGCTTGACCTTTGCTGCTTCAGATGTTGACTTCACTTTCTAAAAAAATATGATTTCAACAATTCTTTTTATTTAGTAAGTGGACTCAAAGATATTTCCAAATATATAAAATTTTCTATAGGAAACATATGGTGATAGAGTAAAACATCTAATGAAAAATAGGAATCGAGAAAGAAAGACTTAAAAAAAAATGGGAAACTCCTATTTTTCCCTTTTTTCTATTTTTTTTCTTCTTCTTCCTCCCTTTGTTCTCATTTTCCATCTCAGATCTTTGCCCGCTCTGATACCATGTTGATTTTTAGGGATAAGATATAAACACAAGAGATCTCAAAGGAAGGAGAGAAATAATGAATTCTAGCTCTTGGGAGAGGAGAGAAGAAACCAAGGGAGAGAAGGAAGAGGAAATGAGAAAAGGTGTATGGAAGAATTTGAGCTACGAAGAAGAGACTTGAGTGATCTACCCCATTCTTTGAGGTTATATTTATAGTTGTGTAAAGGTGTTTATAACGCCCTTAGGGCTACATGCTTCAAAAAGAAAATGACATTAGAGGACATACACTAGCTTGCATAATTATAATTCTATGTCATATCTATGAAAGTTCTCCTTATTTACTAGCCATACCACCCCTACACTCGTGGGTGTCTCTTAACAACTTACATATAGGTGATCTAATCATCTATAGGTGATTGGATATTCACACTCTGATTTTCTTGGCTCGAGAAAGTCAACATAGGAACATGTTTTCTTATTAGCTGGAGGGGTCATTTATTGGAGAAGTGCAAAACAATCTTTGATTGCTACTTTTACCATAGAAGCATAGTTTGTAGCATGTTTTAAAACTATATCACATGCTATATAGTTGAGGAATTTTATTTATGGGCTTCAAATTGTTGACACAATTTCCTAGCCATTGAGGATTTACTATGATAATTTCGCTGCAATATTTTTTGCCAAGAACAATAGAGTGGAAGTCGTAGTAAACACATTGACATTTAGTATTTAGCTATTCGAGAACATGTCAAAGCAAACAAAGTGGTGGTAGAGTATATCAACACTAGATTAATGATTGTTTATTTGTTGACAAAAGGTCTACCACCTGTTGCTTATAAGGGACATGTTGAACATATGAGACTCAATTCTACTATGCAGTTTTCTATGTGATTAATATACCCTTTATGTTTGTATAACATTTTGTCAATTGAAAAACTCCATTAATTTAATATTTGTCTTCTCTTAATTAGTTGTATATATGAAGTTTAGATAATGAAAATATATGTTTAAATTTTGGTGATCTTGAATAAGCATTTGGAAATTCATTCATAAAGATATGTGCCACATATGGTTCAAGAAAGTTGTATTGTAATACGTGGAAGGTAATACTTGCATTAAAGGACTTACCGTCATGATTCATACACTTTAAATTCTTTTTTTTGGGTATAAGGATATTATATATATGGAAAAAAATTAAAAATATATTAATACTGAATGGTACATATTAAGTATTGAATGCATCAAGTGGGAGAATGTTAGAAATGTCCTTTTTTTAGTTGACCCATAATTAGGTAATTTTCCAATAGATATATGAATAATAGGACAATTGTAATAGCCCACTAGTTCCAAATTTTCTTCTTTTTTTTATGGGAAAAAGGTTTTGTGAAGTTGTTCGTTAAAAAGAGGACCTAGTCTAACAAAGAAACTTGTGTCTACATCGATTGCACTTTGCATAGACTAGACAAGCTGGAGGTATGTATCTTGGTTTCTACTTTCAAGTTTTTATCAATTCCATACATATCTAGAAATTGTGCAAGTACATAGCTTTGAGCAAGGAATTAAACTATTGAAGCAATTTAGACAGACATTGCAGAGATTTTACAGAAACACCTTTTAAGCGATCGGGTAAGAGGCCTGCATGGCGATACCGCAGAGACCTTCCTCGGCAGTAACCCCCCTTTTCATCCTGATGTACCCATTTTCTCCCCAGCTCGCTCCCCATGAATTCTTTACCAGCCAGTACTTACTTCCATCGGAAGTTGCTCCATAACCAACGGCGGTGACGCCATGGTCTAGATCAGTCCCGCATTCGCCCGTAAACACACCACTTTTATAGAACTGGAAATCATAACCTCCGGCGTCAATGGCAACTGAAACGGGGTGGTTGGCCACAGCCTTGAGAAGCGCTTCCTCGTTATTGGCAGGAACATCTTCATATCCACTGATCTTGGCTGCATGGGAGGATGCCTTAACAAGTACTGTCGACTCCCTTGTAAGGATAGTTTGCTTCTGTGGTAAGGCCGCCATTGCTTTCAATGAACTCGAAGGCATCGTCCATGAGACCACCCTCGCATCCCTGGTCGATGCCAGCGATGTCGCAGTCGACTAGTTCTTGCTCTGATAAAGAGAGTAACTGGCCCGTCTTGAGCTTGATGATTCCTTCAATGGCAGCTACCGCGGAGAAGGCCCAGCAGCATCCTGTATGACTCATTAAATTAAACGACATAATTAACTGAACCCTACGTGGATAACATAATTTCGTATTCCAAAATTAATCTCTTCAACAGAAGAGGTTAGAAATAAGCGTGTTAGTCGTACCGCACTGGCCTTGGTCCTTGACGCCGGTGACTGCTCCCTTCTTTCTCCAGTCCACGGTAGACGGCACTGCACTGACATTCTCATATCTGAACAGTGATGACCGCCCACCCCTTTTCGAGCTCGACCCCTTGAATCCATTACGAGAGACCTTAAACTCTTCGTTAGTGAGGTCTGCAAATTCATTTACACCGAGTATGTAGGATCTGCCTGCAACTGTATTCAAAGAGTCGATGTAATTTACGTTGTCCTTGAATATCTTGAAACGTAGTTCTTTCTCTGCATCATCGTTGTAGATACGCCCATGTAGAGCCATCCATGTCTCGTGCCTTTCAGACATGGGAGCCTCATTGAGCTTGCGGGACATGACTAGCAAACTCCATACGCTCACCATTACCAAGGTCAGGAAGCTTGCTGGGTTGGTTGAAGCCATGAAGAAGATCAGAAATTCTTACAAAGATTGCAGCAAGGGGTAAGCCTTAAATAGGCAGAAACGTTCTGGAAATTTATAAAATCGAGATGGGGACATGATACGTGCCGGGGAAAATGGGTTGATTCAGATGTGATTGTGCAGAACTCTGAAACGGTTCATAGAATACTTAGATTAAAACATATATTACTTACTGCTACAAGTTCCGTGTACGTTGGAGTTCCTTGTCTCTTTAAAGCTTGAATCAGCATCGTTGTAATCTAGTGGCGTTTGCCAATGCAGTGATGCACCCTTTCGTCGTTTATTCAAGGGATTTCATTAAAGCTTTGATAAGTAGAGACTAGAGAGGTCGTTCTCTATTTGCCGTGAGGGATTATGTTGTTTCGTCTGGAGTTCGGGATCTGATATAATTGGTCCTACTTTAGTCATTCTTGTTCTCTGGTTCGTTATGAATATTCGAGATTAGATTCAGTTAGCTCCTAGAATCTAAAACTTTTTGATTCCGAAAGACAAGCACAAAGTGTTGATTCCAGGTTTAGTGGGAATCTTCCAAAATATTTGGATTCCTATGAGCTAATTGTATCCTAAGTTTTTTAGGCAAAACCTATCTATCTCTCCTACAATGCCTTTGAGCATTCTAGTTCTCTACGTTCTTTCTCCCTTCCCGATTGTATCATTTCTTCTCGTATGCCCACCCTCAAACTACCTTCTTCCTCTACCTCCATCTAGGTTACTTTCTTTACTGTCTTAATCTTCGTCGAAACCAATCTACGAAAGAGGACAACAAAGATATTGTGTAATGCCATATTTGCTCCAAATCAAATCATGGCACTCTTGGGTGTTGGCGTAGATTCTATCCAGCAGACCAAAATAATCGTTGCTCTAACCTCACTTTCTATTAGTCAATTACTTAATTCGTTAACAATTCAGTCTTGTTGTTGGGAAAGGTCTGCTAGATAATGTTCTAAGTGATTACTTATGGACAAAGGTAGTCCTCCTTACTACAAATACAATAGCAACTGATGGACTTGCAATTCAGTTTCCCCTAGCTGTTGTTGTATACTCAGTCACTAGCCATGCCCAACATCTTATGTCACCTTGGAGTTATACCTATTATGGTTGGATTTGCCGGCATCAATATCCCATCTGCACTTTCTCACCTTTTCTCACCTTCTAGTGTTATATGTGTTATCTTTGATATGATATGCTATTATTAGTAAAAAAAATGGTTCGAGGGGAGATTGCATGAAGCAATTTAGGTTGGGGTCTCTTCTATTGTGTCGGGTTGTTTGTATGCAATGGTTGTGTATTTTCTATATCGTCAACTCTGAAAAATTTTGGTCACCCCCTACACTCTCCTTTGCAGTCATACTTGGTCAAACTAGTTTGTTAAGTTAATTCAGTTCAACAATAACCGTCTCCCCCAGTTTGTCTAAACAAAAAAACAAAAAACAAAAAAAATAAGGTTACATTCTAGATTTGTTTCAAAATATGAGTGTTGCATAATTGTCTCATTTCGATTTTAGTTACTTTCCTTTAGTATTTCTTCCATTTATCATATTATAGTTTCATCACTTCAAAACAAAAGTGTGTCCAACATCTAGCTTAAGTCAAGTCTTTTAGTTTTTAATATAAGAGGTAATTTGTGTTTTAGCTACCCTTAAAAAATGAATAATCTCTTTGTTGTGCCCTAAAGTTGGGCCATTTTTACGCCCTTTGAAATTGAACAAAGTGTGTTTCAGATTATGAATATTTTCGTCGATGTATGGAGCATTGTCGTATGACTAGGAGTGATTTTCTTCTCTCAGTTTTTTTTTCTAAGATGGGTCTCTATGTCTTTTTAATCCCCAGTTTGAGGGGGAGGAGTAGAAAACTACAAGAAAGAGGTATTTTATTTCACATATTGAGGTAATTATTATATGACCAAAATATTCAAGAAAGGGGGAGAACAAAAGATTAAGATTTTGTATCTAAGAATAATTTTTTTCAGTAAAAGAAGATTGAAGACCAAAATTTTTTTTTCCTTGCGAGCTGAAATTATAAAATCCAGCTTGAAAGAGACTATTGAAGAGTAGGTATAGGAGAGTCTTACACAGCTCTCACAAAAGTAGTCTCACAAAATAGTAATTGATATGGCAAAATTCTACAGTGGGTGTCATGGGAAGATGTCTCACAGATGTGTTCAGTTAAAAGGTGTTTTAGTTATTTAAGTCTACTGGCTATTTTCAATTGTTTAATTATGCTTGAACTTATATTTAAGTATTATATTGTGAGTGTAACTAGAACAAATATCGTTTAATTATAATTGGATTCTACTTGTTTTCCTCTATTATCACAAATAAAAGGTCATTGTACTCAAGTTAAAACAAGTTAGTGTAAGTATTTCTCTTTTTCATAAATTCAGTAATAATTAAATAATTAGTTACTTAATATTATTTAACTTATTTATTTAGTTATCAATTACATAATTGGTTACTTAGTCACTATATTATTACATAACGTAATTGGTTACATAATTTGTAATTTATCAATTACTAATTAATTATTCTATTAAATAATTTGTTAATTAAGTTATAAATTACTTGATTGACTTAATCACATTGTGTAACTAGTTACTTAGCTATCAATAACTTTAAAATTAATCATTTTCTAATTAGTTAACTATTTAATTAGTTAATTAGTTACTTAATCACTCTATTTATTATGTAACTCAATTATTTCTATTACTTAAACATTTCATTAGTTGATTACTTAATTATATACTATATTAATTTATTAATTTATTAATTAATCAAATATTTATTTTATTACTCATCTAATAGTTATTTAATTAATAATTTATTACTTAACTTAAACATGATTAATTAGTACTTAATTACTCATGTAATATTAATTAGTTTTTTAATCACATTATTTAACTAGTAACTTAATTACTAATGTACTAGTTAATAATTTAATCTCTTTATTAATTAATATTGAATAAATTTAATTAAATACAAGTTTATTAAATATCTATAGTTATTTTAAGCTTACCTAAAAGTTTTATTTTTATAATAAAATATTTTTGTATATTTATTATTATTACTTACGTAATAGTTAATTTTAAAATATTTTTATAATTTTAAATTTATTACTTTATTTTTATTTTAATTAATTTTTAGTGTACCTTATTTCTATTAAATATTTTTATTATTAAATTTTATTTAATTACTTTTTTGTGCTTTAAACAATATATTTTTCAAAATTCTTGCCCCTTATCTGAGTGGGAGTTTTTCCCCACCTGTGCTGACTCTCTTCCCCCTCCCCCCTTTTATTTTTCTTCTTTCTCCCCCTGCTTCCTTATTCTATATTATTATTATTATTATTTTTGAATTGTTGGCATGAAAGAGAGAGGGAGAGGAGCTCTGGGAAGGCAGAGGGGCGGGGGGCTTTGAGTCAAACCGATCTCGAACCTACATATGTTGGAGTTGGGCTTGATTTAAATACTTCGAACTCAAGCTCGAGCTGAGCCCAGTCTCGAGCCTAAAATTGGAATCGAGCTCCAACCTACATTTAAAACTTTCTATAAATTACATATCAAATAAATTTTATATAAAAGTAAGTATAAATTTTACTTAAAATTGGGCATGACCTCTATATAAAACTGGGCATAAGTTCCAAGTCCTTCATCATCTTGCCTAGTATCGCCGGTCGGACGCCCAACAACACCTTGTGGTAAATTTTTGCCATAATTTTGCACTCGTTGTAGGGTATCTATAGATTCACCATCTCCAGCATGCACATCCCGAATTAGTAGATGTCCAGCACCTCCGTGTAGTCCTCCTCCTCGTAAAGCTTTGGCGCCATGAATTCCGGGGTGCCCAGAATCAAATGCGCCGCATGGCTCCTTCCCACCGCCGTCGCCTATCTTCACCTTACATCAAACAATAGACCATGAAATCCTTAAACTCGAAATAAATTCTTAAATATGAAAGAACCCATCAAACCTGAGTTCCGCCATTAACCAAAATTCTAAAAAAAAACAGACAAAAACCAATCTCGAGGCGGAAAGAAACTCTTGAATTAGCACAACACACGGCAAAGAAAACAACGAAGGGGAGCAACAATTGTTTAATCACCTAAAGAAGAAGGGGAGTGAGCTTGTTTCCCATCACCGGATCCCAAGTTGCAACAACAAGGTCAGAAAATAGAGAGCAATGGAAATCAATAAAGACGTAGAGAATCCGCGAAGGATGAAAGTTGAGCGCGGCAGAGGGGGAGGGACATTGTGCCATCTTTCGTCACACACTCAACACCGCCACGATGACTTCCTCCGACGCACGCACCGTCAGCCTTTGAGGGTATTCCGATGTGCGCAACGTCAACATTGGACGAAATGAGTCCAGCTTATTCCAGTCCCAACTCAGACGAGCCGATTCGCGAACCGAACTGAGCCTCGTTTCGGTTCAACTCATTTACTTAAATGAGTCAGAAACCCAATCTCAAATCGAATTTGAGATCGGGCTTATTCGAATCGAACCGATACGGAACTAAGCCGAACTCTAGTTATTCATGAACCAGCTCGATTTGATGGCACACCTAGGGGTGGATGGGGGTAGCCTATGCCCGTGTATAGCGTGGCCTACAGTAGCCAACATTGCACATTGCCTACAGTAGTCAACATTGCACATTTCGGCATACACCTAGCCAGGTTCACGTGGTAGAGGATGCACCACGTAAAACCAATCCTAATACCTCATGGCACCATATGCAAATTTAAATTTCAAAAATTATTTATAATATTTTTCTGAGAATATTTTTTAAAATAAAAATAAAAGTATTTTTACATAATAAAAGACAAATAATATTTTTTTTTAAAATAAAAAATTTGAAGAAAAATCACAGAGAAATATTTATTAAAATAAATATATACTTCTCGCAAACTCATTAAGATATATTTTAAAAATAAAAATATATTTGTCAGCAAAAAATTACCAAAATATTTCTATGTAACATAAAAATATTTATTGGAAATTATATACCAAAAAATATTTTTAAAAAATATTACTACAATAAAAATATTTCTCAAAAAAAAGTCGAAGAAATTTTTTTTTCTGAAAAAAAAATATTTATCAATGATAAAAATCATTGAGAAATGCTTTCATAAAAATATTTATTGGGATAAAATCAGCAAAACATATTTTTAAAAAATAAAAATATATTTAAAGACTAAAAATTTCACCAAAAACTTTGTTTTTTAGCGACGAAATGCATTTTTTTGTTGTAAATATCTATTGTTTATTGGTTATTGCTTGCGAATTTTTTCACCGAGAAAAGTCAAATTTTTAGTGAAGATAATGGTTGAAGCCTTGCATTGTGATAGTGGCATTATCCATTGTGTTTCTTTTCCTTATACTCCAAAGAAAAAAGAAGAAGCAAAAAGCCCCTTTTGCCTTATTGGTTGTTTCGTTTTCTACTATTGTTTACTTAATAGTTGGGTTTCTTTCTAATGGTATTTAATGTAACAATCCTTTCTCTTTCTTGTTTAATGGAGCATCTCTTTGTACACACTTACTCACTTTTTGTTGTCTTTGTTTTTCATACTTGAGACCACACATAAAACCTAAGTAGAGCCTCGTTCTCTTCTTTGCATATTTATTGGTTATATAGTGTACACTTATCTAAACATGTTATATTTGATGAATCAAAATCTCCTTTAATTACTCCTATACATTATTATCTTTCTTTGCTTCCCTCTAGTCAATTTAAATCTCCTTTATTACCCTACCATAGGAACCTCATGAAAACACATCATCATCTAAAAAAAGCCCTACCAAATCTTTCTCTTCTCCTTCTATTATTGAATCTAACATTCCACCCCAACTATGTTACTATCGGACCTCATGATGAACTTGAAGTAGTCCTTTCGCTAGGATCCCCGTCTTCAAATATCCATCCAATGGTTAGTAGGATAAAGAGTAGGCAATCCTCCATACTTGCCTCACATGCTTTATCTCTTCCGGAACCTCAAAATTATAAAGAAGCCATTTCCATACCTTAGTGGAAACAAGCCATGTTATGAGAATATAATACCCTCTTCTTGAATGAAACATGGGAACTTGTTACTCAAACCTCTTCCATGAATGTAGTAGGCACTAAATGGGTTTTCAAACTAAATTAAATCATACAAAACCCTTGATAAGTTTAAAGTTAGATTGGTAGCTCAAGTTCTTTGTCAACTTGTAGATTCAGACTGTGAGGAAACATTTAGTCCTATAGTTCATCCCCAAACTATTCAGGTTGTTCTCACCTAAGTCATAGGTATCTTTCAATTTGACAAAAGCAATGCTTTTCTTAATGGGTCTCTTCAAGAAATTGTTTTTGTTGGAAGATGGGCCCAAGCCCACACGACTAAGGAAGACCCACATATCCAAGAGTATTTTAAGATGGGCCACACGACCAAGGAAGGCCCACATATCTAAGAGTATTGTAAGATGGGCCTAAGCTCATAAGAAGTAGGACCCACCATGATTACTACGAGCTGACATCCTTATCACATAAGTTGCAAGATCAAGTGGGACTGATAAAGATAACCACAAGCTGGTTAGAAGATCAAGAATGACTCACAAAGATAACCACGAGCTAGTTCAAAGATCAAGTAGGACGCACAAAGATAGCCACAAGCTGGCATCTTTATCTTATGGTCACATCTTCATAGAAGAGTTCTAGTTTGAGTTATGTTGTCTTCTATTTATATGAAGTTATTTAATTATGCTAGGACTTATCTTTAAGTGTTAGAGTTTGGGGTGTAATTGGGACAAAGGTAGTTTAATTATAATTGGACTCTACAATTTTCCTCTATTATAAATAGAGGTTCATGTACTTTGATTATAAAAAGTCAATAAAGTATTTCTCTTTTCCATAAATTCAACATGGTATCAGAACAGGTTTAGTGAATTGACTCGGTCAACCCAGAGAGATAACGTGATCCTTTTCTGATCTATTATTTTAAGTAGTTTAGGTTTCTTATTAATCTTTTTTTTTAGTCCCTATACCCATTAGTTGTTTCATGTTTTTCACATCTATACTGAGTTTTTCATATTGCAAATTATATGTTGATGAAAAGATATTGGAGTCTATTTTCCAAGGAAAATTGATTTCTTTCCAATTGGAGTTATCTACATGAAGAAATCGATATTTGAAGCAGCGGAGGTCATATTGAAAAAAAGGTTTGAGTAGCAACAGAAAACTTCAAATTCCAAGGTATTTTATGCTATAAAGAACAAGAGTTTATATGGAGAACTATATATCAAAAGAAATATTTGTAAGTATATTTTCTTACCTATTCAACCAATTCTCGATCTGATTTATCTACAAAGATAAATCAATATTTGAAGCAGCGAAGGTCAGATTGCAAAAGAGGTTCGAGTAGCAGCAGAATGCTTCAACTTTCGAGGTACTTTTTGCTATCAAGAATGAGACTTTATATGGATATTATATATTAAAAAAAATATTTATAAGTATATTTTCTTACATATTTAATCAATTCTCTATTTGAGTTTTTTATAAGGAGATATTGATCTTTGAAGAATCAATGGTCATGCTGGCAAAAAGAGAAAAAAATACATAGTTCGGCCATATTACAATGACCAAAATCTATCAGATTATTTATCTCAAAAGAAATATAATTTATGAAGATAAGTTATACTTGGATGAAAGGTATTTAAGTCTAGTTTCATAATGAAAAAATTTCATGTCAATATGATCTATATTTAAAGATATATTTGCATTGGAAGAATTAAAGGTCATGATGGTATCTTGTTGCATTGAAAAATCTGAATTTAAGCCGATTGTTTTGCATCACTTTTTGAGTTGCTATATGAGGAAAATATCTCACTTCTCCTTGGTTTGAGGGCTTATTACTACATCTATGTTATTTGGGTTTATTACTACGTCTATGATATTTGGTTCAAGTTGGGATCACTCTCATTATCTCCCTGCTTGAGGGGGAAAAGTACAAGAAGTACAAGAAAGAGGTATTTTATTCCATATATTGTGGATAAGTTTTATGTGACAAAATATTCAAGAAAGGGGGAGCATAAAAGATGAAGTTTTTGCATCTAAGAAGAAATTTTTGCATCAGATTATTTCATGGGTCCTTTTACAAGGTTTATTATTTTGGTTTGTGTTATATGGGCCCAAGCCCATTTCAGCTGCAGCTATTGTATCTCTTTGGATGAAACGTTATTATTGAAGAAGTCATGGCCTCAGTATCCTTTCTCATGCCATCATTTATTTGACTCTCACAAATATCTTTGGGACACCGTGACGGATGAGCTTATTACTATGTTACCCGTTAATTTCTACCTGTGAGAGTCAGTGTCCGGGTTGGGACAACGTGATGAATGAGCTTGTTACTACATCTATGATACATCACCTTGATGGAAGAACTTATTACTACATCAATGTTACATCACCTTGATGGAAGAACTTATTACTACATCTATGTTATACCCTCCTCAATGTTAAGCACCTAGCCAATACTATCCAAAAGACTGGCCTGTTAGGAGCGGAAGACATAGGTACTTAACCCATGACCATAACATCACACCCCACCTTCGCGAGCCGACGACCACGACGGTGCAACGACACTGGCCCAACCCGGTGGCCTACTCTAGCGGCGGCCTACTCCTAGTGCCCCTTCGCAGTTCTCCAGGTCGCCCCCTCCGCTAGGTCGCCCCTTTCGAACCTACCAGTAATTTTAATCTAGCCTTTGCACGCCCCAGGACTCGAACTCGTGACGTGGGAGCCCGCTCTGATACCAAATGTTATGCACCTAGCCAATACTACCCAAAAGACTGGCCTGTTAGGAGCGGAAGACATAGGTACTTAACCCAAAACCATAACATACATCTATGTTATAACCTCCTTAATTGGCATTTATTACTCCTACCACTTGAGAGTCGTTGTCCTGTGGAGGGACACAATGATGGAGGAGTTTTATTACACTTATGAGCATTGCGAATAGACCCAATACATAAAGAAAATATGAGTGTGCTCCAACCTATTGGATTTGGAGCAATGTCATATGGCTTGGAGTGATTTTACTCTCACTTATCTTATGCCAGCTGGGCTTCATGGAAGAGCCACCACCGTGAGGGGGTGTGTTGAAAAATATGGAGGACTGCCATTTTATACAAAAATATCCTATACATCATTTGTAGCAAGCTGGGAGTTCATGATGTTCTCTCACCCCCTGCTTGAGGGGGAGTGTTGGAAGATGGGCCCAAACCCACACGACCAAGGAAGACCCACATATCTAAGAGTATTATAAGATGGGCCCAAGCCCATAAGAAGTAGGACCCACCATGATTATTACGAGCTGACATCCTTATCACATAAGTTGAAAGATCAAGTGGGACTGATAAAGATAACCGCAAGCTAGTTAGAAGATCAAGAAGGACTCACAAAGATAACCATGAGTTGATTCAAAGATCAAGTGGGACCCACAAAAATAGCCACAAGCTGGCATCTTTATCTTATGGTCACGTCCTCATAGAAGAGTTCTAGTTTGAGTTATGTTGTCTTCTATTTATATTGAGTTATTTAATTATGCTAGGACTTATCTTTAAGTGTTAGAGTTTGGGTATAATTGGGACGAAGGTAGTTTAATTGTAATTGGACTCTATTACTTTCCTCTATTATAAATAGATGTTCATGTACTCTGATTATAAAAAGTCAATGAAGTATTTATCTATTCCATAAATTCAACATTTTTTTATGAAACAACCACCATGTTTTGAAAATTCATCTTTTCCTATTCATGTTTGTCGCTTAAAAAAAGGTTATCGATGGTCTCAAGCAAGCTCCAAGAGCTTGATTCGAAGGATTATATATATATATATATACATTTGGTTTTCAAGGTAACTCGATAGGTCGATCTTTATTTACTGACTACTCCTCCTTAGGACCACTCTATATACATGTTTGAGTGGCCAATATAATCCTTATTGTTACTAGTTTCCCCTCATTTCTTGATTTAATGACTCTCTTTCACATGAATTTTCTATTAAGGAGTTGGGTCGATTGAATTTTATCCTTGAAATGCAGGTGGTTTATGATAAAAAGGGACTCTTTCTCTGTCAATCAAAGCATCTACTTGATATTCTTCACCAAGTAGGTATGAACCCATTCTCTCCTGTCACCACACGACTTCAAATCATAAGACTAATCAAACCTGCCCACCCTTTTCTAAGCCAACCCTTTATCATAGCCTTATAGGTGCATTATATCCTACACTCGCATGACCAGACATTGAAATGCAGTTAATCTTGTGGCTTAATTTATGCATCCACCCACAAAATTTCAGTTCAATCTTGTCAAAAGAATTCTTGTTTATTTGAAAGGCTCTCAACACTATGGTTTAGTAATTAACCAAGTCTCCTCTCTTAATTTCATGGAATTTTTTTTTATTCTAAATTTGATTGACCAAATAAAAAGGCTCTCCTACCGCTCAAGAAATGAAGTTGAGTATCATGCAATGTTGATTGTGTGTGTTGGACTCACATTGCTTCAACCACTATTAAAACTTGTTAGATTTAGGATCCCATGACAAGGTCCTCAATCAAGGTGGTGAGGGAGGAAAGGAAGAAAAAGAGGAGAAGAAAGGAGAAGAGAGAAGAGGAGAGAACTCATCTAGAGAGATGGAGGAGAGATCTTGGGAGAGGGGAAAATTCTAGGACAAATTTGAGAAAGAACAGGGAAGACTTAATGATCTACCCCATGCCTTGAGCCTTTATTTATAGTCGTAGAAGGAGGTTTACAATGACTACAATGCCCTTAGGGCTACAAGCTTTGTAAAATAAAAGACATAAGTAGACATAAATCATCTTCTTTAATTATACCCTTATCCCATCCTTATGAGAAGACCTTTCAATTACCTCCTTTGCCACCACCTTGACGTGGGAGAGATATTTACTTTGATGCCACTTGAGATGTCTTCCAACTCTCCCACTCAAGCTAGGGGAGAGAAAACATCGTAGATACCTAGCTTGCCACATATAGTGATTAAAATCTTGGATGTGGCTGGTTTTGTAAGAATGTCTACCACCTGCCCTTGTGATGAAACATGTCTGAGAGATAAGATATCAACTTTAAATTTGTCCTGTATAAAGTGGCAGTCTACCTCAATATGTTTTGTCTTCTAGAGGAAGATTGGATTTGAAGTTATATGAATAGTCGTCTGATTGTCGTAATATAATTCCATAGAAGCTCATTTTATGGAATCCCAATTCATCAAGAAGGGATCTTATCCATAGAATCTCACTAACTGTGTGGGCATAACTAAGTACTATGCTTCTGCACTAGATCTCGTAACAACATTTTTCTTTTTCTTCTTCATGTAATCAGGTTACCTCCAACTAAGGTACAATACCCTAAAGTGGACTTCATGTCATCAAGTGATCTAACCCAATCTGCATCCAAAAAACCTTCTATGTTGAAGTGGGCATGTTTCTTATAAAGATGCCCTTTCCTCAGAGCTCCCGTTAATAATCTCAATATCCTCTACAAGGCTTGCTAATGGGTAAGTTATGGTTTGTGAAAATCCGAATTTACCATACTTACTGCATATAATATATTCGATCAGGTCACTATGAGATAAATAAGCTTTCACACAAGCCTCTAATATTTACCTATATCAACATCTTCTCCAGATCTTGGACATAGCTTTGTGTTTGGCATCCATAGGAGTGTTTACTAGTTGACACCCTATCATCCTTGTGTCCTCTAGTGGATCAAAAACATACTTCCTCTAACTGGAATACCTCAATACCCAAAAAATATTTTAGAAATCCAATATCCTTCGTCTTAAATTCTTTACATATGTTCTCTTTGACTTTTATGTTATCCACATCTCTGCCAATATAGGTAATATCATCCCCCATAAAACTGCTAGTAATACTTTTCCCTTTAAGGTATGTTGAATTTATGAAAAATAAAAATACTTCACTGACTTATTATAATTAGAGAACATGAACCTCTATTTATAATAGAGGAAGATAGTAGAGTCCAATTACAATAAAACTACATTTGTCCCAATTACACCCAAACTCTAACACTTAAAGATAAGTCATATCATAATTAAATAACCCACAATAAATAGAAGATTAACCTGACTAAAACTCTATTAAACTGAAACTCTTATGTGACACATGATCATGATAAGGATGTCAGCTCATGGCTGGCTATCTTTGTCGCTCTCACTTGATCTTCCAACTTATGTGATAAGGATGTCATCTCGTGGTTATCATGGTGGGTCCCACTTCATATGGGTTTGGGCCCATCTTACACCACTCTTAGGTATGTCGGCCTTCATTGGTCATGTGGGCTTGGGCCTATCTTCCAATACATGTTCAACCTTGGATATGTGGGCCTTCCTTAGTCGTGTGGCCCATCTTACAACAGTTTTAGATATGTGGACCTTTCTTGGTCGTGTGGTTTGGAGCCCATCTTCCAACAAGGTATTCTTGAAAATGATAGAATGATCTACTGAGCACTAATAGCTGCAATCTTTTTAGGTCACTAATTGTCTTTGAATTCATTCACCTAAAATTGTCATCTAATTACTCGAAGTTGTATTCCACTACATAAGTATGGCACCGGAAAAAGAAAGAAAGCTCCCTTGAATGTTTGTCTATTCAGGCAAGTTGCACAGGTGCAACTCATCATTGCAAAGATGGTGAAACATCTCATTTGACCCCTTTTCCATAGTCTCCCAAACAGTAGGTAGAAGCTCCCAAAAAATAACAATAAAAATCAAAGCGAAGGATGAGTTCATCCTTAATTTTATCTTGTCCTTGAGTAAAAGCCTTCTATGAATACTTTAACACCTTAGACAGTTCTGCTTTAAGAACCCTAGAATCCCTGCTTTGATACCTTATTAGATTATAGGGTTCCATCACTAGAAGGTCTAGGTTGGAGGAGGAGAACAAAGGTGAAGAGAGGAATGAGAGAAAAAGAAAGCAAAGAGGCGAGAAGAGAGAGGACGAGTGTAACAAGAAGCTAGGGTTTCTCAAGGGGAATCAAGAGCATGTGCAGAGCTCTCTCCCTTACATCTTATTTATAGTTTGTGAGGGTAAAAAACCCTAATACATGAGTAAAGAAAGGAGCTCAAGTTATATTACATAATTACATCTCATACCATTCACTCACTTTATTACATATAATGGCACTATCTCCTTTAATAGTTTACAAAGGGTTAGGAGAAGAAGAAATAGAAAGAAGAGAAGAGAGGAAAGAGGAGAAGGGAGAAACCCTAACTCATTGGAAAGATAAAGAGAAGGAAAGAAGCAAAGAAGAGATAAAAATTAAAGAAGATGAGCTAGAGCTGAATGCTCTAACCATGCCCTCGTGCCTTTATTTATAGTTGAAGTATGAAGATTACAATGTCAATAATACCCATAGGTATACACTTCTTAAGAGGTAAAAGACAGAAAATGACATACATCGGCTTGTATAACCACAAAGTTAACAAGTTGTAAGTGGATCACATTAATTTACAACTTGATCTACCCCCAATCCTCAAAATTTTATCCAACTGGCAAAATCTTGGATTAATATTTGAATATATCCCAAAGAAAACCCAACTTGAACATATTCAATCTCTAATTCAATCACTGAAAAATGTGGGTTCAGTATGGTTTCCTGTGATGAATGAATTCGATAAAGGCTGATAGCTGCAATCTTATTCTGTCACTACCTGTCATTGAATTCATTCACCTAACATTATCTTGAAATTACTCGAAGCTGTATTCCACTACATGAGTAGGGCACCAGAAAACAAAAGAAAGCTCCTTTGAATGTTTGTCTATTCAAGCAAGTTGCAGAGGTGCAACTCATCATTGCAAAGACGGCGAAACTTCTCATCCGGCCCCATTTCTGCAGCCTCCCAATCGGCGGGTAAAAGCTCCCAGAAATTAACAGTAAAGATCGAAGCGAACGATGAGTTCATCCTTAATCTTATCTTTTCCTCGGTTACTTAAGATGGAAAGCATTCCAAAGCCGCCGTCGATGCCATGTGTGAGTAGTTGTGATTTGAAAACAATGCTTCAATTATCGAGTCTTGGAGGTGAAGGGAGAAAGGAGGGTCCGCCATTAGAAGCACGCCGAGATCTTTTTCGGAGTAATCAAATACCAGAAGGAAACCCCCCAAAGCCGGCCCCATTGCGGTCCTTACCTTCATCCTTTCCAGACACAAGGGGCGGCTAGATCCTTCCTGACCAACCACCACGCGCGAAGCTTCAATTACAGATTGAATTTCAGAAAAAAAGCTAACATTAGTTTGCTCCACGAGTTAGCTATTTGATTTTCAGTGGATAATTCTCTTCCGTCATTTATTCTTTCTGATCTCAGTTATGGAAGGCAAGAAGCAAACCATGTCGGGAACCTTGAATTATTGGTGGGTACACCGAAAATCTACTGGAGACTGAGACTTTGACAGGACATGGAAGAGGAGATGTACCCTCTTCATTGTTCATACGAAGTCAGTGGGAATCTTACTCGAGATAATTTCGAACGGAGATTCGATGGAGAAAAGGACGAGAGAAGCGCCAAACTTCTTGATTATTTTTTGGCCTGTTCACTTTGTTGACATTTGGGGTCTTTTTCTTCCACCTGTTATTTTGCGATTTTGTTGAAGATATAATCCAGTCCTCTCGTCTCTTCCATATATCCCACCTCAAGCTTGAAGATGTCCTGCATCGATGACCCCAACTGTCAAATCCATTTGCTTTACCAGAAAACAGCTATACCAGACATTGAAAACCTCCATCACTTTCTCATGGTGATGTGCATCGCTCATCTGACTCTTTCGTACTTATTCAGCTTTCATTAGTGATTCTTTTTGCAACAAACTCATAGCCACAGAGCTTACTGAATAAAGTATTTGATTGCAAGAAGAGAAGATCCTTCCTTCTTGAACCCTGTCAGTGGATAATTTTCAAACAATAAAGAAAGCAAAAATTCATGGCGTTGAATTTTAACTCGAGTGAGTACTTACACAAGACTCGCCACATTATGGAAGACGATCCCACCATGTTTATGCGAGATGAATCTTAAAGGTTTAGGTCTTTAATGGATATTGCGGCGTTCCGATTGCGAGATGACAAACTCAGTCACTTCGTAAAAGCTTCGATAGATAATTATGGACAGATAATGCAAGACGCTTTTCACGTATTCTAATGAACGAGCAAAGATTGGCATCGAAGCAACCACGACGAAACGTTAAAAGTAAGGCTTCATTAACGTTTAGCAGAGCTCGTTGGGTTCACCAGACAGCCAGCATTGACGAGTAATGCCACAGCTGTGTTTTATTAAATGGTTGGGTGAAAATAATGTCAATCATAACAATCATTCTCCAGAATTAACTAATCGCAAAAGCAGGTCAGTGTTCCCTGTAATCGTGATTTAAAGAACTTTATTTAAGAAACTTTGTCTCTAAAGTGCACTTTCGAAGATATTAAAAGGGAAGAAAAGTAGTCAAAAGATGCATTTACAGGTAGTAATTTAGCCTAGTTAATGATAAACCACCGTAAAGCAGACAGGGAAGACATTGAACTAAATCATATTAGAAGATGAACTGAACCACATCTTCATTATTGATTAAGGGTATTTGCTTCAAAAAAAACCAAAAGATATATATATATATATTCAGCAGCTACACATGTTGCTACGTGAGTCACAGTTTACATAGATGTGAATCGTTGCCCAGGAAAAAACAAAATCTACTTCTATTTTCTTCTGGTTCTCATCTTCTCCCTTCCAGTTTTTAATTTTTGAGTTTTTCTAGTCCGTAAAGTGGAATTGATAGAAAACCATGTCAATCCTTGGAATCTTGGGTACCCCTTCACTTCACTCCCCTTAAATAGCCACTCCCTCCCTCACAGCCATCAACAGTTTTTCTCTTTCCTCCTGTCTTTTCTTTTTCTTCATTTTCGAAACCCGAGATGCGTAGTCGGTTCCGTGACTTTTGTTCTTTTTCAGTGGCTACAGTCTTCGTTTTTGTGTTGTTTCATTTAGCAGCCGGAAAGCATTTCTACAACGAAAGCGAGATTTTAAGAGAAAGGAAACAAGGAGGAAGATGCGATTTGTTCCATGGAAGCTGGGTGTTTGATGCATCTTACCCTCTTTACGATTCCACTACATGTCCCTACGTCGAGCCGGAGTTCAACTGTCAAAAGTACGGTCGACCCGATAAAAAGTACTTGCAGTTCAAATGGAAGCCCACCGCCTGCGATTTGCACAGGTACCTTGATACAGTCTGCTGCTCTTGTTTTTCTGAGATCCGGAAAGGTTATTCACCACTAGGAGGATGCTCACTGTGTTCTGGGTTTGTTTACTTCTTATTTGATTCAGATTTGACGGCAAAAACTTTTTATGGAGCTTAAGAAGGAAGAAGATTATGTTTGTGGGAGATTCTCTGAGTTTGAACCAGTTCCAATCTCTTCTTTGTATGTTACATGCGGCAGTGCCGACGGCGCGGACTACTTATGTGAGGAAAGACGACCTCATTTCACTCACTTTCGAGGTAGGCAATTCTTCCACAATCTCTCCCTTCTCTTGATTTGGGAACAAAAACCCATAATCTTAGTTGTTTTCGCTCAATCAATTGGATAATCGTAAACAGAGCAGGTCTCATGTTCTCTGTCCACTCCTGTTGTTTCTGAACTGGCGCAGATCCAGTGGCCAGCCATGTCCAGTACGACAGATTTAAAGTCGGAGCTTTAGGTGCACATGGGGCTTTTCATTTATGGTGCCAGCATAATTAATTTTTTAATGAATCCATCGACTTAATTGAATCCTCTGCAATCCTTTAATCGAATATCTAATTTTAAGCTGGAAAATTATTGGAAGGAGAAAGCATAAAATGCTGATGAATTTGGACTCACATACAGGACTACAAGGTGTCCGTGATTTATTTTCGCAGCACGTACCTGGTGGATATTGTCAAAGAAAATATTGGGCGGGTTCTGAAGCTGGACTCCATCTCTAATGGCAATGCTTGGAAAGGGATGAATGTTTTGGTTTTCAACACCTGGCACTGGTGGGTGCACAGAGGACAAAGCCAACCGTAAGGCCTCTCATCTGAAAAAGGCTTGTCTTCCTTTTCTTTCAAATATTAAATGGTTGTCGTTAACCTGCAGATGGGACTATGTTCAAGATGGGACCTTCGTCCGGAAAGACATGGATCGTCTGGTTGCGTTCGAAAAGGGTCTCAATACCTGGGCACGATGGGTGGAGACCGCCGTCAATCCTTCCGGCACCAGGGTCTTTTTTCAAGGAGTCTCTCCTACCCATTACCTGTATATTTATTCTCTCTATTTCTCTCTCCTTTTACTGATGATTTGATTTCGGAAGCTCAACTTTCTAATGGCGGTTTCCCGATGACTGCAGGGGGAAAGAGTGGAACCAACCCAACGCGAAGAACTGTGCAGGACAGACGGAACCGGTTAGTGGATACGTGTACCCCGTCGGCCCTCCTCCTGCTGAAGCTGTGGTGAAGAAGGTGCTGGGCAGGATGAGCAAACCTGTCTTCTTGCTCGACGTAACCTTGCTCTCCCAGCTCAGAAAAGACGCACATCCCTCTGCCTATAGTGGGGATCATTCGGGCATGGACTGCAGTCACTGGTGCGTAGGTGGCCTTCCAGATACATGGAACGAGCTCTTGTATGCAGGCCTTGGCCTCTAATGTAGAAGTGAAAATACCAGAGGATGGCCATTGGCTGTTCGTCTCTCCTGATTCCTGCACTGCACACTTGAAAAGGCAGGTGTTCTGTGCTGCTATTTATTCATCCTTGTTTTTCTTCAGAAATCATAAATTGTACTCTAGAATTAGTTCAAGATTGATTACGAAGGATGATGTATGAAAATTGATTTGATGTGGGGAATAAAAATGTTCTAGGGAGCTTCATCTACTTTCTGAAAATTAGTGAACCAAAATTGACACATAGGGGATTCAGTGCTGTGTGTGAGTGTTGGGGGAAAGTTGGAGGGAAAGTGAAGTACTTTTCCCAGTGAAAGTGAGAGAAAAAGTGAAGTACTTGTTTGTGTTAGTGTACGCAATAGAAAGTGCAGTGTAAAGTACTTATTTGTGTTAATGTGCACAATGTAAAATATTTTTTTGTACTAGTGTGCACAATGGAAAGTGCGGTGTAAAGAACAGATAGATTATTTATTAAATAAAATATTTTTATATATCTGACTTTTAGAAAATTAAATTAATATTAGTTAATAAATAAAATATATTAAATATAACAATTAAAAAAATGCTTGCTTTTATGTTATTAAAAATGTAATCAAATTGTAATTTTTTAATATCTAAATATGAAATAAATATATAAAAATAGATATTATAAAATAGTTATTAACTTAATATATATTAGTTATATCAAAATAATATTAATTTATTAATTTAATTTATAAAAAGTAAAATATTTACACAAATACTTACTTTTATAACATCCAAAAATTTAATGAAATTATTTTATTAAAAGTGTTTAAATTCTCACTCTTAAACTAATGTATATACATAGTTATATTTGTTTAAATTCATTACCAAATGTAATGTACAAACATCGTAATGTACAACCATTTGGACTACACCAACTCCTAGAAATCCACCAAAATCACTTCAAAAGATTTGAAGACTCGCCAAACCCAAACAAGTTTGGGAGATGGACGGAAAAGGGAAGTTGTGCAGGGGAATAAATCCAAAATGTCATAAAAGGGAACGAGGATTCGTCGTTTTTCTATGCTCGAGAGATACAAAAAAATCAAAAAACATTTTCTATTAATAGTTCTCTCTCTCTCTCTCTCTCTCTCTCTCTCTCTCTCTCTCTCTCTCTCTCTCTCGTTAAGAAGAATAACCATCGATTTCCAGGAAGAAGGGTTTACCCTAGTTTCTTTCAAATCGAGTCGGAGAGGTTACAGAGGGGGGAGAGAAGTCACTGAAGGTCGTCGGTGTTGGGACGGCGAGAGGAAGAGAGTCAACGAGCACCGGGGAGAAGTTGCAGAGGAAGCGATTAAAATTGCCGAAGGTTGCGAGCGAGAGAGGAGCATAAATTGTTTTTCTCCAAACACCTTTCGTTCGACAGCCCTCTTGATAGCGAAATGTAATTGATGGAGGGAAAGTGAATTCGGAGCATTGCGTTATGCCTAAAATAGGGCAAAGATATTACATTTGTAATTTACTTTCACTCCCAACTTATAGAGGGCACTAACGGGTTTTAGCACATTTTACCCAGTGTACGTGAAATACATTTCACTTACAAAGAGCACTAACAGGGTCATAGAATCCATTTTTGTCTCTAAAAGGAGGGTTGGTTACCGAAAGAAAAAAAATCCTATGAAATAGAATTTATAAATCCCACTAGGAAATCAATAATGATATGCATTCTTAATGTAAGGACAAAAATGGGCCACATGAAGATCGAAGATATTTATGAGTTTAGGTTTGCTAGAACATCTTGTCCACGCAATCAAAGATATTTATGTGTTCACATTTTCTAGACCTGGCAAAGGGGTTGGTCTCTTCCAATTAGGGGTGGCATTAAGTCGAACTTATACAGGTTAAAGTTTGGCTTGACTATGAAGACTTCAAACTCGAGCTCGGCCTTGATAGCTCAACCTATACTAAAACAATGTATAATTTTAAACAGAGCATATATAATTAAAATTTCCCAAACTGCATTCACATACTTGACACTAGAAGGTTGATCTGATACGAAAAGTCATTTGGTACAAAACACGTAAAACGGCTATCTCAGTCGTCTGATCATCAACAGACGGCTGAGATAGCCGTTGGTTGAACGACTGAGATAATCGTTCATTGGATGACTGAGATAGTCATAGATCATGATTGGATAGTTGAAATAGTATTTCATATGTTTCACACCAAATGGTTTTTTTTATTGGATCAGCCCTATTTGACACTATATACAACCTTTTACATATCTCTCTCTCTCTCTCTCTCTCTCTCTCTCTCTCTCTCTCTCTCTCTATATATATATATATATATATATATATATATATATATATATATATATATATATATATATATATATATATATATATATATATATATATAATATTCAAAGACATATACACCCTTACACATGCATACAATATATAACATTCAAAAGACCTGATAATTCCATTCAAAAAGAACAATAGAGCATTGAACTATTACATTTACATTATGAGACTTCAACAAACTTTCCCTTGTTGTTTCACAATACACCTAAGGATACAACAACATATATAATTAACATATAATAAACTATCAAGTCCATCACTAATCTAGTATTTAATCCCACACAAGTTTGCTAACAAAAAACAATATATATATATATATAAATAAACAACAACAATATAAAAAACAAAGGAGATATATCAAGGTTGTTAATAATCAAACATAAAATACTATGTCAAATAGCAATATCAAACTCAATTTAGATCAGTCAAAATAAAAACACTAAACCACATATTAATTATGATCACCCAAACAAAAAATTTGAACCAAGGACTAAGCTCAAATTTTGTAATTTTGTTGTTTACAATCACAACACTGAACTGGTTTTGAGAATAGAACCTCATTCCTAAAAAAACCAAAAGAAAAGAAAAAATCAAGCTCCTTCCCTTCTTGCTAGAAAACCTCATGCTCAAGTCTTTCCTCCCTCAATCACATGAGCCACCTATGACAAAAACAAAAGAATAAAACTTACTATAGTCTAATAAAAAAAATCTTCCACCACTAATTACTTTTTGTAATGGAAAATATTCAATTATCAAGATGAGAAAATTTTGAAAATCATATAGCAGGAAGCATTATCTCCATAGGCTTCCCCTCGGGTTACAATCATCGAACAAAAACTTATTTATTGAAACTAGAATAGTCACAAGAAAAATACCATAGTAAACAATTATCCAATACTAGTTCACCTTTCAATTTTTCTTGATACCATGAAAGACCCGAATCTAATCACCGCCACAAATCAAATCTTGAATAGTATTCGGAGTTAAGGGAGAAGGACACAAACCTATCACTCTAGCACCAACACTAAAGGTAGACTTTGAGGTTATTGTAGATATGAGAATTGCAAGAATCTTCACTATGATCTTAGATAATATTCGATATTTCAAGTTATTCTTTTTCCACCATGTCTAAGGAGGATTGTTCTTGCTTAAATCTCCTCCTAGCTTAGAGAGTCATTTAACTCCTAAGGGTTTGTGGAAATGTTCATTCAAGGTTTCCTCGGTAGGAGCAAATTAAATTTTGAGTGGCTTAATTTGAACCAGTTCTCAAGTAAATTATTATCCAATTATTAATGTGTTTGGACCGAAATTGGCAAGGTGGGTTCTTCCTTAAGCTAGTAGCACTCAAATTATCATAATAGATAGGATATGGTTGAATTTTGAATACTAAATACCTAAGTACCAAAAGGAAATCATTTTACAATCACTAGGTGTGATTCTCAAGGCTCAGATTGGAATCTACTGCATAGGCAAAACATAATACACTAGTTGTCAAGAAAGGTAGAGACCCTATAATTTTTCTATATAATTTGTACTTTTATGGGTCTACCAAAGTCATCCTAGTCAACTTTCAAGGATACACTCATGGGTGTGCTAATATGTTTCAAATTGTATTTCTTTGAAGTGTATGCTTGGACTAGTTCATAAAAATTCTATTTTCAGTTTGAACTACCTAAGGTCCAAGGAAGAATAAAAGTTCACCCATTAATTTCATTCTTCAAGACTGAAGCAAACTTTTCACAAGAGGTGATAGTGGATCTAAAAATGATATCATCCTCATGGATTTGGACAATGATCAAATCTTGTCCATGATTCATGGTAAAGAAGGTTTTATCCAACCTATTTTCTAACCATTTTGTTCTAAAAGTTCACTAAGTCAAGAGTTTTAAGAGCACACTTCAAACCATACAAAACTTTATGCACTTTGCATATATGGTTCTGATTCCTCAATGTATCTTAAGTAGCAACAGATTAACTAATACAACTTCATACTTAAGGAATGAGATTGGTTGAGGCTGAAAGAGAGTCTCATTGCTCCAAGCACAACAACATAATTTACAATTTTATGATCTAGTTTTAGCATAAGTACCTTTATAAGATTTATCATCTACTTGTAGACCTATGTGCTTTATGAAGATCATTTTTTCATGCATCTATCTTCATGACTTTAGGAATGGGTGAATGTCTTCCAATTTAGCATAAGTAGGCAAATTTGAATTGCATTAAGCAAATTCAAAACACACTTTAAACTATAGTAGCTAATGAAAAACGATTTGATTAATTTTAAGTATCTATACAAGTATAAGAATCAAACATAAAAATCATGCACATAATCAAATTCTCAAGAGGAAATTGATTCATAACCATGAGATGAGACTCTCAATACCTTGATGGAAATCCAACACATTAATTCCATAGTAAAGGATACCTAAGCTGTAGTTCTTAATATTCATATAATCAAGTTTTGTACTTTTCAACTCACCCAACTCTTTAGCTATTACAGTCTAAGTACTAATGACAATGTAAGGTAAAGTCATTCAAAGTAGTCACATATCTAAGTTTTCTCAATTAATCCAATTTTGGCTTCATAGACTCTAATGGTAATAGAGCCTAAAGATTTTCTAATTATTTTCTAATTGGGTCCTATTCCATTCCTATCACATTAGGGTTCATTAGTTTATATAGAGGTATATAATTTCATGGGTTTGCACTTATATACAAAATATATATATATATATATATATATATATATATATATATATATATCCAAACTAACCTTTTTTCATGACATGTGGCTATTCTAATTTCAGGAAATAACTAATTAATAGTTTAACCAAGTATATCCAAACATCATGACTTGCAAGAGTAGCAAATCAGTAATTGTCAATTAAGCAGATGTCAACATAGTTAATTTAACAATTGTTGATTTTTTAATCAAAACCACTTTTTTTTATACAATTATACTCTAAATTTGAACTTAGGACTATGAGTTTGATTCTCAAATGTGCTCTAAGTCAAAACGTTCACACAAGATCAATAAGAGTAATCGATGTTGACCTTAGGTTAACTCCCTTATTGATTTTGATGATAAAAAAACTTAATAGAACTAACAATTTGTAAAATAAATTATTTTAAATACTTTACCTTCAAGAGACAATGCATCTCAAGGTCTAAAGCTTCAAAATGATCAAGTTTATTCAAGACCTCAAGCAACATTGAAGGACTAGAGTTTTAAGTGTCAATGTCATACGTAGAAACTCAGTCACAAATGTAAGAGAGTTTTCCTAACTCCTTTCTCTAAAGTACAATGTTGAACATGGAGCGTTAGAATATACATTGCATATAAACATGTTTAGGAATATCATATACCTCTTTTAAAACATGTTAGAGCACTCAGACAAAATCATTCTCATACTTTAAAAGTCAATTTAGTTGAACTGGCACTGGAATGATTGATCAGCCTCTGCCAATGATTGATAATGCATAATGCAGGAGTGTACAGGCCAAGACTATAAAGCATGATCGATCAACTTGAGTCAATTGTTTGATTATCCTAAACATGGTCATATCATGCTATAACACATAATTAATCATCCCATTTGGATTGATCGATCAATTATGTCCAGGCAAACAAAAATTACATTGAATGATCAATCATCCCTCATATTGATCGATCAAACTGAATCTTGCCAGTCAAGAATATAAAACATGAACGATCATAGGAAGTTCATTGATCGATCATTTAAGGCGTGAACTAAGAAGTTGAAGAGATACAAACATTTTTTAACCTAATCCCTTCACTTCAAATAATTCCAAAACCCTATTCCAACGATTTCTCAAAGCTATAGAGCTCAAATCATCCATTTCTCTCGCATTTTTTAGTGATTCCCACGCCAATTTGTTGCTTCAATCATCATTTTCACCCAATCTCTCTCAAAGTTCAATTTTTCCACCATGGTGTCACGGAGCCCAAGCCCACAGCATACTCATCGGGCCTGCGACCCCTTTGAGGATACATAGAGGAGGTTCTTGCCCAAGCCCTCTATGGATGGCCCAACCCATGTTCTAGAAGGAGGGATCTCTAGAAGCTCTCTAGAACGTTCCGCACATACATCTAGTTGGGTTCGATATATGCACTTGGGCATACACCTTAGTATTGTATATAAGAGTCTAGAAAGGTTCATAGCTAGATGGTAGTGGAATAATCTAGAAGGATCCAAACCATTGGATCAATGACAAGTGTATACAATCTAGAACATTCATTGCTCCCCCTCAAAACTATAAATAGGGGAGAGTCTCTCATTTGTACACAACTCATTGGAGTGTAATACAATCTCTCTTGAGCAAGTCCCTTGAGTCCTCTTAAGTTCTCTTATTGCTTTCATCGGGCGAGTGAGTGTAGCCCTTGCAAGTAAGAGTGAGAGTTAGGCTGACTTGTGTATTTGCAAAAGGAGTTTGCACACAAGTACCGCACGGGTTAAGCAAAGGAGTTGCAACCCCGTGACAGTTGGTATCAGAGCTTCGATCCGAGAGGGGGAATTGCTGAGGATTGTTGCTGCATCATGGCCAGCGATTTGCAAGTGACCAACGTGCCGGTGGAGGGCTAGTCTTCAAAGACGAAAAGAGATAGGTCAAGGGACCGAGGTCGGGAATCGGCTTTGGATGCTCGTATGTCTATACTGGAGGCTCGGGCCAGTAAGTTCGAACAAACTCTCTCCGAGTGTTTGAACAAATTGAACGCTTTTGTAGATGCCTTGCATAGTCTTGAAGCCGACATGCGA
Source organism: Aristolochia californica (assembly GCF_029961685.1). Classification (NCBI taxonomy): domain Eukaryota; kingdom Viridiplantae; phylum Streptophyta; class Magnoliopsida; order Piperales; family Aristolochiaceae; genus Aristolochia; species Aristolochia californica. The sequence goes on along the minus strand of NW_027182103.1, from coordinate 4,457,002 downwards.
AGTGCAGTAGAGGTTTTTAAAACCTTGAATGAAAAGACAACAGAGAAGGTTGAAAGCATGTCGGAAAGGCTTGAGACTATGGAAGGAAAAATGACTAGCCTCTGCGAAGAAGTAGCTGAGCTCGAAGATGCTAAAATTCGATTGACCCTATTGGAGAAGGCGGTAGCTTCTAGGTAGCTTCTGGGGGAGGGCTTGGACCGAGGGAGTTCGTTCCAAAGGTCAAAGTCCCAGAATCTAAGAGCTACAATGGGAAACAAGATGCCAAGGACTTGGAGAATTTTCTTTGGCAAATGGAGCAATACTTCAAAGCCGCTAAGATTTCGGAGGAAGCCTTGAAGGTGGATACAACCACTATGTATCTCACCGATGATGCAATGTTATGGTGGAGACGGAAGTACGTTGATGTGACCGAAGGTCATTGCACTATAGCAACGTGGGAAGATTTCAAGAAGGAGATCAGGTCTTAATTCTTCCTAGAGAACGTGGAGTACTTGGCTCAGAAGAATCTAGAGCGGCTAAAACATATGGGGTCTATTCGAGAATATGTCAACCAGTTCACAGTCTTGCTGCTAAATATTCTGACATGGCTAAGAAAGACAAGCTCTTCTTCTTCATGGACGGTTTGCAACCTTGGGCGGAGCAAGAGTTGCAAAGGCAGGGAGTTCAAGACCTGGCCACCGCACTCTCAACAGCGGAGAAGTTGGTCGAATTCACAAAGAAGGTTGAGGGCTCAAACAAAGACAAAAAGGCAAGCCTGACCAAGGCAAAGGTGGGGGAGACAAACCGAAGTACCAGAAGGAAGAAGGCAAGAAAACCAGCTATGATCAAAAGAGAAAAGATAAGTTCGTCCCTCGTTGCTCTGGTTGTTTCATTTGTGACGGTGACCACAAAGCTTTTGAGTGCCCAAAGAAAAAAGTTCTCAATGCCTTGTTAGTGAACATGGAAGGCCATGAGGAGGAGAGCGAGAATGAGGAGGAGCCTAAGATGGGGGCACTTAGACTTCTCAATGCCATGAAGGGGCAGACTCATGTGGCAAAGCCTACTGCCCATTCAGTCAAGGACCTCATGTACGTAGACGTGTGTCTAAATGGCAAAAACACACGTGCTATGATTGATACGGGAGCCACTCACAACTTCATCTAAGGAGAAGAGGCCAAGAGGCTAGGTCTCAAGTTGGAGAAGGATGTGAATAGGATGAAGGCGGTCAACTCTGAGGCTAAACCAGTGATTGGAGTTGCAAGGAGCATCGCCTTTAAGGCAGGAGAATGGGAAGGCACCATTAACCTAACAGCAGTGCCTATGGATGACTTCAAGGTCATTCTCGGAATGGAGTTCCTTAGCTCGGCCAAGGCCATTCCTATGTCATGCTTAGGTGTGTTAAACTTTCTGGATGAGAAGGCACCTTGCATGGTCCCGGTGTTAAAGGATGGCAAGAAGATAGGTAAAATATTGTCGGCTATGCAGCTGGTCAAGGGCCTCAAGAAGGGTGAGGTAACTTACTTGGCCACTTTGTCAGAAGAGAAAGACGGGATGCCCATGCCGCGGGAAGTTGAGAAGGTCCTTAGTGATTTTAAGGACATCATGCCGCCAGAGCTGCCCTAGAGATTACCACCAAAGAGGGAGGTTGATCACCAAATCGAGTTGAAGCCCGGTTCAAGACCCCCTGCGGTAGCCCCATATCGGATGTCGCCACCTGAGTTGGAGGAACTAAGGAGGCAACTACGAGAGTTGCTAGATGCTAGATTTATATGACAGTCGAAAGCCCCTTATGAAGCCCCGGTATTATTCCAGAAGAAGCACGATAGGACCCTTAGGATGTGCATCGACTACCGAGCACTCAACAAGGTAACCATCAAGAATAAATATCTGATTCCGTTCATAGCAGATCTGTTCGATAGGCTGGTTGAGGCACGGTACTTTAGCAAACTTGATCTACGATCGGGGTATTATCAAGTGCGAATTGCTGAAGGAGACGAGCCGAAGACTACTTGCATCACAAGGTATGGAGCTTACGAGTTTCTAGTAATGCCCTTCGGCTTGACGAATGCCCCAGCTACGTTTTGCACTTTGATGAACAAGATCTTTCATCCATACTTGGATCGATTCGTGGTGGCCTACTTGGATGATATTGTGGTCTACAGCCAAACGTTAAAGGAACACTTAGACCACTTACGAATTATTTTCCAAGTACTACGGGAAAACTCTCTCTATGTGAAGAGAGAGAAGTGCTCTTTTGCCTTGAAGGAAGTCTCATTCCTTGGGCATTGGATCCGAGATGGGCGGATCTGGATGGACAAGGCCAAGGTCCACGCTATAGCAAAGTGGGAGGTACCCACGAAGGTGATAGAGCTGCGGAGCTTCTTGGGCCTTGTCAACTACTACCAGAGTTTCATTGAAGGATACTCACAACGTGCTGCTCCACTCACAAATCTATTGAAAAAGAATGTCTCATGGCTATGGACGGAGCAGTGCAAGGAGGCGTTTTAGGACCTTAAGGGCGCGATAACGTCGGAACCAGTGCTCAAGTTGGCAGACCATTCCAAAACTTTTGAGGTACACACTGACGCTTCTGACTTTGCCATTGGAGGGGTTTTGGAACAGGAGGGGCACCCTGTTGCCTATGAAAGTCGGAAGTTGAATGAGACGGAGCGGAAGTATACGGTCCAAGAGAAGAAGATGATGGTCGTGGTACATTGCCTAAGAACGTGGAGGCACTACTTTTTTGGCTCTCGCTTCATCGTTAAGACGGACAATGTGGCTACAACTTATTTTCAGACCCAGAAGAAGTTTAGTCCGAAGCAAGCGCGTTGGCAAGACTTCTTGGCCGAGTTTGATATGGTGATGGAATACAAGCCTGGATGGATTAACCAGGTTGCGGATGCCTTGAATCGGAAGGCTGAACTTGCCGCCATGAATCTCGGACATGTGGCCATGGTAAGCAAACTTAATAGGACTTTGCCAGACCGTATACGAGAAGGACTTAGCAAGGATGATGTGGCCAGAGGCATCATTCAAGCTATCGAGGATGGAAGGACAAAGAGATTTTGGAAAGAGGATGGGCTTCTCTACACTAAGGGGAACTGTCTCTATGTACCAAAGTGGGGCACCCTCAGAAGAGAACTGATGAAGGAATGCCATGACACCTTGTGGGTTGGCCACCTAGGGCAGAGAAGGACCCTTGCTTTGTTGAAGACCAGGTACTATTGGCCCCGGATGGCGGACGATATAGATGAGTACGTAAAGACCTGCCTAGTTTGCCAACAAGACAAGGTTGAACATAGAAAGTCGGGAGGGTTGCTGGAGCCATTACCTATGCCGTAACGACCGTGGGAGAGCATCTCCATGGATTTCATATCAGCATTGCCTAAGATGGACAGGATGGGGTCTATCTTAGTTGTGGTAGATCGGTTCTCCAAGTATGCTACCTTCATTGCTGCTCCAACAGATTGCACAGCAGATGAAGCAGCCCGACTGATCTTGAAAAACGTGGTGAAGTATTGGGGAGTCCCTAAGACGATTATAAGTGACCGAGACCCTCAGTTCACTGGGATGTTTTGGACGGAGATGTTTAAACTCTTGGGGACAGAACTTTGCTTCTCCACGAGCTTTCACCCCCAAACAGACGGACAAACAGAACGCACGAATGCATTGCTGGAGGAATACCTAAGGCACTTCATGAGTGCAAATCAAAAAGATTGGGTGAAGCGAGTCAACAGGCCACAACCCCTTTGAGTTGGTCACCGGCCAACAACCGCTCACACCATTGACAGTAGGAACCAGCTATGAAGGCAAGAGCCCTGTAGCCTACCAGTTTGCTAAGAACTGGCATGAATAGGCTGACATTGCAAAGTCCTACCTGTACAAAGCCGCTAAGAGGATGAAGAAGCACACGGATGAGAAGATGCGGCCACTTGAGTTCAAGGTGGGGGACCTCATCATGATAAAGTTACCACCCCAACAATTCAAGGCTTTGCGTGGTATGCACAAGGGGTTGGTAAGGAGATATGAAGGGCCTTACCCATCATCAAGAGAGTTGGAAAGGTTTCATACCAAGTCCAACTCCCACCATCCCTCAAGATCCATCCGGTCTTTCATGCAAGCATATCGAAGCCCTACCATGCGGATGCGGAGGATCCTTCATGAGGAGTTAGCAAATGCACACCGCCACTGATGACTTCGTCGTTCGACAAAGAGGTGGAATACATCATCAGTGATCCCGTAAAGAGACAGAGGGGAGTCCAGCCTAAGACGGAGTACTTAGTGAAATGGCGTGAATTGCCAGAGAGTAAAGCTACATGGGAAGAAGTTGAGGCGCTATGGTAGTTCGAGGACCAGATCACGATGTACAAGGAACGCAACGAGGACATTGCGTAATTTAGGTGGGGGAGAATGTCACAGAGCCCAAGCCCACTGCATACTCATCGGGCCTGCGACCCCTTTGAGGATACATAGAGGAGGTTCTTGCCCAAGCCCTCTATGGATGGCCCAACCCATGTTCTAGAAGGAGGGATCTCTATAAGCTCTCTAGAAGGTTCCGCACATACACCAATTTGGTTCGGTATATGCACTTGGGTATACACCCTAGTATTGTATATAAGAATCTAGAAAGGTCCATAGCTAGATGGTAGTGGAATAGTCTAGAAGGATCCAAACCATTGGATCAATGACAAGTGTATACAATCTAGAACATTCATTGCTCCCCTCAAAACTATAAATAGGGGAGAGTCTCTCATTTTTACACAACTCATTGGAGTATAATACAATCTCTCTTGAGCAAGTCCCTTGAGTCCTCTTAAGTTCTCTTATTGATTTCATCGGGCGAGTGAATGTAGCCCTTGCAAGTAAGAGTGAGAGTTAGGCTGACTTGTGTATTTGCAAAAGGAGTTTGCACACAAGTGCCGCATGGGTTAAGCAAAGGAGTTGCGACCCCTTGACAATGGTGACGAAAGGTCATTACAGCGAAGAAGACACAATCTAAGGAGCCAGAGGTGTGTGAGGAAATACCCAATTGGAGGGAACATTTCCGAACAAGACCTCTATGGGGTTATTTAGGCCATACATGGGACTCTCGGAAAGTAATGAACACATTTACCCACTTTTGGTAAAAGTCTTCTACACTAACCTTGAGGTAGAAGAAGTCTCCCCTATAATTTGAGGCTCACAATCTATGTAAAGAAGACAACGATATCACTTGAGACCAATGAGGTCAACACAATGCTCAGGACAACGTTGTTGACCAGGTGGTTTCCAGGGGGGGGAGGGGAGGAAGGGGAGAGAGAGATGATTTGAGATATTCATATTTAAAAACAACTTGTGTGTGTGATTAAAAATCCACAATGCCAATCTCCCCAAGAGATTGTTGCTAGATTCTAGCTCTTGCTAGGCCTTTCTATCTAGATTAAGAGATTCCAGATAAATATTCACAAATACAACAAAGAAAGGAAAAAACTATACCCTTACTTGGAGAGATACTTCTCCTTGAGAGATTCAAGCATCCTCCTCCTTTGTAGCACGTTGAGAAAATATCAAGGAGCTTGTACTATGATGAATGCAAGATGATTGAAAGAGTGAAGGTTTTTCTAAGTATGTGGCTCTCTCTCTTTCCCTCTAAAGCACTTTGATAAAAAATTTGCATGATAAAGGATTGTGGCTTGAAGATATACCAATAAAAACTCATTCCCTCCTTTACACATGGTTTAATTGGGTATTTATAGCTTCCCTAAATCAAACTAGCCGTTATTTTCCCATTTGAAAAGATCAATAATTTGATTAATCGATCACAATTAAGTGATTGATCGATCATTCATGATTTTATGTCAGACAGTGACTTATTGATCGATCATGATCAGTGGATGGTCGATAAATCAAGATTCTCACTAGTTGTGCAATACAAGTATGATCAATCAATGTATTTTTTCTATGATTGATCATGCTTTATGTCCCTTACTGGCAAGGTTCTGATTGATCAATCAATCAAGAGGGATGATCGATCATTCCATGAAAATTCTGCTTGCCTGGACAGTAATGATCCATCAATCCCAGTGGGATGATCGATCATGCTTTATATTTTTAGCTTGTAGAGTTCTGGATGATCGATCATTAACAGTGGTTTATCAATCATTCCAATGCAAGTTTAAAAATGTAGACTTCTTAAAGCATGGGAATTTCTCTCTAAGTGATCTATCATGTTTCTAAATGATGTTTATGATTATTCTAAACATGTCTATACTCAATTTATAACCTAAAGCTCCGATTTTACAAATGTACTTAAGGAATAAGAAGTTTGGAAAACTCTCTTACAAAAATTGATTGAGTATAGATGGTTGTTTATAATACTTGAACTCGAGTCTTCTCATTGTCTTCATCCTTATGGGTGCTTCTTCAAGAGATGTTCTTCAATCGTGCTTAAGGTCTTGAATTTGGCTTTAACACTTTAGACCTTTAGATGCTCTTGAAGGAAAAGTATCTGAAATACTTGGATTTTCAAGTTGTTAGTTCAATTAAGTTTTGGTATCATCAAAACCAATGTGGGAGTCAACCTAAGGTCAACAATATCCACCTTTTTTATGATGAAAAAATCTAAAGAAAAATAAAAAATTACACTTCCCTAAGGGTTGGAGTTAAGTAAATAATAAAATTTTATCGTAAGCAGCCACTTAATCTTTGCATAGTTTGTTTTAATCTTTTTAAGCGTAATTTTGTGAGTGCCTTGGTAGTTTGATCCAAGTTCCCTATTTTTCTCCCCTTTTTGTCTTACTCAAAAAGATGGTGAAATGAAATGCATAGAATAGAAAAAAAAGTGGCTCAAAAGCCATATCATAGAGATGTTTTAAATTCTTTAGAAAATGATGTGTACGAGTATAAAAGGCATTACATACAAGTATATGATCAAAAGCATGTACACATGGAGTAAAAAAAAGGATGGGTGGATCATAGGTCAACTAAGCTGGCAGTAGGAGTCGATTGAGGGTGTTGTTGAGAAGATGCTCAATCCGCTATTGGCATGCCTTCAACTCATCTAAAGTGGATAAAACCGCTACTTGAGTAGCTCAAACATCATCCACGACATCTTCTAGTATAGAGCGCCGATCGGTGGATGATGAGTTGCCTTCTTCCTTTTTTCTCCTCTTTACGAATTCAAACTAATCCACAGGAAGCTTTGGACTAAACTCATCTACGGAAGAGGTAGCCTACGGGGCAGACTCCTTCGATATCTTTTGCTATTGTATCCACTGTCTTCGCCATTTGGCTAGCCCGAATTTTCCAACCATTATTTCACCAATGGACATCTTCTTTGTTATGTCCATGGATACCTCGTCTAAGAAGTTTACACCACTATGAATAAGGATAACAGTAATCTCCTGAGTGGACAATAGACAATTTGCCCTTGAGTTAACAACAATGTCAGCCATCTTACTAGCCATGAAATACCCATTTTCCAAAGGGACTTTTGGGAAGATAGCCACCAACCAGAAAATGTCAATTGTTTTAAGCCGTGAGAAGGTTCCCTTCCTTGGATTCAGTAAGTGAGACACTATCTCAGTGGTGACTCTATGTGGCAGGGTGAGGTCCCGTATCCTCACCTCATAGGAGCTCTCGGTTGTCTGTCCAAAGATAGTGAAGGTAACATCATGAATGTTCAGAGGGAGGTCCTCGTGGAGCTCCGAGTTTCGTTAGCCAATTTTCTTTCACATATCTCGTCATGAGCTGGGGAGATCATTTAGAGTGGGAGTTTGAATAGAAATGGGTGTTTTCTTCACATAGGAAGAAATCTTGAGACTATGAGGCCCAAGCTCCTATATTTCAAAATTAGTGTAAAACACCTTCACGAGAAAGGGATACACCAACTCCACTCTCCAATAAACCTCTATAGGGTTGGAAGAGCTCTGCAAAGCCATCAATTTCCCTCTCACAAAAGGGAATGTCCACTTTTATCAGTTTAACGATGTTTTTGGGGGCAAAACTAAATAAATATCTTTCTATTTGACGTCTAGTACGAAAGTACTCCCTATAGTTCGGCATTTCCTCGCAAACATCTTTCTGCTTCCTCAAAGTCATCTTCTTATCAATGACCTTCATCCTAACCATTTTGCTTTGTTCGGTTTTGAAAAGTGAGGGTTTTAACCTCAAATTTGATGGAAAATCTCTCTCAAAAACGAAGGTGAGATGGAGATTGGGATCACTGGAGCTCCGAAAAATTGTTGGAGAAGGGGTTTGGAATAATTTATGATGAATAGATGGGTTAAAAATTGATTTGACTCTTTATCTTCTCTGTTTGTGTCATGAATGATCGATTTCTATTTCGATTGATCAATCAATCACTGATCGATCAACCATTAGGCATTGATCGATCAATGACCTGTGCAGAGTAACTGAAATGTAATCTTTTGAGCTTTATTTCACTCTATTAGCTCTACGATGAAGGTATGTGTTCATTAAACTCTAATTTTTCAGGCAAAATGAATCAAGGTGGGTTGCCCATGCCTAGTTCTCCTCGAAGATTAGAGAAACAATCAGATCCTAATGGCATTGTAAAAATGTCCACTAATTGATTTTCAATGAGGAGAAACTCAATTTTAATAAACTTGGTTTATACCAACTCTTTGATAAAATGATGTCTAATTCATATGCGTTTTAATGGAGATTGGAGAACTAAGTTCTTACATAGTTTAGTGATGTGGCAAGTTGACCTAATCACATGGATTTCAAACTTTGAAACCTGGAAGTTTTATAATAAGTGTTGGAATTCGATATCTTGCTAAATAGGATTTTCAAATCCAGTATTTTGGTAAATGTTCCAAATAATAATTAAAAACAAATCTACACCCTCTTTCAGACGAATATCAGGACAGTGCAGATTATAGAAGAAAACCCACGTCAGGATACTCAAGCTTGCACGTAAAGCCATATTACTCAAAAGGGCGACTCCTATCGTAGTTCATACCTTCGGGACTGGAGAAAGCATATCCTCAGCTGCTCTGCCGTCAAAAGAATAGTGAAGGAGAGTATGAAAATTGATTAGAAATGAAATCGAAATAGAGGATATCTAAGAATGTGTCAAGGAGAATCTGAAAATACATTAGAAATGAAATTGAAAATGAGGATATTTGGAAGGCTACGCGTTCTATTTCAGCTGATAGTGATCGTTAAATTTGGAGAATTCTGGCACTCAGAGACAAAGAAAGCGTCAAAACTACACAACAAAAGCTTAAAAGCTAGACTAAGATGTTTCCGACAGCAGCAATCGCATCAATCGTTTCGGTGAGAATAGAGTAGAAAAGAAGAAATCCGCAGTATTTTATTGTGTGGACGACGTGCAGATGTTTGAGTGACAATTTAAGGACATGTCTGAAATTGTTAATTTGGAAGCGTGTTTCATCCACTTGGTATCTATAAACAGATATAAAAATTAGGTGCAACGAGTCCGCCGACTGGAATAACTTGGGTTGGCTTCATTGAGTGTGTTCCTGATCTGCACTTCTCTGCGAGCACGACGATGTTGGGAAACATTGGAAAAAGATGGAGGGAGTTGAATGGGAAGAACAACTGGGAAACCCTCATCGATCCTCTAGACATTGATCTCCGGCGAAACATCCTCCACTACGGCAGCATGGCTCAGGCATGTTACGATGCCTTCAACTCAGAGAAGGCGTCTAAGTACACGGGGAGCTGCCGATACGGGAGGGACGACTTCTTGTCAAAGGTGGCTCTGGTTAACGGCAATCCATTCAAGTACCAGGTGACCAAATTCATCTATGCGACGTCCCAGGTGCAAGTCCCCGATGCGTTTGTGATCAAGTCGTTGTCGAGGGAAACCTGGAGTCGAGAGTCGAATTGGATGGGATATGTGGCGGTGGCGACGGACGAGGGTAAGACGGAGCTTGGGAGACGAGATATTGTGATCGCCTGGAGGGGGACGGTGCGGGCACTCGAGTGGTTTAACGATTTGGATTTCACCATGCTCCCTGCTTCTCAAATTCTGGGAAAACCTTCTGGAGATGGAAGACAGCCAAAGGTGCATCAGGGTTGGTTATCCATCTACACTTCCGATGATTCTCGATCACCTTTCAACAAGACCAGCGCAAGAGATCAGGTGAGTCTTCGAAGCAAAACATTGCAAAAGCGTTAAGATTTTAGATTAATGGATTGAAATACTGCATCAGATCTGTGCTTTCTAATGGTTCCGAACGAAAGAAGTATGATTCTTGCTTGAACTTCGCTGTGAAATTCTAAGGTCTATATCAGTAAATGAAACTCTTAGGATGTTTCCAAAACTGATAAGTTTGGATTTTCAGTTTGACAACGATCACTTTACTGCCAGCACTGTCAGGATTATAAAATACTAGGGAAATAACGAAGTTGTTGTTTTCTGTCACGTCTTAAGTTTTCTTTCATAAAGTTTAGCTATCCGAGTGGTATACTTAACTCCAATCGGAAGCAAAGGTGACAAGTTAGCCTTTCCTTCTAAGCAACATTTGCATCATCGCACAAAATGATGGTAAGCTTCAACCAGAGTGGCAGAAATTGACCCTAGACTTGAGTCCACCTTTATCTAACATGCACCCAATTTGATCAATATACTGTTTGTATCACCTTGAGAAAAAATTAATCAGAAAAATATTTTTTAGACTTTTTTTAGAAAATTTTAATTGAAATATATTTTTTTACTGCTTACTTTTTTTTACACTCTTGTTTTATTTTTGCATAGCATTTCTTATTGGAGCAATATAAAGTGTTTTCTAGGATAAGAGAAATTGGGTTGAGAAAGAGAGAGAGACAGAGAGAGACAGAGATAGACAGAAAGAGAGAGCGAGAGTGAGAGAGAAAGAGAGAGCGAGAGTGAGAGTGAGAGAGATTATTTGTGTAGTGGATTGACCCTTAGTGCATTGCGCACCGAGTGTAGAAGTCCCCCAAAATGGGTAGAAAACTCTATAAATAGAGAGTGGGAGAAGGAGAGAGAGAGAGAGAGAGAGAGAGAGAGAGAGAGAGAGAGAAATTACTTGTATGGTGGATTGATCCTTAGTGCACTACGCATTGAGTGTAAACAAAAATCTTTAAATGTTAATCGATGATCGATCAAACGATTGAAATTCAAAACATTGTTTTTAAGATTATTGCCAACTAGATGTGTTCAAATCAGAGAGACACCTATCATCCAAAGCTATAGTATTGATTGCCCGAACCTTGTTTTATCTAATCATGTGGTTGTTAAGTTGTGATACTTAATTAACACCTTAAGCGGATCGACTTTCGCGATAAGGTCGTCGTGGGGGTTAGAAGGGGGGCGGGGAGTCCCCCTCTTGAGGGTTCAGAGGTTCTACCCGAAAGGTCCACAATATATTGATTGTTGTTTCATTAAGGATAGTTTGGGGATTTCACACTTGTATTACGGTTGCCCTAGTTTTCTCTTAATATTTGAGGGCACCATTGTTAGGGTTTAAAAATCACCCAAGGAGGATCATCAGTTGCGGCTGAGAGAGGTTAGAGAAAAACACGAGTGTGTGCAATTTCTCTTGTAAACTATTTCAGCTTTATAGTGAATATTACTGCAACGACAGAAGATAGGACGTAATATCACCTTAAGGCGAACCTGTATAAATCTTGTGTTCTTCGTGCTTGTTTTATTTTCTTCTTCTGTGATTATTATTGCTCTCATTAGTATTGAATTAGGGCAACTAATTCCTAACAGTGTCAGTTGTCAAATTTAAAAAAAAAAGGTGGGGAATGTCAGCATTTTTTAAAATAACTTGAAAGACATGTGCAAGTGCAAGCGGCTCACATGCATGCCTCTGTTCCCTTTCCCTTCTCGTAATTTCTTACGCACTGCCATAATTTTTTTACATTGGGCGATTTCACCCACACCACCATCAGGGTCCTCGTCCTATTGTAATTTTCGATCGAAAATCACTGTTCTGGAAGTGTCTTCTTCCGTCAAGGCTACACTCTTCACAGCGAAATCAATTGTTCTGGGTTTTGGTTCTTTCCTATTCCCAGCACCGTCGTCATCGAGAAGAACTACCTTAGGAAGCTTTCCCCGACGGTGAATAGCAAAGGCATCTGGCCAGAATTTGTCATGGAGCTTCTCTGCTCGGGAATTTCCAATTTCCCCGACTTCAGATTTCACGACTCTGGGTGTCGGCTCTAGATTTCCACGCTCAAAGGGTTTAGGTCGATCCTCTGCTGCACGACCGAATGGATTTGCTGAGACAAAGGCAACTCAGACATGCCAAAATGATTTGCCGAGACAGAGGCCCCACAGTGGGCGCCCTTTCCATTTTTCCAATGTTTGATCCACTTTGTAGTCTGCATGTTCCTGACAGCAAACAGCAGCAAGTCAGGGCTGACGTTTTGAATAGGGTTGGCGCTCGTCGGACTGTTCCAAAGAGATTTTTGTCCCATAAGCCTCTACTTTTGGAGTGTCAGGCACCCCGTGTTCCGAATTCCCGGCTCTAGATTGCGCCTCTAGAATTCCCTGCTCGGCGATTGGAGGTCAGCCGACAAACAGCAGCAACTATTCATCTTCTGGAATGGCGACCTTCCTTTCTGAAAAAAAAAATTGACACATCTCGAATTCTTGCAACTTATCTTCCAAGTTAATGGCAGAATGATGTAGCATTGCTGAAATTTCTGCGTACAGTACTGCACATATTTCATCTACAATCCATGAATTGCTCATTGTGTTTCATCTCTGATACCACATTGTTAAGGTCCCGGATCTAACACAGTGATTTGTAGGGGAGAAGAGAGAAGAAAGAAAATCAAACCGAAGGGAAGCTTGAAAACCCTAAGTTCGTTAAGGAGAGCGCACACCCTCGAGCTCGTTTAGGAGAACTCAAACCCTCTGTTTTAACCTAAATTCAGACTTCTTTCCATTCCATTCCCCCTCTAAATAGGGTTCATGTCCACAAAGTTTGAGAAAAAATTACAATTTTGCCTCTCCACACCATTTAACTTGAAAATCAATAGGTTCAAGAGAAAAGTACAGATTTTCCCCTCTAAGCACTTAACTCAAAAGCAAACTACATGACTCAGTAACTGACTTAACCAGAGTAATTGACTTAGTTGTGGCGTCTGCATGACTCGACCGCCATTGCAAGGTTTAAAAATCACCCGAGGAGGATCATCAATTGTGGTTGAGAGAGGTTAGAGAAAAACACGAGTGTGTGCAATTTCTCTTGTAAACTATTTCATCTTTATAGTGAATTACTGCAACGACGGAAGACATGACGTAGTATCACCTTAAGGTGAACCTGTATAAATCTTGTGTTCTTCGTTCTAGTTTTATTTGATCTTCATCTTCATCTTCATCTCATGCATCTACATGATCTTCATCTTCGAAATGGGGGTTAGTGTGGATAAGTTCATCTTCAAAATCTTCGAAATGGGTGTTAGTGTGGACAAGTTCATCTTCATTTTCATCTTCAAAATTTAAAACAATTGATTTTATAAATTATAAAAATAAGTTAATTAAACCAAGTGTTTGAGTTAATAATATTTTAATTACCACTATTAAATCACTAATACAATAAGTAAATAAAAAATAAATATGATTAATGAATAAAAAATTATTATATTAATAACATAAGATAGATTTTTTACATGGTATTAATTAATAATATATTTTGACAAAATTAAAAGTAATTAATTAATCAAATGCTTACTTTAATTATATTTTATTTACTAGAGACTTAAATATGAAGTTTAATATAGTAATAAAATTGAACAAAAATAATAAATAAATACATATACAACTTTATTAATAACCTAAAAGAAAGATTATTCTAATAACGAGTCCGTGCCTTTAATATTAAAATCATCAAGTTACAAGTTTAGTACATATAAACGACGCATGTTCAAAAATAATAAGATACAACCATCATTTATCGTTCCACATGGAAGTCGATATGGCATCTCGAAATTGTGCGGCTCTTGTGGATTCTAATGCACTCTGCCTCCGAAAGCATGTTACTTGGCTACCCACATCCTCAAGACCATCGCAATCGTCGCTGTCTGTATCATCCATTCCACCTAATTGGACCGCATCACCTCCTCCACCGAGCTCACCACCCGAATCATCATCTTCATCTTCAAATATATCATCATAATCCTCTCCGCGCATATAATTGTGCAATATGCAACAAGCATGTACAATTTTCACCTGGATCTTAAAAGAAAATGGAGGAGTGCCTTTTAACATTTGAAATTGAGCTTTTAAGGCTCCAAAAGTTCACTCAATAATATTCCGTAAAGATGAGTGTCTTCGGTTGAATAATTCTTTTTCATTTATAGGAATATTATCTCCAAATTCTTGTAGATGATAATGGGTTCCTCGATATGGAGCCAAAAATCCCGGAAGATTTGCATAACCAGCATCGACTAGATAATATTTTCCTATAATAGAAATTATATACCATATTAAATAATTGAAGATAAAATAGATAAAAATGACTGCATAAAAATATATTACTTACCGAAGGTCATTTTACGTAATCAGAGTGAAGTTTGAGGATTGCATCTAACAGCTTGTTTAAATACTTATGGTCCAGTTTGATCTATCAAACATCTCTGTTGTGACACTATAAGATTGTTGTTGACCAACAGTGAGGAAGAAATATGCAAGTTGTTCTTCAACTGAGATGGTCTTTGTGGCTAACAAAAACCCTTTACTAGTAAGTATATCTGCCAATTTGTGAAATACCAGTTGATTCATCCTGTAAACTTTCCAAAATTTAATTGGTGATTTGTCTAGTGCCTTTTGCAAATACAATGGACCATTCATCCCACAAAAATGTGGTACACGTCTGTTGCAATGGTACATATAGTATCTTCCCATGGCGATAAACAAAGTTGTGAATGCAACCATAGTTGCAGCCTGTTCTTCGTCTGTTATAGTATCCATGGAAATCTACAAATTCAATCACCTAAATGTCATAAACACAAGTAAACATCAATCTTCAATCATAACCTATTTTCAATCACACCTATACACAACCATATTCATCCACATTCCCACATCCTATATTTAATCACATCCCTACGCAACCATATTCATTTAATTGTCCACATCCATACTCATCTACCATATTCATCCATACAATATATAAACACAACAACATATCAAATTTAAATACTATCCATACTAATAAGTCTTGCAACATCATAATTCAAACATCATACCTAATACATAACAATATTCCAAAAGAATAGTGTATTTATAACGCATTACAAATAGTTTTCAAGACAAAATTTAAGCCACTCGACCCGCTCTTCCACTGTCATCTCCGCAAACATGACCTTCTTACTTGGCGTATCCACCCATAAAGGAGCGCGAAACTTCAATTCTGCAGACAGGTCCGGGATTTCCCTGAGGGCTTTGACCTAATCTCTTTCAATATCGGGCTCTTTCTCTTTAGGCTTCATCATGAAATTCTCAAATGTCTGAGCTATTCGATCCATTGCATCAATGAATCTACTAGTGTCATCATCGGGCATTTCGGTTCTCTTTCTACGACGACTTGAAGATGACCGCTTACTTCTTTCAGATTGATTACCTGGAGACTCATCCATGCTTAATAATGGCGATGGAGTATCCCTAACTATATCAACATCCTCGGGCTCATCCATCGGGAGTGTTCCAATTCACAGATGAGTTCATCGTCCTGATCTACAAAGGTTGCACCTCCTGACCCTACGGCTATTGTGTTTCCCACCACCACAGCTAATTTGTCGTACAGGGGGCAGCCTTCACGTCTGTACTTCTCAGCATCTTTATGCTCCTACAAGAATAAAACATCCTTTATACATCTTGGAATAGAGTTATACTAACGCGTAAAACATAAAAAATATTTTATAGTACATCATGATTACTGACCTTTATGTAGTCAAGCCATACAGAATTACATGCAGTAACTCGTTGTGTGGTTGCATCCCAACCGAACCCTCTAGTGTTGATACAACTCGTTACCGTTTGGTATGTTTTCTTCCATGATCTTGTTCGATTCTTCACCTACTCAACGGTTTTTTTATTGATTGTGTCTTCATTGAACTTATTAACACAATCCATATAAACCTCATGCTTCCATACCCCATTAGGCAACTTGTTCCCTAGATTAACCTGCTCGACCAAGAGATCGAGCATTTTTCTATCGTCTTCGAACATCCAAATGTCATATGGTTGACCAGTTGGTTGTCTTCTTGCAGCCATGTATAATCTAAATCTGAGAAGGTCCTCATGGAAAAAACTTTATCAGACAACCTTTACCCGTCACGAAAACACAAACAATAAAAAATAGAATACCATGTGGTGGATATGTATAACACTCGAATCTCCTCACCACATGGCAAAAATATTCCATAGCACTTCAAAAATTCTCAACAACATTCTCAAACATTTCAAAATTAATTAAACTATTTTCACTACTGCATATGCACTAAACAATGAGAAAACACACACATCAAGTCCAAATTCACCGAACACCCCTGGTAGAGCCCCATATAACTTCGCAGTCACTACGAACTATACCTCATCAGTGATGGGGGTCGGGTTTCGTTGGCTAATGGACGCCTGTGCAGGCGACTCAGCCTTGTTTGAATTGGACTAAAAAACCCCTAATAAAACCTAAACCATAAACCATCAAACCCTAAAGTCAAACCCTATCAGCTACTAAACTCTAAACCCTAAACACTAATTCTGTAACATAATACCCTAAACCCTAGAACCCCTAAACCTTTGAAGCCCTAAACCCTAAACCCAAAAAACCCCAGAGCTTAAAAACACAAAACCCCCAAAACCTTAAAAACCTAAACCATCAAACCCTAAACCCTATCACCTACTAAACTCTAAACCCTAAACACTAATTCGAGAACTTAATACCTTAAAAGCCCTAAACCCTAAACCCTACACCCTAATTCCAGACCCTAAACCCAGAAAACCCTAGCGTTGAAAAACACAAACCATAAAAAATAGAATACCATGTGGTGGATATGTATAACACCCGAATCTCCTCACCACATGGCAAAAATATTCCATAGCACTTCAAAAATTCTCAACAACATTCTCAAACATTTCAAAATTAAATAAACTATTTTTACTATTGCATATGCAGAAAACAATGAGAAAACACACACATTAAGTCCAAATTCACCGAACACCCCTGGTAGAGCCCCATATAACTTCGCAATCACTACGAATTGTACCTCGTCAATGATGGGGATCGGGTTTCGTTGACTAATGGACGCCAGTGTAGGCGACTCAACCTTGTTTGAATTGGACTAGAAAACCCCTAATAAAATCTAAACCATAAACCATCAAACCCTAAAGTCAAACCCTATCACCTACTAAACTCTAAACCCTAAACACTAATTCCATAACATAATACCCTAAACCCTAGACCCCCTAAACCTTTGAAGCCCTAAACCCTAAACCCAAAAAACCCTAGAGCTTAAAAACATAAAACCCCAAAACCTTAAAAACCCTAAACCCTAAAAACCCTAGAGCTTAAAAACACAAAACCCCCAAAACCTTAAAAACCCTGAACTCCCTAAACCTTAAAAACCCTAATCCCTAAAACACCCTAAATCCTTAACTATAAACCCTAAACCCTAATTACATGACCCTTAAATACCGAGTACCAAACCCTATAAATAATCCCTAAATCGTAACCCTAAATCCCACAATTATGCACAAATAACCCTCAATTAGGCACTGACAATAAAATTAAATCAAATAAAACACTAATTTAATGAAAAAAAATTAGGGTTTAGTCATACCTTCTGAAATTTGGGGAAAACCGAAGCCGAGGGTGAAATCGATGCTGAATGGGAAAATCGATGCCTAATCGAAGTAGAAATTAATAAATCGAAGTCCAAATGTCAAAATCGAAGAAAATTGAAACCAAAATAGGGGAAATCGCAAGAAATCGGAAGGTATTTTGGGGGAAAAGAGAATAGCAAGAGGGAGAAGGGAGTGAGATGTCGAAAGGGAGAAGAGAGGGAGAAGAGAGAGAAGAAAGGGAGGTCGAGAGGGATAAGAGAGAGAGAGAAGTGAGAGAGAAAAATGGAGAGCGAGTCCGAGAGAAGAGAGGGAGGCACGGAGACGAGAGAGGGGGTGCGAGAGAGAGGGCGAGTCCGAGAGAAGACCGAGAGACGGAGGCCGGAGACGAGAGGGAGCAAAGATGGAGGCCGGAGACGAGAATCCGAGGGAAGAGAGGCAGCAGCGACGTCAGGAGCGCAAGGAGACGAGAGAGGGAGTGCGGGAGAGAGGAAGAAAAAAAGGAAAATAGGACGCACGAGAGAGGGGGATGCGAGGAGAGAGAGGGGCAAAGGGAGCGTCGCGCGTCCTTCATCTCAAAGAAGATCAAATAAGGCCATCTTTGAGATGAAGGACTTTAAACCATGGAGATGAATGACCGCTTCATCCCCTGCATCCAGATGAAATGTCATATGCGCTCCACTAATGACTTCAAGTGTTGAAGGGCGTCATGCGATTGAAGATCATCTCGAACTTCAAGTTGACTAACCCCCCCCCCCCCTAGTATTGAATTAGGGCGTCTAATTCCTAATAGTGTCAGTTGTCAAATTTTAAAAAAAATGGTGGGGAATGTCAGCGTTTTTTAAAAATAACTTGAAAGACATGTGCAAGTGCGAGCGACTCAAATGCGTGCCTCTCTTCCCTTTCCCTTCTTGCAATTTCTTTTAGTCTCACATTGCTTAGGCAACAGGGACCTTTTGTGTTTAAATACAACTATACCTTCAATCATTTTGAGTGCTTGTCACAATTGTACACGAGGCGCCCATGTACGCCCATTTGAGGTCCGATTGTTTCAAAAAACTCATCCTACCTTGGCCCTATGATAGCAGGACCCACTCAGACACGTGTGGCAAGCCATGCACGGCCCAGGCCACAGATACATGCACACATGGGCTGAACCATTAGATGAAAGTGGTTCTAGATCTGAATGATCAGAATAGGCAACACTGATTTGAATCGTCAGATCAAACCAGTTACAGATTTGAAGATTTGGATGGTTAAATCGATCTGGAGATCAAGGAAAATTGTGAGCTCTAGAAATTGAAAAGAAGAAAGAGTTTTATTTGTGTTCTAGAGAAAACTTAAGTTCTCTTGAGAGAGAAAAAGAAAACTTTCTGTTTGATCAGATTTGAGCAGTCAAAAAAAGTCTTGCAAAGTTCATAGGCCCAAATAGTACTTTGCACGCCTAAAAGGGCAAAACAGTTTGTTATATCTTAAGGGGAAGTGATCTCCGTTGCATTATAGGAAGCAAATATATTTCAAAGACAGTGAATACACACCTCAAGGCAAATTGAGGTATTATTTAATTATTTAATTAATTTATTAATTTATGTGAGTGCTTAAGTAGTACATCAAAGAGGTACACATCGGTACCGGCCTATTTATTTGGGTGTCATTAAAGTGTTATTTAAGGTTTTATGAGTATATATATATTTATATTTCCAACAATGTATACAACAACCTTACTTGATAGTTTTTTAGGTGTATAACCACAAAAACTCACATGCATAAATTTAGAATCTATTACTTGTTTTATACGTAAAAGAAATTTTGTCCATTCTTGAGTTAAATTAAATGGCAATCATGTAAATAATTATATATTTTATATACTTTTAAATTATTATTTTTAGATATTTTGAAGAATATTTTTGTGTTTTTGTTATTAAGTTGTGACGTGGTAAAGACAAACCTTACCCATTACCAATTCCCAGCTCGTTGTTGAGGAATCAATGGCACCAAACAGGTCACACAGCTTATCCATTATAACGGTGGTTAACTGAGTTGCAGGTATTGAGCGAGGTAAGGCGACTCGTAGAAGAATACAAGAATGAAGAAGTGAGCATAACCCTCACTGGTCACAGCTTGGGGGCGGCTCTTGCTACCCTCTGCGCAGCAGATATATCAACCAACGGACTGAACAAGCCACAGAATCACCCGGCCAGTCCCTTCCCGGTGACCGCCATTGTCTTTGCCAGTCCTCGAGTGGGCGACTCCGATTTCCTCAAAGTCTTCTCCGGCACACCGGATCTGCACCTGCTCCGGGTTGAAAATGCTCTCGATATAGTCCCCAGCTATCCCCTGATCGGCTACGACGGAGTGGGTATTCAACTCAGCGTCGATACTGGCAAGTCGGAGTACCTGAAGGGTCCAGGCAACGCGACGACCAGGCATAACTTGGAGGTTTATCTTCATGGAGTTGCCGGGACTCAAGGTAGCAAAGGAGGGTTTAAGCTAGAAGTGAAGAGAGATATAGCTCTCGTCAACAAGTCCCTGGATGTGCTAAAGCAGGAGTATCTCATTCCTGCTACTTGGTGGGTTGACAAGAATAAGGGGATGGTGCAGAAGGCTGACGGCTCGTGGGAGTTGCAGGATACTTTCGAGCTCTTTTAGAGATCTATGTGACATGTAGAGAGATAACACTCCTTATAGGCAGCACAATCTGATCTTAATAATAATATTATCATGAATAATCCAAGGGCTTAATGCCAACTTGAAACATGATTATGAAAAACTATACTAATGAGGTTACACATGGTAGAGTTGGCATATGAGCTCCAATAATAATGAAGTTCTCATTAGTGTATAAGCTCTAAAGTATCGAATCCCTTGACTATGGTTTAATGGTTAAAAAAATGAGAACTTGACAAGAAAAAAATTTCATAAATAGAACATAAAAGTTATAAATATTTAAATAGGAGTAACCATATACTGTTGTTGAATTTTGGACCAAGGGGAATAATCCCCAAGGAAAGTGAGATGGAATGTAAAGTACTTATTCGTGTTAGTGTGCGTAATGGAAAGTACAGTGTAAAGTACTTGTTTGTGTGCGCAATCCCAAAATAATTAGACGGGTTACAAGGCTCCTTTCCAACAAAACAATCTGCTAAGTTATCAAGTATCCTTCTTAACTAATAAACTCAATATTTTTTTACTCGTTTATCCTTGTGGCACTATTTTTAAAAACTATGTTATAGATTTGAAGTCACCCAATATTTCATTTATTATGTACATACCAGGTTTTGTAGTATAATAAGAGTAAGCTAAAGAATGCTAGTACACTTCATTGTAGTATCTCCTAATTTTGTCACTTCATTGTTTCCCTCAAATTCTGAGCAATTCTTCCAATTTTGTGTCCCTGACATAAATTTGAAAGCTCCTTCTTCATGGCCTGCAAAGTCTACCATTAAATTGAGAGAATTTTGGTTTTTTATGAGCTAAAACACTAAGGGTTTGATGAATTCCAGCCAATGTGTTTCATTGCATGCAAGAGGTTCCTTTTTTTTCAATTTTATTGAGTTTATCCCAGAATTCTATTTTTTTTTACATCATAAATCTATTCTCATATCTAAAATCATGCCTCTATTATGGTCATAAGAGTTTCAAATTCTGCCCTTGCAACCCTTTTTTGGGTTTGTGTGCATCATAGGTTTTTGGGTTAATTGAGTTGGGTCTATACTAGTTAGTATTCCTTAGCTTTTTTTTGTGAATTCCATACTAGAGAAGTCCTAATTTGATTCTCAATATAGCTGAAAATTCCTCCTCTACCCATGATTTTGGGAAACATGAATCTTTAAGAATTACTATCATCCCATTGAAAGGTGTCTCCAATTATCTAGCTTAGTCTCAATCGGTCAAAAAAATTTCGTTACTCATGACTTGGATGAACATCACAAAATCACCCCCTTAGTGAAGAAGACGTTTGTTATAAAAAGTGGTTGAAAGAAGACACACTAGTATCACTAATTGGCATAGCAACAATATCAAAGAATTTGTGGTAAATAATGTAGCGCGTCTAGAAACTGTCAAAACCATATGGAATACTTGCAACAAGCTTTATTGCAGTAATGACAGACTACAAATGCTTTATAATGTTTTCCAGGCCATGTACACTATGAAGCATTGAGAGAATTTAAATTAGTTCGGAGGTTCTTACAAGAGTGGAAGTTTGCCCGCCCATACTTCATAGAATTTATCGGGTCAAGAAAAACAAATAGAGGAATTATTTGGAGCTATTTTTCTTGCTAATTTACAACCATACCTTGAAGTTGCCCAAAATTACATTTTAAGTGCTTCTTCAAAACCCGCATTTGATGATATTTGTGCTTCGATGCTTCAAATTCCAGATAAGTCACATGAGTTGAAGAATGAATCTCTTGAGACATTAGCCATGGTTAATTAAAGTAGAGGATAGACTTATTTAGGTAGAGGCCTTGGCAAAAACTTTAGTAGAGGTAATGGCAATGGTCATAGTTATGGAGATCCCTCTAGAGAGTCTTCGACCCCTCGAATTTTCCCTTATGAAGTCCTCCAGCTCAAACCAGCTCCAAAAAAAGGGGGAGAAAAAGAAAATACCCATATGACACTCTAAAACTCAGAAATCAAAATTTTAAATGTGAAATTAGACAAGCATAGATTAAGGGGGAGCTATTTCCCAACCTTACACATTTTACTTAGCTCCGAAGTTGTAATTTTTAATATTTTCAACATAAGTTTTTGTCATCATAAAAAATGGGGAGATTATTGATTGAACGTTGACTCACTTCTTGGTTTTGATGATAAAAAAACTTAATTGAGCTGATAATTGCAAATCTAGTATTTCATATATTTTTCCTTCAAGATGAATCAATTTCAAGGTTTAAAAGCATTGAATCAATAAAAGCTTCTAAGCTTCTCAAAGACCTCAAGTTTCATGGAATGTCAAAAAAACACCCTTAGAAGATGAAATTTTTTTGAAGACTTTAGGTTTGGGCTCATTGAGAGCAATCCACTTCTTCCAACACTTGAGGTACAATGCAAATTTGGACCTTAGGACATATTTTGTATTCAAACATGGTTTTACAAATGCATACATATATTTTATACATGTTAGAATTACTTGGGATAATTAACTTCCATGCTTTAAAAAAACTATATGATGATCTGGTACTAAAATGATTGATCATTTGTAGAACATGGCCAAAAATATAAAACATGATCGATCATCTAGAACATGGCCAATGTGTTCTATAAATCATGATTGATCAACCGATTTGGATGGATCGATCAATAGTGTCCAGGCAAAGTAAATTCATGTTGATTGATCGAGACTGATCGATTAGTTAGGGACATAAAGCATGATCGATTATAGCAAGGTCATTGCCCGATCATACTTGCCATGAACTACAAGTGGGAATTCAGATTGATCGATCATACCATGTACATTGATCGATCAACTTGAAATGTCAGATCTAATGGGAGGAATATTGATCGATCATACTAATGATCAATAAGTCATGTTCTATCAGAAAAATAATTGTTACACACGATTGATCGATCATCCACTTTACACTATTCGATCAATATAAACTCAACTTTTTGCAAACAAGCAAAAATAGATAGTTTGGCTTAGGGAACTTATAAATACTCCACCAAACCTCCCATTGATATATTAATAAGCTTTTATTGGCATATTCACCAACGCTTATTCTCAATCTCTTGAAATTCTTCCTAAAGTGCAATTTTGAAAAAGAGTGAGCCAAAACCATGTAAAATTTCATTCTTCTTTCTCATACCATCATAGTCAAACTCCAACACTCAACATTATGCTACAAAGGCTGAAAGTTTGGATCTGTCAAATTTATAAGTGTGTAAGTTTACTTTTCTTTTGTATTTTTTATTTATGATAACTTTATCTATAACCTAGTTAAATTTAGATAGAAAGGGCATTGCTAGAACTAAAATCTAGTCAGTCTCTAGGGGAGATTGAATTGTAAATCATTGGCTTAAAAGAGAGCCTAAATATCTTTTTGTGTAATTCCAACTAATAGAGTTAAATTAGTGAAATTTCTCAAACACACATTCTAGGGTGGTGAATACCAATAGGGTACTATCGATAACAAAATATTTGGTATCAATATTATGGTACATGAATTTCCACAATTTTACTTTACATATTTACTTCATTTATTATTTCACGCCTTTAAAAATTTTTAAACTTATAATTCTCAATTGACCCCCTTCTTGAGAAGCCACCTAGGCCAACAAGAATCTTTTGAGACTACTAGATCAATCTTGCATAGCAGCTAACTTTGTCGGATCTACTTCTACTCCCTCAAAATAATCTGCCCTAAATACTTCACCCTAGGTTGGCCAAATATATAGTTGCTACATTCCACACATAATTGGTTTTAATAGAGAACCTTGAATACCATTTGAAGATGCTCCAATGTTCCTCTTCAGATTTATAAATCAAAATCTGATAAAAAAAAATAAAAAAAACAAGGACAAATTTCCAAAAATAAGGCTTAAAGACTTCATTCATTAGGGCCTAGAATGTTTACAGATCATTTGTTAATCCAAACGGCATTACTAAGAACTTGTAATATCTCTCATTGGTTCAAAAGACGGTTTTGGTCATATCCTTTGGATACCCTTGAATTTGATGATATCTAGCTCACAAATCTAGCTTCAAAAAGAACTTTAAATCATGCAACTCATCTAAACGATCATCCATAACAGAGTTGGGGAACTTATCTTTAATATTTAAGCTCACGGTAGTCGACACAAAATCTCCACATACCATGTTGCTTCTCCTGCCCTAGACGGTCTTATCCAAACCCAGTAATCTTCTCCACTTCTTATCAGTTATTTGGTTTTAGTATTTTATCACATATTTAAATCCAGGTTTTTATTACTTTACACAAAGCAACAAATCCATAATCTAAAGTATAAGACTGGTCATGGGTAACCACCAGATGCCATCGATCTAGGCACAAATTGGCTGCTTAAGAGTGAATGGAACTCATCCCATCTCCCACCGGATGAGACTCAGTCCTCTGGTTTACGTGAGCAGCAGATGTGGCTAAATAAAACCTCTGAAGCTGGACTCATCCTGGGGCAATGACCCAATCCTCATTCCTCTCAGATACAAATCACCCGAGTCTTAACTCCACATCTCTCAAATCTTCTCCCACTTTCGGGATTTGATTTGGGGTAGATACCCTTGGTTACATGTTTCTGTCTTGTCCTGTTCAAGACAACCTCAAGTCACCCCTTTTCCCTTTTTTTCATTTTTTGGTTCTCATTTGTTACAGAAGTAACAGAACACACGATACATAAACAGACCACAGGATACATATACAGCACATAGATGACTAGATAAATCGCGTAAGCCAATTCTGCAATTTCCATTTGATGCCGATTGATGACAAAACACAAAAGAAAGATAACAGGAGGCAAATTATACCATTGCCCAAAATAAACGAGTTCATAATGGAACTATAATTGGAGAACAAAATATAAATATTACCTGTACTTGCATGTACTGGGACCAAATGCATTAGTGTAATATAACCTGTTCAGTTTTCCAGCAGGGGACATCTGTAGAGGTTTCAAATAAGATTTGTTGGACCAGGTCTTTCTTAAGAGGCTCTTTCCTTGTATGTACATGCTCGTCTTATTAAGATAGTCTCAATCAACCCATCAGCTTCACCTGGGGGTCCAGGAGGCATGCCCCACCGGACCACCATTTTGGTCTAGCATCAGATTTTTACAAGAGAGTATTTTTAGTTCTCTAGAGAAATTCCCATTCTGATTCACAAAATTCCTGATTTGGAGGCTTTTTCATGTCGAAACCCTCAACAAACTTGGAACATGGAGAAGAGCTTTCACGGTCTTTGTATTCAACACCACTCTCTAGAATTTGTACCTTCTTATACTTTGTGGCTGGCAGTAGTCTTGACAGAAGAGCATCTTGGAGCTTTTTCTGACAAAGAAAAAACAAGGTTGAAAATAAGAATAACTTGCTTGAGTTTAAACTTCTGAGTGGAAAGAGTAATAACGTGGCTGAAATTACCTTATAGGATTTACGAATTGCCACACGGTGAGACAGAATAGAAAGTTCATTATCAATTTCATTGCTTTGAACATCCAAATAGCTTTCTCCAAGGAACAAATCTTCAAACTTCTCTTGCACTTGTGAGATCACAACTGATGCATTGTCCATATCAGCATTCCCTGATTGCACTGTAACACAAAACAGTAAATTCAAGGTGATTAAATTTATTATGTTTTCAAGAAACAGATGTACAACTCATTCAAGATACAAGGCGATCAGTATTTGGAACTATTTCTAAATCTTACCTATATGTGGCTACATAATTCAATCAAGCTGGAGAAGAGAAGATGTTTAGACATATCCTAACCATCACAAGGAGAATTCTCCACAACCAAAATATTATTTCCAAATAAACATGTGATCTAAATCATGGCCAGAGAGTGCGAATGTAAAACAAAGGTAAAAGTACTGTGAGAAACAAGACATGTCCCAAAAATAAGAATAGCCAAACAGTGGCACATTTTTCCTGGACAAGGACAAAGTTAGCTTAGGAAGCAACACTTGGGTTCCACGAGGGACTTGACAAAAGGACCACTTTGCATACATGAAGGCAACATGACCACAAACAAAGCATAGTCCTTAAAACTAGGTAAGTAGCTGTGAATTGCATTGATCAACTTGACACCATAGAAAAACTGAGCAGTTTTTGCAAAACATTGCTACTAGAGGAATTCTTATCAGATCGGTTGAATTTTAAAATTTGGTGGCAAAAATGGCCAATTCTCACATCAAGAGTCAAAAATTCCTCTCCGGCCTTTTTAAGATATACAAGTGGTCCTCAAATTATGCAACAAGATGTTGAGTTTCATCCCTTGAATTTTCATACAGTAAAATCTACAAGATAACCTCACAAACCTTAATTCCAATATTAGATGTATGACTCAAAATTATGTTAAACCCTGCATCTTTGATTATAATAATATGTTTCTATTTTGTGTAATTACTAATTCATTAGTATATCTGCAGTTCATAGGTGTGCATGTCCATATGTGCATGTGTTGTTCTACACGTATGTTGAATGGGACTTGATTATGTGAATCAATCGTGGATGAATAGGAACCAAAGTTAGTCAATTTTCCATGTTTTTAATCTATCAATAAAGATTTCAACTTGAAGGTGTAGACAACAAAAAATTTAATAAAATGTTAAATAGGATTATAGCAAAGGCAACCAAACATTTATTTCATAGTATAATCATGCTGTAGGAGCCCACAATAAGCATACCATTCTCTGCTTTAGGATCAGAGGCCTTCAACAAGGGAGATGCCACAACTGATATTACTGCTGACGATGTGTCTGTCCCTACCATTAGGAATACAATTTATAATAATTCAATTGTGTCAGAACAGTGTGAAAATGCAGATAGAGTGATAGAGAGATAGAAATAGATAGAAAGAGAGAGAGAGAGAGAGAGAGAGAGAGAGAGAGAGAGAGGAAAAGAGAGAAAAGACTTCTTTGTATCAGGAGATACATACCAGTCATCTTACTTGATAATGTACTACTTAATGGAGTTGGTGTACTGTCACGATAGACAATTGAAGCCAATTCTGAATCAGACCATAAGGAACCAGAACGATTGTCAATAAATGCAGCTTCATCTGATACATTATGACATTTTTCTTCTTCAGAACCAGAAGAGACTGATTTATTACTCAATATGTCACACACTGCTCTGTGATGTTCATTCTGAGTTACATCTGTCATTGATCCTAGACTCGAATCTTCCACTGCAGAGAGAGTCTCCACCTCCTTAGACACCATATCCAATTCAGCAAGTGGCACAGGATCATTATTAGGAACAGATTGATTCGAACCAACACCTATATCATAGGCAACCAACAGGTCTGTCACAGGCACCTGAACGGAATGAACAGAAGTGGCAAAAATATCTTTTATGACTTCGTTACAAAATTTCTGAACATTCACACTGACTGTTTGTGCTTGAGTTTCAACAGATTTAGCAGGTTCCTGCCAAAGAAGTAGTTTAGTTCACAAATAGGTTATGAATCGTAAAAGAGGATTAAAAAATTAATTTTTAAAGGCAAAAAGAAAACTCAGGTACAAAAGTATTACAGTCATGAACAGTACTATGACTTGGTACCACCTTGTATCAACTTTGAAAACCCATTCATGAAGCAAGTTAGACTAGCCAGATCAAAAACAAAACTTCCCTAAGATCATAAATAGCTCGACACATCAGTTTCTCTATATTTAGCTAACACCAGACATGAACCAGTAACAGGTTTCTTTCAATGAAATTTCCATATACAGGCAGTTAAATAATCATTGATAGGCACCACATAAAACTGATCATCTAAGATGGTAGGTACACAATTAAGGACATCAGATAGGTGAAAATTATGCAACAACTCTAGTATATCTAGGACATCTAATGATGGTCAAATTGAGAAAGCAGAACACATTTGTAGAAAACCACTTCATTCACAGAGCAAATTGGACTGTCATATGTATAATGAACTGAGAATGAAACAGAATTATTGAACGCATACGATAAGAAAAGTAGCAGACCTGTGCCATAAAATCGTCCATTTCCTGAAGTATATCAACACAAACAGTTTCCAACTTCTGATACATATTACCAACCCAACTTATGCCCTTTGATGAAAAGTCCATTTTGAATATAATAAATAACCTTAGCTGAAGCAAGTTACTTTTTTCTCTCTCAAAGACTTCGGCCTATAGAAAGAGATGTTTTCATCAGCTCCTATTCATTAGGGATACTTTACATCTGCAAGACCATTACATCAAAGTTCTATTAAAATACATGTAATGGAAATTATAAAACATTTAGTTGAACTCCCTAGATAACACATAACATCTTAAATCCTACCAAGAAGGGGAGAGGCAACACATCACAACATTTTTAACCACCAATGAAGAAATTTCTCTTCCTCTAAACAAACAGATGACTCTAGTGCCAATATGTAGGAAGACTTGAGTGGTCTCTTCCCATCTAAAATCCCACTATCATATCCATTCAACAACTTCACTAGTTTAAGATCAACATGTCAATAATCCACACCCATAAGGGCAGAATTATAAACATCCACACCCATAAGATATTCAATTTTCACTCAAGAGATCAAACTAAAACGACATTTTATGTTACTTGGACACTTTGCCATAAAAAACACCAATAAAGCCCTCCACAAGAGTCAACGTAGATTAACTTTAAGGCTTTTTCAGAAAAATGGTAAAAATAAAGACAAAAGCAATAAACTTGCTCTGACTACGCAATATCCCAATAAAAGCAGCACGTGCTCAACACCATAAACTTCTTCATTGACAATTTTTTTTTATTTCACCTTAGAGCTAAATGCAGCCAAGAGAAGTTCACAGATTTTTTTAAGAACAAAACACTTAAGGACGGCACCAGTTTATGATACTTGAAAGTACAGCAACTGGGATATATTTCCCGCAATTTATCAACTTCTCTTAGAACCCGTGTAACACTGGACAAATAAAATCCCCAGCTAGCGGCAATTTCAATGAAATACGTAAAATATTCAAACTGAAAAATCTATCAAATAAGCAAAATATGCACCTTCTGGATATCGATAAGGCAAGCAACAAAAAACTTGTTGATCATCAAACAGAACCCACTCCAAAGAAGTCATAAAGAGAGTAAGCAAATATAATCACATAGAAGAAAAGAACAGGAAACAAGAAATCCCCATTGGTTCATACGAATACCTATGTTTCACAAGATGCTCTTCGGGAACAGCGATCACTGAAGAACAGAAACAATAATCAAAGCCACCCCCAAGAGTAGAGGAGAGAAAACCC
Organism: Aristolochia californica; assembly: GCF_029961685.1. Lineage (NCBI taxonomy): Eukaryota > Viridiplantae > Streptophyta > Magnoliopsida > Piperales > Aristolochiaceae > Aristolochia > Aristolochia californica. The sequence continues at coordinate 4,427,291 of NW_027182103.1, read as the reverse complement.
AAAAGAGAAAATTGAACTGGAAAGCCCGAGTACCTCTGTTTCTCCAGATGCTTTTCGGGGACAGCGATCATTCAAGAAGAGACAATAATCACAGCCACCCCCAAGAGTATAGGAGAAAACCCAAAAGAGAACATTGCAGAAGTGGAAAGCTAAACAACTTTGGGGCGTAGAATGAGGACAGAGCTTGAAGGAGAGGTAGGGAAACAACTGAAAAGTGCGAAAAAGGAGAGGGAAGAAGAACCGAGAAAGAAAAGAAACAGAAATTTGATAAGAAAGAGACTTTTTGGGACCTTTAGGAGGATATGTTAAGGGATTTAATACTGAGCGAGGAAGAAAGTATCTCCAGTGAATCATATCGTATAATTTACAGTCGACGACTTCACCTACTAAACAGGAAAGCTTTACCCACGATTTGAAATTGAACGAAGATTTTGTAGATTATCCAGAGTTACCTACCCGCAAGACCGGGATCAGCGGTTCAAATCTGGAGAAAAGAACGGCAAAATAATTAACTAGCAAAAAAATAACCAGTTTGATTACATTCAATCTATGGTTTGCTAAAATAGAAATAGTAAAAGAGAACTTAACGTTGTGTTTGGAACACACAAAGTGAAGAGAAAAGAAAAGGAAGAGAAGAGAAAGAGAAATGAAAAGAAAGAAAATAAGTTTTATTTTCTCTTATTTGGATGCCCATGAAAAAATGAAAGAAAAATGTAGTTTATCTCGTTTAGATAAACAAATAGTAAAAAATAACAATATTTTCAAATTTTGATAATTAAAATTTTCTCTTAAGTTTTTATTTTTTCTTTTTATAACCAAATTCTATTATTTTATAAGAGAAAATTTATTATTTTATGTTTTTTTATTATTTTCTTTTCTCTCAATGATTCTTTGATACCAAACAACAGAAAAAAACATTTCTCTCTTTTTTTATTTTTTCTTTTTTTATGGGGTCCAAACAAACCCTAAGATTGTGTTTGGAACACAGAAAATAGAGAAAAAAATAAGAGAAAAAAAAAGGAAAAAAAAAGAGGTTTTTTTTTCTCTTGTTTGGATGGCCATGGAAAACGAGAGAGAAAATGGAAGAGCAATATAGTTTTCTCTTGTTTGGATATAAGTAAAAAAATAATAATAATATATTAAATTTTTTATGATTAATATTTTCTCTCAAGTTTTCATTTCTTTTCTTTTCTCCCGAAATTCTATCATTTTGTAAGAGAAAATTTGTTAACTAAGAGAGAATTCTCTCTTGTTTTCTTTTCTCTCAATGATTCCCCGTTGTCAAATAAAAGAAAATAACTTTTTCCCCCTTTTTCTTTTCTTTTCTATGGGTTCCAAACCGACATTTAGAAAATAAATAAAAATAAATAAAGAGAAAATGAAAAGAAAATAGGTTTCTTTTCTCTTGTTTGGATGTCATGAAAAATAAGAAAGAAAACAAAAGGGAATGCGGTTTCTCTTGTTTGGATACACAAGAAAAATAAAAAATAAAAGAAATTTGAATTTTTATTCAATTCAACCAAGTTGGAAAAGTATTTGGTCAAACTCGTGATAGATAATTGTTTGATCATATGTAACTTATTTCTTGCCTCCCAAAGGGATCAACCGGTTTGTCTAGGGATTGACTATTACTTGAATTTAGTCATTTTTTTTATTTTTCGATCCATCTTAGTTATCGATATTGTGTATCCTAAAATTAACATTTATCTATTGTAGTTTCCTTGTAATACACATGCACCTCTCCCCTATAGACATCCACGCCCATTTACAGTGGAACATTCACAAACAAGCTTGTGTTTTTAGGATTGATCCATCCATTCATGGCTAAACATGAAGGATTAAAATAATATTGGGACCACTCTGTTGGTCTTGTGTTAGGTAGAAGGAAAGATTGAGTTTTCCTCAAGAAGTAACAACGGAAAGGGATGGCAGTACTATGCCACAACTATGATTCTATCTTGCCCAAATGGATAATCGGAAGGAGTAGCATTTCGTGACGTCGTCGGTGGCATGGGTTGGAGATATTCATTGGTTTCAAGAGATGGGATTTGGTGAAGCAGGCATGATCCGTGTTGCATGATTGAGGAAGTACTCATTAGAAAAGAGAAGAAGAAACGATTGGCAAAACAAAGAATCACCATCCAACAAATTCAGAGGACCCGTGACCTGTGATGCTTCAAATATTTGTTCTTTACTTTCTTGTCTCGTTTGTAGTTGCTCCTTTATTTTTCCAAGAAAGCTTTATTTTTTTAAAAAAAAATTCCCCTAGATGGAATTTTAGCAATGATTGAAGAATGAAGCCTTTTAGGCCCCTTTTGTTTGATTTGTTTTTTTTAATTAACTTATTAAGCATGATTTAATACTAATCCTAACTTACTTGAGCCTGGTCGGAAATCGATTCCCATTTCTACGGAAAAATCCAATCACTTTCCTAGTCGGGGAAACTTCTCCCCTACTTTTAGGTCGTGACATGACTTTTCACTGACGATGCCAAGAAAATCCTCCATTGGCGTCAAAGAAACCGAAAGTCTCTCATAATGGAAACTCTTCTCATCCAAGAAAATGTGCATGTTCTGAGAATGGTTACGAAAACCAAATATTCATAAACTTTAGATTAATCGTGACCATGTTTTCGTGCTGGCGATAACGAATGATTATGAAAAAATGGGTAGTCTTACCTCTGTTTGAATTCTAAAAACTTTTCATGTGTCATTTGCAGTTGCTTCTTTATTTATAAACCCGATAAATTTTTTTTTGCCCCTTTCTATTTCTTTTCTTTTCTCCCCAAATTCCATTATTTTATGAGAGAAAATTTATTAACCAAGAGAGAAAGTTCTCTCTTATTTTCGTTTCTCTCAATGATTTTTTGTTGCCAAATAACAAAAAACACCTTTCTCAATTCTTCTTCTTTTTCTTTTCTTTTTTTTTCTATTCTAAGGGTTCCAAACATGCCCTAAGAGTATCTTATCAATTATTTGCTTCTTTCCTCAATCCAGATTCTCCAAGTTGTATTTGAGTGAACCACTAACCTTAGAGATAAAAAAGAAAAATCTTCTAACATAGGTTATACGTACAAATCACCCGTATATGAAAGAATAAAATAATTCAACTTGAAATTTTTTTATAGGTATAAAACGAACAAGTGGATCGATGGTCCCCCTCTAACATAAGGCATGTTATCGAGAGAACTCTTGTTCACATAATCATTTTAGACTTCATAGCCATACATAATTTCTTCCTACTTAAGTTGTGTGTGTTGTGATTATCGTCACATTGCCTAAGGCCTAGTTTGAAAAAATGTCACGATATGTATAGAGCGTAGCCCAAACCCATATGACCTAACCTTGAAATACTTAGAATGTGTATTAGTAACGAGATCATTCATTTTTAATCACATGGAGAAGATTAAAATGACTCGATAAAATGATGATGTGAGGGTAGTCCTCCAAATTTCATTCTAAACATCTCATAAAAGGTCCATTATGTGACAAGTCCTAGTGAAGCTTCATCTAAAGAGCCATATAAGAGCTCTCCAAGCAAACTGTTCTATCAACTGCATCAAAACTCATTTGGCTTCTAGCAGGGTTTTATGCCCAAATTTCATTCCAAATAGTATTATGAGACGTCCATTGAGAAGCCCCAAAGAAGCTTCATATAAGACTCATTTATGAGCTCTCTATATGTGGTAGCTTTGTGACATCCTCAAAGAATCAAATGTCCCACTTGTCCATGGCTCAAGTTACTTTTTGATGAGAAAAAAGTCTTATCTTTTGAAAATTAGTACTTCTATTGTTGAAATACATATTGCCTACAATTGAAAAGCTACTTTGCTTACAACCAACTCAGAAGAAACAAGCCTCAAACATAACACCGACCAAGTTACTTTGAAGAAGAACTTACAAGATGAGGACTGGAAGATAACTAGAGTCTAGAATTTTTCATTTAGCTTATGTAGAGGGTAGCCATTCCATCTTCCAAAAAATTAAGCTATGGAGGTTAGAACATGAAAAACCCACATTATTTCATCTTATACATATTTTCCAAAGGCTTTGAACTTAGATAATATGTTATTTTCATTGTTGAAGGAAATAATAATTTGGTTTCCAAAACATATAATTAGTTATATTTGAGATTGAGTAATTAGTTATAAAGAGTATAAGCTAAGTATACTTGGTAATGCAGAGAATGAGCATTCTATATAACATGTTATCCAAAAGTATTACCAGTTATCCAGAACGCGACCATTTCTCTTCTATAAAGTATAATTGATTATATGTGTAATCTTCATCTGGCTATCCTTGAGGGTATTTTGAAAGATTGATCGCTATATGTGTCACCTCTAGTGAGGGGGAGTGAATAGGTTTTGTTAAATTTTCTTGCAAATATTGAACTCTTCTTTATATAGCCTTATGGGTGTTCACAATTTCAATTAATTCAATGTGCAATATTAATTTCAAACTCAAGTTTTAAGCACGAATAATCAATTATGCAACAACATATGAGAATTTATAGCAGTTCACAATCCAACACTATCTTGGATTACTAGTCTACTCTCAAGATGTTTGCATCTCCATGTTATGCCACTCAATTGACCATCGTAGCTAATTATGATGCACACCTTCACATAGATTTATAGAAGCAAACTAGATTATCTAACCTTGACCATAAAGGAAATTTTCAGCATCTTATTAGGTAATTTTGCCTAAACTTACAAATGGATTATGTAGCAACAGTTCACTAGGCACACCAGGCTTAGATCCACATAGGGATTTTCAGCAACTCCTACCCACACAGAGACTTATAGTAGCAGCAACAACAAACAAGGCTTACCAACCTTTACTTCTCAACCCAAAAAACTTCTTTAAATCAATTTAAAATGAAGATATTTTTTTCTATATAAGGCTTGACCCACTTTACAAGGGTTACTTACTTGGAATTCAGTCTAATACAACCACCTCTCAAATAGGTAGATTTCACAAAACAAGCACAATTAGATAGGTACAACCAATCCTATGTACTTTTTTATTGTAAATAGAAGCTCAATATGTTCTTGATTGACCATAATCCAAAATCATAATAAAACTTGGGTTGTTTTTTCAAATTTAAAGAATCAAATAAAGATTTCCCAATTTGAGCCCACAAGTAAGATTCAGAACAAAACAATTCAATTTCAAATTAAAGATAGCACTTGTTCAGATATACTTGATCAAGTATAGTCAATTGATTTCCAAGTATATGCACTTAACTACTTGGGTCTTGGTAATTTCAACCCTAAATTTATAATACAGAGTGGAAGCCCCTAGAAATTCAAATGTTAAGATGAATGATATTATTTCAAAGCACTAGAGCAAAAATTCTAGCATGAAAAAATGCTAAGCAAATAAATATTTCAAAGTAAAAACTAATAAATACTTAGTTCTTGGGTGATTGTCTTTTGAAAGCCCAAATTCAAACTCCAAATTTGATTCCAAATTGTAATCATGGATCCCTTAGGACTCAAGAGTTTTGTTTTTGGGGTTAAAAGAATTTAAATAGACTAGTTGTCAATGTTCAAAATTTGAGCCATTGAGCTTGTCTAGAGACATTTTGTCTATTTGTGAAGCTAGATAAAATCTCAAATAATAATTATGATGACATACAATATTCTTGTGATGAACTACTAATCACATAGATAAGTCACTGATAGATGTTTGAGACCTATCATGGTCAAATCAAAGCCTTCATTCATATTGCATAGTTCTTGTGAAACCTGTTATTTGGATACATATGCACTGGGTGCAAGGTCTTCATTAGATGCCTCTTTCTTCTCTTTTGGGTGTTTGACTTCCTTGGCTTACTAATTTGACCAATTCACCACATCAATGCTTCTTGAGGCTTTTCTCTCTCATCTTCATTTGGATGGTCTTGGTTCAATCATTGACCTTCTTCACATGGCTTATTTTTTTTCTTTTCTTTTCCACTTCATCTGGGTTTGTTGTTCAATTGTTTGGGTAAACGGTCTTCAACAGAGTGTTCTCTCTCTCTTGACAAATGGACAAATGACTTCATTCTGTTTTGACAAATGGGAATGCCTCCTTGTTGTGTTTAGCATCCTTTTGAGTCATTTTGATGTTGTACTAAACTGAAGCTTTTAGAAACCTTTGTGTCTCTAGGCTAGTTGAGTGGTTGTTGCCAGGCTGTTTAGGAGGTGTTCTTTTTTTTGCATAAGCCGCTTGATATGGGCTCTTTTAGATGGATCATGGCTGGCCAAACAGATATTTATCAGAAATTTTCTTTAGCTATTTCATGGCATACTTAATACACATGATTAGTAACTTAAGTGTTTGTTATCATCAAAGTTAATATTGCCTCCTTTTATAACACTCACAATCATATAAATTTTCAATGCAAATCAATGTACATGCATGAGTGAATTTTGACAATCTCCCTTCTAAGTTTGTTGCCAACTTTTTGTCATTGCTCCCCCTAACTTTATTGAAAACTATATTGTTTGTTTGTTTGCCTTTGAATTAACTCTATTTGTGAGTTTTTATACTTCAACATAGAAGGGTTCTCAGATACAAGCTGGGTTGGATCCTTGGATGATAGAAAGTCCACTTCTAAGTATTGTACAGTGGTTGGAGGAAACTTGGTTATATGGAAAAACAAGAAACAGAATGTCGTTACAAGGTCTAATGCTAAAAGCAGAATACAGAGCTATGTCACACACAGTCAGTGGGCTTCTATGGATCAAATCCCTTCTTAATGAATTGGGATTTTGTAAAGGAGCATCTATAGATCTACATTGCAATAATCAAGCGGCTATCCATATCACTTCGAATCCGGTCTTCACTGCCACTTTGTACTGGAAAAATTCCAAGCTAGCATATTATCTCTCAGACATATCTCATCACAAGGACAAGTTGAATGCATCTAGTCACTTACAAGATCTTATCCACCATTTACAGTAAGCTGGGCATTTATGATGTTTTCTCATCTCCAATTTGAGGAAGAGTGTTAGAAGATGAGCTCAAGCTCACAAGTCCAAGGGGAGGGTCCACACGTCCAAGAGAGGTGGCATCATGGTAAATAAGAAGACTTCTTATAAAGATGACACAATGATGTAATTAGTCAAGGAAAAATATGTTTACTTGTGTTTTTTCTTATGTAAAGTTTGTACCCTAAGGGTGTTATAGGCATTGTAACATCCTCTAAAAACTATAAATAGAGGTCCTTGGCTTGGGGTGGAGCATCAAACTCTCTCCCCTTCTCTCAATTCGTCCAAGTTCCATTTGCAAGCCTAAAAACTCTTCTCTTCTTTCTCTTTCCCTCTTTTCTTCTCTAGTCAAGTTCTCTCTTTCCCTTCTCTTTTTTCTTTTCTTCTCCTCTCGCACTCTTCTTTGCTCGAGGTCCTTGTTTCATTGTAGGGTTCGGCTCCTTGCTTCATTATGTTTTCTCTATGGGGTCGACTCCTTTGAAAATCTAGCATAGAATTTGACTTGATTCTCTTGTGATATGCTCGACTCTTTTTGCATCTATTCGACTCTGTGAAGATGTATTTGTCTCCTTTTCTTTTGCTTTAGATCTGACTGTTAATACAAATTTTTTTTCTTCAAAAATTATTTTTAAAAACCCATTAAATTTGATAAACTTATGTACTATCCCAAGTTTATCCCTGTAAAACCTAAAATCAATTTTTACTAGATTCAATTTTAGTTCCATTAGATTTATTTTTACCTACGCCAATTTTTAATTTAGTCTGTTTGAATTATTTCAGTCCGTTTAAGCAGATTTCAACTCCATGAATAAAGTACCCCCACACAGTTGCCACGTCTGACGCCATGTGAGAGATAAAAAATGTTACTCGTGACTAACGAGTACCGTTAGCAGCGCTCTTGTTATTACAGTGCAACGCGTCTATCCAGAGACCACACTGATTCCAGGCAGCCAATCCGGACAGATATGGCCGGATTGTCGTGAAAGATGGAGTAAAGATATTTCAGGCGTCCGTCTCCGGCGAAATAATACGACTAGTGGCAGCTGAAATCTAATATTGTTCGCTTGAATGGCGGTAACGAACTTCCGTACTTGCTATCTTTCTGTAACCTATGCCACGACGCCGTTTTCTCCGGACTCGCCGTCGTCCAGTCCTCTTCCTTCAGAATCTGGACATCCTCGACGGACACGAGTCGTTCTCCCGAAGAAGAAGCCGCTAAAATGGTCCACCGGCGTCGCTCCGGGAGAGTACGGTGGACCACCAACTACGTCGAAGCTCCGAAAATACTGGGGCGAAGAAGTAGACCCGCTCGCCTCCGACGATTTTATGTGGAATAAGGACTTTATGGGACGCATGAAGAAATTGATAAACAAACCTGAATCATCTTCTGAATCTCTCGATTTACTTCCTTCCAAGGTACTTAGCTACTGAGCTTAGCTGGTTCATTTGCTCTTTAAAGGCGTTTGAACTCTTTAACTATGGTTTTTCGTATATTTTGGAGGGGAAACATTTGAATGTTCAAACAAGGATTTGTTATTTATATTTGGCAGGAACAGCCGTCGGGTTTCTTGAATTTGAACAGGGTAATGAGTCTTGACAGGTGAAGTTTTGTTCTATATTTTGGCTCGGGAAGGATTTCTTTAACTCAATTTTATCAATTGAAGTGAATGCGGTTAAAAAGCCAAACTTCTCTGCAATTGTTTTCTCTGAGAGTTATGCTTGGGTTTGCAGTATGGAAATTGACCTAAGTCAGGAGCTTACAGCACCAGCAAAGCCAGTTTTAGAACATCAGGTTGAGGCGGCAAGGCGAGGAAGTTCAATGACAGATGTAAAATTTTCTCCTTTTCTGAACGATTGTAATTTCATCGATAATTCCGTACAATTTTTAAGTTCTCGAGAACATGGTTTTGCAGAACGCAGACGTTTCATCTCCAAGATGGAGGTTGGTTCCTACTCGGCGTGAACAAGAGAAGTGGGACCGGGCAACCAAGGCCGCAACATGGGGCAGTGTAAGTTTGTGAAATTCACCATTCTGACGCATAATTTCTTTTCTAATTTGGAGATGCTGAGGAGGTCAGCCAATTGATACACAGGGAAGCTTATGCCGTCCTTTTGTAGGCGTTGTGTACATTTTATTAATCTCTTTGTCTATCTAAAATAATATTATGAATATATTGCATCCGTTCCAGATTTCTGATTAATTTCCATGTGTAGGATGTCATACTACGTGATGTCAAAAAAGACAGGGGTGATCCGAAAGTATTGGCAGCTCAATCAAGGGAACAGTATCTCAAGGTGTTTAACCAAAAATGCTGTCAGCCGAGCGTCAGGCCTCCATAGATTCTACTGGATAAATTACTTGATAATAGGATACTTATATAATGATTTCTTGCAGTTGAAGAAAAAGTTGCAACTCCTTACTCTGGGGATAGGTGGTGTTGGTGTATTATCTGCTTATGTTTCTTATTCTCCTGAAATTGCAGCAAGGTATGTTTATGATTTGGTGTAAATTATTTTGGTCACAGAAGTTAGTTGAAGCTACTCATTCTATGTTAGAAAAATCTTTCCTTTTGAGGTTGTATGTTTGTTGAATTATCATATTCAAATTTATTCAGACTAATAGGTACTTTAATATTCATTTTTATTGTTCAATTATGTTCTTTTCAAAGATTTTTTACTTCTCCCACACAGAGAGATAGAAAATTTCTGTAGACTTTCTAAGATGCAAAAAGGAGACTGCTAGAGAAACAGTGAGGAGAGAGCAGACTTACTGGTTTTCATGAAATGCAGTAAAAGAGGGTCAAAACCAGCTCTAATCTTCTATTAATTGAGTTAAGATCTCGTAGTCAATTTTCAAACTTTAGTAAGGTGTAGGGATCCTTCCGTTGATTACAGTTTCACTGATAAAGTGACAATCAACCTCAATATGTTTAGTTATTTAATATAAAATCAGATTGTTAGCAATATATACCGGTGCCTAATTATCACGTCCATGACTATAGGTTTATAAACTTAAAAACTCACATTCAATTATCATTGATTTTATTTGCATCAACTCACAAGTAGTGTCAGCCATTGCTTGATACTTTACTTCTGTAATCTTGTCACAATTGCCTGTTTCATACTCCTCTCTTTGATTGGATTGCCCCCTTCTAAGGTGCATAGCCCATTGATAGCCCATCTATCCATCGTAGATGCAACAAAATTTGCTTATTGAGTACCCCTCAATGTCTGGATGTTCATGTGGTAATAACCCTATAGATAGGAAAAACATCAAGTTGAAGGAGATGAGAAGAGAAGTTGAATTCAGCAGCAGTTACAGTGGGTGCAAGTCTCAATTAATTTTGATTAGGTTGTAAATAGACCTTTAAAACACACTTATAGAAGGCCTTGACCCTTATGAACTTAATGATTTAATTTACCATAAAAACTATAAAGAAAGACAAGCAGACCCCTGATGCACGCTTAAGCTCAACACTAGTCTCATTACAAATTTGCCCTTTCTCTTAAGTTGGAGCATATATGTCTAATAGGCCCAACTTTTTACATGAGACAGTGAGCTTCTTTTAGGTAGAGGCTAGGTGAAGACATCTCCTAGTTGCTCAGATCTTCTATAAGGATTAGAAATCTTCTTGGACAGCATTGCTTCTTGGATAAAAAAAATGATTGACAACCTCTATATGCTTGGTTCTTCATGTAATATAGGTTTGTAGCAAGAAATGTTGTAGTTTTGTTGTCACGAAACATTACATGGGTTTCTGAATGATAAACCCAAATTCTGCCATAAGTCCTTTCATCCATATTAATTTATAAGTTGTATGGGCCATTGCTCTATACTCTACTTCAGCACACAAGTGAGCTACCAGTGTTTCTTGCACTTCCAAGTCTCTAAGTTTCCACCAGCAAATGTAGGATTAGTAGTTGTAGATCTTTATTTGTTTTAGAACCAACATGGTTGGAATCGGAAAAAGCAACAACATCAAACTATCTGTGGGTGAAAACTCAAACCTTTCCCAAGAGGCCCTTTCAAATACCTCAAGATTCTAACTACAACTTCATAGTGAATTTTCCTAATTTTCTCCTTAAACTGACAAATAACCCCCATTGCATAAGCTATGCTAGGATGAGTAATAGTGGCATATCACAACTTTCAAACTAACCTATAGTATTCGGTTTTGTCTTTCAATTTCAAGCTCCCATCACCATGTAAGGCTTATATACGATGAAGTTCAGTTGGCTTTGCTCCCAACAACTTTATTTGTGTCAACAAGTTAGTAATGTATTTCCTTTGAGATAACACTATTCCTTTATTATTGGCCACTTCAATCCCTAAGAAATATTTCAATCTCCTTAAATCTTTGGTTTGGAAATGCCACTTTAGATCTGCTTTGGTTTCTTTAATTCCAGCCTTGTCACTTCTTGAGATGACAGCTCTATCCACATAAACAATTAGAATAGCAACCCAAAATTACTTTTTACTCACAAATAAATAATGAACGAATGATTCCTTATAAAACCAAATTGTGTTAAACTTTTCAAAACATCCACGTGGATGTTGGTTGAGACCATAAATGACTTTCTTCAACCTACTGCCTTTATTCCTCTTCCTGAGCAACCAACGCAGGAAGTTGCTCCATATGCACCTCCTTATTGAGATCGGGATAGAGAAATGCCTTGTTGATATCCAATTGTACAAAGTGCAATGTTGTTTTACAACAACAGATTCAATATTTGGATGGAACTCAACCTTTCAATAGGAGAAACTGTGGCAAAGTAGGTGACTCCATATGTGTCGGTATAGCCTTTGGCTACTAACCTAGCTTTGTACCTTCTAATAGTGCCATTGATATGATATTTTATTTTAAATAGCCATCTACACCCCATAGGAGTCACACCAGGCGGATCTTCACACAATTGTTCTTGGGCTATAAATCTTGCATCTCTTGTTTCATTGAACTCACCTACCTACTATCACCTTTAACTTCAGTTTTAGGAACAATAGAAGAGGACAATAAAGACAAAAAAGTGGGAAGTTTAGAAGACACATTTTCAAAAGAAACATTTTTTGAGATAGGATGTTTGGTACAAGATCTATACCTTTTCGATGCTCAATGGGAATGTCTAAGTCAGAAGATAACCTGCGGAGGATCTTCAGAATAATTGGATGAAGATGGAGGCACATTAAAGGCTGGAGGATTGTCTTCATTCTCATGTACCACTGGTGTTTGTAATGGTGGTACCTCTTTATCTTCTGTTTTACACTTGTACAGGCTTGTTGGGCTCTTGACGCTTATTGTGTGGCATAGCAAGAGGAAAAGGTACAGGATCACCAAGGGACTCACAAACAGGATAGGACTGTTGTTCAAAGAATGTAATCTTTGTAGAGATATACATTTTCATTTGCACTGGATCATAACATTTGTATTCCTCTTGAAACCTGAAATATTTAAGAAACACACACTTCACTGCTCATGGGGAGAGCTTGTTAAGACCATGCTAAAACTGATGGACAAAATATACATGTCTAAAAATCTGAGGATGCACATTAAACAAAGACATGGAAGGACTTAATATGGGCGGTGGAGATTAACCATTCAACACTTTGGAGGGAACTATATTGATCAAAGAACATTCGCTCAGGATTGCCTTCCCTCAAAACTTCTTGGGATTTTGCATCTGAAAGAGCAAGGACAAACAATATCAATTAAATGCCAATTTTCTCTTTTGACTATTTCATTTTGTTGAGTAGTATAAACACACGAGGATTGGTGGATAATTTATTTTTTAGCACAAAAACATATTGAGGGTTTTAGGGCTGCAAGGACATGGTTGTAGTTTATAATTTAATTTAAATTATAAATAGGGGAGAAGGATCTAGAAACCTTGATATTTCTTGTACTGGTCTCCTGCAAAATTCCTCAAGTATATACAATTCAAGTTACATGAATAAGGTACCCTCTACTGCTAATAACTCAATATATGAAAGACTTTATCAGGGTATGGTATTTATATGTCCCACATGTGTTGTTGGTGCTCTCTTAAAAGCCCATTTCTGGAGAAGTCAACAGCTCCATTCATATGTAGGGGCAACTACAAGCTTCCAACTAGGTGTTCTATATTCTATATAGTTTGTTCTGATAAGGCAATTCCACCCATCTAAATGGTAGATGATAGAGTTAACTAGCAACCTTTTTTTACCATTGTGTTAGCCTGTTGGAGGTACTTGCTAAATTGGTTGGATACTCCATGAACATAATCACATTGTAAGAGAGTCCTAGTCCTTTCGCTGCAGAGCATTCCTTGCTGTTCTGATGTTATTTTCTTCAGCTTTGGTGCAGGTTTGCTTGGCTCCTTGGTGTATATACGCATGCTTGGTAACAGTGTGGATTATATGGCAAATGGAGCCAGAGGGTTTGCCAAGTACAGATTCTTCTGAACTATCTCTATATTTTGTATTATACAACAGTTTTTTTAGCATATGATTGACAATTACTTACATTGAAAAACAAAATAAAAAAGAAAAAGAAAAAGAAAAAGAAAAAATTATAATTGTTCTGTCTCTTGGATGTAGTTGGTAGGTTTAGATGTCTTAGATGAAAGTAAGAGTTCAGGCTCACCTTTAGGTATCTTAAATGTTATTATCAAGTATTCAGAATTTCTCTTACTGGAAACAGTTCTTTGATGTAACTTGTGAACTTCAAGCATATCTAATACAAACTAAACAGTTGATGCTTGTACATCATGATTGAAGAATTAGCTCAAAATTTTAAAAACATAAGATCACCCCTTAGATCACTTGTATTTATGAAGGAAGCAAGGATGCTCAATTTACAGAGCGTTGAATTTCTTATATTTGGCTTAAATATCTAAAATGTAGTCTATAAGTTTTTTTTTAAATGAAAATATAATCTATAAGTTGTAGTTGAAACATTTAATTATTAGTCACTTGCTGTTATTATTAAAAGCTTCAATTACAATAGCAACTTACTGTTTAATTTGTAATTTTCAATTGGAAAGTCCATTGCAAGTTATGGTTTCCTGTTTTTAGTTTGGAGTCTTAGTTTCTAAACAAATAGAGTCTAAAAGTTGGAACTCTACAAGTTATAAGTTGTTTCCTGTTTTAAATTTGCTGTGCATTAATTTAGAACTAGATCTAGTTAAAATCTTGTTGAGAAGAGTACCTAGGGGTATATAAGAAGGGATGTCAACGGGGAGAACTTTTGAGCAAAAAAATATTGATGGAGAAAACACACAATGTGCAGGATACCGACCAAGAGTGGATTAGGGAACTCAGATCACTGATTCGACAAGGTCTTTTGAAGGCAAAAGGAGACCTAAGAATGCAGAGGACCAAAATGAGTGCGATGGATGGAAGACAGTATGAAGGAAGCATCGAAATCACTAGTTTTTTTAAGGCAGACCTGAGGATGCAGAAGAACAAGGGGAGTGCGATGGATGGAAGAGAGTGGGAAAGAAGCATTGAAAATGACAAGAAAGTAAAAATTGAGGAGTGAATGCTTCTTCTATGAAAGCATGACTCTTCGGATTGAGGATGAAGGAAACAAAAACCACCCAACAATCAGAATATCTGTTGTCAACTGAAAAACATAGTCTTTCATAAGAATCCCGTTGGAGATAGGTAGGATATTTGTTCGTGATGCAGTTGGAACGTGCTCTCACTCACTTTGAAGATCGTGTTTTCAACAAGGAGGTTTCGACAAGGAATTCCCAGTTCATCATTAGCGCCTTCCACTTTCATAGAACGGATGCAAGATAGTTCACATCCGTTCTGATCAGGTCGTTGCCCGAATATACTTTACAAAATCCACTAACGATGGACCTGCTCAAGTCCCTTAAAGCTTTTCTTCCACAACACCATCACCCCACCATTGAAGCAATTCCACCCAACCCATTGATATACATCATCACCCCACCAAACTTCTGAAAATCAACAACAACTAATCATACACAACAACCTACCTTTTTATCCACCTCAAATCTCCCTCCATCAAACTCTCCCTTCTTGCACCAAACCACCATCCAACTGCCCCAAACTCTTTTGGATAGGAGAAGACACCAATTCTCTGATCACCTTGTTGTCTCAACCAAATGAAGTATCCGAGATGCAGATATACTCAAAAGCTTCAATTGTTGAACACTAGATCTTCACATATGCTCCAACCAATGCCTTAGGCAACTTGCAATGGACTATTATCAAACTTCTTTGCCCAGATGACCGCCAAAAAATCATATCTTCTAGGCAAGTTCACTTCCCTTTCCCATGCACTAAACTGTTTGAATGGCAAGGTTCAATACCAATGGGACCTGCGGGGATTTGGCTGAAGATCATATACCTCCCCATCGAGCTCTGGTCTGACTAAGTATCCCACATCATTATTGCAAATCAGAAGGCTAATCCAAATTGATGAAACTACAACATTGAGGAGATGATTCAATTTTGCTCGGCTGCCAGTCTAAAAACTTTGGAACATCACTAAAATCCAGCTAACAACTTCTCTTGGCAAGCACTCATTTATTATCTCTATTCTACCCGAATACAGTACAAGACGTTGGAAAAAGGTAATACTCGACAAAGAAAAAAGGGGGATCCACCCACACTGTGTTCAAAGAAATCTAGCAACTCAGACCTCTTGATGCTAATGACTTGGACCCTGTCACGCTGCCTTCATTAGCTGACCTCCAGTTTAGAGACCACATCTCAGAGAACCCTGAAATACTTGGCACTACCTTTTAAACCTTTATCACTGTGCCAGTCACATTACAGCTTGGCATGCCTTGAGAAATAGCCCCAGTTTCTGAACCAAACCCAAGTGCGTCAATCAAATCTCCCTAATCTCAGCCACTAGAAAAAACTTGTTCCCCCTCACATTGAACAAATCACATTGCCATGAAGACCCAATCATTCTTTTCTCCAAGCTAGTCAACTACTCGAAGCAAAAAAATCTGAAAGAAACATGTGCCAACATCTGATTAGACAAAACCAATATGCATGGTCACAACTCTCCAAATTCTGAAATGAATGAAAGTGATTCCCCCGCCCTGCTTCCAAAACCTTTACCTTGAACCGTTCTACCTTATCGGTCACCTATGTTCGGAAAAAAAAAACAGACTAGAACCCTGCTTAACCCATAAACAAGCCCTCACGAAAACCTTGACACTGCATTGCTTCTCACAATTCATGGCCTAATCATGAATCTCCTTCCCCCCCCCCCCCCCCCCCCCCTCATGGCAATTACTCGTCCATAAAAAATCCCTCCTCAAAAGGAAACAATTTCGCATCCTTTACAATTTAGGCAATTATCAGCCAATACTGCTCTAAATCAGGCTATGGATGAAACTAAAGGTGATAATTTTGAAGAGCAGCAAGACAAAGTTTCGAGTAAATCTTGGAAGGGCCAAGGTATTGACACTGGCACAAGCAGCAAGACACAATTGAAAGATCAGTTCAATAACAACACTTGGAACCAGATGCTCGATTTTGGAATGAAATTTCATTCGGCCATGACCAAAGATGCAGCCAAAACAGGTGTTCCAAACAAAAAGAAACAAAAAACATCACAGTGATCTCCTAAAATGTTTGAGGAGTTGGAAAACCAAAAAGTGTGCCTCAATCATCATCCTTCTCGTTGCCAAAAAACCTCAGATCATCATCCTTCAAAAAACAAAGGTTTCTATGACAGATCCATTGTCGGTGACCTTTGTTCAATCTCGTTAACAAGCTGGTATGCTTATGATGCAATTGGTACTGCAGGGGTCATCTTGGTCACATGGAACACCTCTAATCTTGAGGTTCTCAATCATAGAATTGGTGATTATTCTATTGCCATCAAAATCAAGGATCAGGATGCGGTTTCCACGTGGTGCTTAGGTGGAGTTATGGCCCTGCACGTATAGAAATCATGAAGGTTTTTGGGCTGATCTTTCTCATCTCATGCATGATTGGGCTGAACCTTGGTCCTTAGCCGAAAACTTCTATACCCATCAAATTTGAATTCAGATTAACGGTCTCTAGTTGTTTGCTGAATTCTAGGTTATCTTTCAACTTCAGTATTCCTTCAATTTAAACCATCTTGCTTTTGACTGTATATGGATGCGCTATTAGTACTGCATCTATGGTTTGTAGAAAAATATGTCATGTAATAAGTATCTTTCGTTAGATGTGGTATGCTTCAGGAATCTTCTAGGAGATATAGTGATTTTCAAGTTTGCAAAGACAGAAAAGACATTGTTGAGTGTATCAGGAAATGATGTTGGCTTGGTTATGTAAAGAAACTTTATAGATCTGGATGTGCCGATACTTTGGGCCAAGAGGTGGAATTAAGAACGTCATAATATTCGGTTCATACAATCAAATCCTCAAATAAGTTGGTGGGGGGTTCAAGTGTGTAATCATGTTTAGAGAGGAGCTCATCTACCCAGTCCCTTGTTTCCCGGTTATCGGCTACATCGTCAGGCTTTTAGAAGCATGACTAACCCGTGCAAATTTTTAGGTTATCATATGGTCTTTTTGCTAACATTATTAATGTGTATCAATATTCTCCTATGGTGCAGGGGAGCTGCCGGACAACCAAGGTTATTAGTGCCAGTTGTGTTGGTTATGGTTTATAATCGATGGAATGGGTGAGTACATCAATTGGCATACTTTGTTATAATTTGTATTTATGCCATTAACTGTTATTGGCCAGAAACAAAATAGTTTCTGAATGATTGGCTTGGGCTGAATATGCTTGCCTAGGGGATTAGTTTCAAATTGTGAGTTAAACCTTCCCCAGAAAAAAAGTACCTAAGCAATATAACAAGTTCAATGATTCATGCACCTTGAATTGATATTGATGCTAGCGTGATTTTTCACCTATAAGATTGCCACCTTTGTCCAAGCTGCTGTTGATGCTCTAACACCGAACTTGATTTCGTAATGTCTGTGCAGAATACTTGTTCCTGATTATGGATTCATGCACCTTGATTTGATACCGATGTTAGTGGGATTCTTTACGTATAAAATTGCTACCTTTGCCCAAGCTGTTGAAGTTGCTCTAACTCCTCTGACTGCAGCTGATGAGAACAAGCAAGTATAAGCTTACCATTTCCCATGACTGATATACAATTGCAAATATTTTGGGTCCAATTTGAGGGGCCATTATTGTCCAAGCCATCTGTATTGCTTCTCGTCAGACAGAGGAACAATAGGTATCTTGGCGTGTTTTCTAATTTCTTTCATGTTCCTTAAAATCCTTGCTGGTCTAGTTATAATATAGCTTCTGCACTTTGTTCATGGTGGTGGGATTTTCCATTCTATAGCCATGAATCCACCCATCATATATTTAATGAAAACATAATTCTTATGAATTGGCTTGTGTTATGGGAGTGTTAATGTATTTGGAATTGTTAATACTGAGATTCTTTATTGAAATTTTTTGTTGGTATACTCAAAAAAAGTTCTCTAAATACCTAGATTTTGATTATAATAAATAGATCGACCTGCTTCAACTTTATAAAACCCATTTTGAGTTCCTAGAGCTATTGATATCAAGTCCCACAGTTCGTTGAATTCTAGGACAAGAGTTCCCTAAAATGGTGAGAATATCCAAAAGCCAAGAAGCTCTAGCTTTTTAAGTACCCAAAGATTTTGATGCTGTAAGAGTCTTTGAAAAATTCAATATCTTAAATCATAAATTACAAGAACCATTTCTAGAGTGAGAACAGTTCTAAAGAGTCGAGAGAGAACCAGTATTCTCTCTAATAAGAAGTATTTCCATTACTGCAACAGATTATACGAACCAGAAAGCTGTGGAGGCCATGGATGTAGCCTCGGACTTGGGTCAGAAGAAGAACGAGGCGTAGTTGACACCATGATTAGAATGGCCAACGAAGCTAGGCCGCCGGGATCCAACTAAACAACAAAAAGAAGAATAAGAACGCTTGATTCTTGCGTGTGTTATGGCGGCTGTAAATGAACAGAGATTTTGTACAGAAAGGATAATGCTTTTATGCAGAGTCTCGTCTCTGTGCTTTTGGATCAGAAAGGCCCTTTCATTTTCATTGTTTTCGTCTATACAAAGTACAGTTCATGGTAGCAGAGGAAGCGTTATTGCAAGGTTAGCAAGATGTAGTAGACCTGCAACACAGCTTCTGTTGCTGAAATTTGTTCTGGCACTTCATCTGACAGGCACGGGTTTTGTTTCGCAGCTCCTCAAAAGCTCGCATGGTTTCCACATCGAAACCTCCGGCAAACTGCCCCAATCCCCAAACCTTGTTAGAGATTTGTATTCACCCAGAAAACGATAACAAATTATCTCTCTGAAAATTATCTTCAGCAGTGAGAACACAAACCTGATGGACCCTGAAGGCAAACCTCACGCCTTGGACCATCAGCTCTTCTTCTTCAGGGCCTGTGCTGACAGTTTCCAGTTCTGCTGACACCCTCTTCATATACTTCATTGCTAATTTCACTGAAGCCAACTTGATCTGCACGCATGTGAAGAACAGAGTTAGAGGTTACATGAGAAGGTTTCTCTAATCCACCCAGTTGAACAGAAAAAGGCAATTCAGGCATCACTCCCAGGAATGATGGCCTTTTCCCGCAACACACAGTGAGGGGAAATAGAAACAAGAGTTGATCAATTCGAGAACCTGAAATTGTGACGGAAACAGAAACAAGAATTTGGCAATCTGTGAGATTACCCAGGTTTTGATCAATTCGAGAACCTGAAATTATGACGGAAACAGAAACAAGAATTTGGCTTCGGGTTCGCATTCCGAGATTAACAATAGTTGCCCTACTCGACAAATAGAAAAAACACACCGAGGAAAACGGAGCTCTTGCACGCCCGGCAAAAAAAAAATTTCTACTGTTTGTCTTTTTTGATCTGAACCCTGTTTGTGCCCTAAAAGGAACTCATAGAAGCAGTTCTTCCGAGGAAAGATCATAAAATAACACAGTAATATCGTCACCCAAGTAATTGCTGTAAACAAAACTAGGAGCTTTTGTTTAATCTCTGTCCTTTTTCGTGAAGATAATAAAAATGTTTTCTTTATCATCTTTTGGTTCATTGAGATTTGAATCCTCGATCGAAAATTAAAAAAAAAAAACTAAAAAAGAATCCACTGGAAATTGATGGATGTTCTACCTGGCTGACGATACCGCTTTCTAGCATCCACTGTGTAGGGATCTGAAATTCTTTATATCTCTTACTCGCGGATTCGCGAATGCGGGAGATACTGTATATGCCATGCTCCAACCTGTTCAGACAAATGAAACGATCTTGTGAAATGTTAACAAAATTTGTAAAGCAAGAATTCTAGCGTCGAGGGAACGAGCTTTTTCTTTTTACTTTTCCAACGAAGCTCGCATTTTCTTCAAAGCAGGTCCCCAGGCCTGCCGAGGGTCATCGGACAAGGTACATGCCTCGGATTCAAGCTTCTTCAGATCACAGTAGCCAAAAGCCGCTTCTCGCATCGCATCCGCCTTCTGTTCTGGCCAGTCGAAGTGTTTTAATACTGCTCTCTCATCCACCTGCGGATGATTTTGTTTTCTTGGATCAGTTGGGTAAATCTTAGAGGTCAAGAAGAGAAATTCCAAAAAGGATTACCAAAAAGGAGAGTTCATCGTCGAGCCACTTGACGAAGGCCACTACATCTTCAATGTCTGTGAATGCGGCACCTTTCACTTCCTTGATCAAGAAACGAATGAAATCGCCCTGAGTTTCCACGTCCGTTTTGATCTGAACAAAAGGAAAAGCAAGTTAACAACAGTATTGAAGGCCTTCCATGGACCGAAAGCAACTTTGAAATCAGGAACAGTGAACACCATTTACGACTTTCATTTTGAGCTCTGGTAATTAAGTTGACCCTGTTTCTGAAACACAAAAATCCAACAGGACACCCCGTAAATAGTTTCCCAGACGATACCGAGTGATTACTACAGTTCTATAAAGCCGATTGCACCGACCCATCTGATGCCAGCAGATTTGAAAATTTTCACGAAAATCATTTAATTCCCAGAAGAATCTTAATGACTTCGGTGTGCCTGTAAGTGGGTCGTACTGGTAATCTAGCTACGCCCTTTAGGCCTTATCGTTTTCACCGGCAACGGAGGCGAAGATGCCTCATAATCACGACCCCGTAGTGGCAACTGACAGTATAATTAATAGGAACAACGATTTATCAACTGTGTAAACTACGCATAAGGACATTAATTAAATCTAAAGATTAATAGCCAACAAAAGACCGACAAATTTGGCACTTTTCCGGCAGTCGGCAGTCGGAGCGCAGCAACGGCAACATGCACGGATTTCTGATGGCTATGGTGACTGCTAATGGCAAGTCATTTCGAAATAAATATAGCCGTTGTTGTCACTGACACACACAGCAGTGCAAACAGTAAACAATAAAACAGGCGCAGATAGTGGCAATTTCGTAAATCTATGCAAGTAACTTACGGCGATTAGATGAGCGGAGCGATTCTCAATTTCACCGATCATGTTTCTGGTATTCGCGGCGGACGGAGCGTCCGGAACGCTTCCACAGGAATCCCTTTTCGAATCCCTCCTCATTAAAGAATGATAGAACTCTACGACTTCCGGTACTCGCCGCACCTTCGCCGCTGCAGAGGTCATTAGCCTCGTCGGAGGAAGGGGTGGCGGCGGCGGCGGCGGCATCCCTTTGCCCGATAATGCCGGAGGCGGAGGTGGTGGCGGGAATGATGGCAGTGCCGGAAGTTTTGTTTTCTCCGGACAGATCCTGATATTGGTTACCGCAATCGCTTCGGGTGAAGACGTTAGAGACGACGGTGCCGACGAGGGCCTTGGAGGGGGTTTTGGAACTCGTGGCCCTCGAGCTCCTGATGAAAACACGGGCAGTTCGGAAACTTCTTCATTGACCGGAATCTGATTATTCCGCTCGTCATCAGTATCAGCTGACTTGGGATTTTTAGAACCTTGTTTGTGATTCTCACTTTTTCTTTTTGGACTTGTCACGCACTGACTCTGTCTCTCCTGGATCGAAATTTCCAGCTGTTTGGAAGATTCTTTCGTTTCGTTTGGTAGATTCGGCTGAAATCTCTGGGACGGGGACCTTCTCTCATCCTCTCCAGTTTCGACTTTCGAATCTCCTCCGTTTACCTCTTCTACTGCTCTCTTGAGCTCCTCAATCTCATTCTCCATTTCTTTCATCTTCTTACCGGTTTCGTTATCTGTCATTGACATCTGCAGCTTGAGAGTTTGCACCTCTTGCCTCAGGCTCTCGTTCTCAGCAGTCTCATCTTGTCCATGTCCTTGAGACTTTCCACAAATTTCATTCTCTTGCTTCGTTATTTTCTTCTTGAGGCTTTCCACCTCCTGCCTCAGACTCTCGTTCTTGGCCTCTAAGCATTCAATCTTCTGCAACGAAGCTTCAACCTCCGCATGCTTGGACGAAATCTCCCTTTCCAAAATAGGAACAATGGACACAGATTCTTTATAAATTTTGTACTGGAGAAGCTCCGTCTGGAGACGCGACTCTCTCTCCTGCAGCTCCTCGACGAGGCGAACGAGCTCTATAACGTCCGGAGGCCGAGGCTGGACCTGGGATGAGCGAGGAAAGTAGACGCCAAATGAGCGAGAAAAGACGGTCTTAGGCGGAGCTTTCTGCGCACTGGGGGAACCTGTGTGGTTCGGCGTCGCAGGGCTTTTTTGAAAGCCCATTGCAGCTTTCACCTTACCTGCAACCATGGCGGATACCCACCCCAAACAAAAATCACGCAAAGCTATAAATCTCCGATTCTAATCTAAGACGGGGAAAACTGGTCGAAATACATCACTTTCCGGTCGAAGAGGACATCAAAGAGGATGGTAATTGATAAGACGGAGAGAGACCGAACGGAAGCAACAGAGACGACGCTAAATCGACACGAGAGAAATATAAATGGCGACACGGAAGTAGAGGAACGGTCGTCTATCTGTCTTGGATCCTGTTTGAAAAATTGAGAAAAAGGAAAAAAAGCAAAAGAACAAAATTATAAAAACGAAGAGAGGCAAATATTAAAACGGTCGTTACTCGATGCATCCCGTGGTTGGTTAATTAATAAAAAAAACTCAGCTTCTAAGTTGGATAGCCATCACTGTCCTTCCCCCAAGATTTCTTCAGAGTCGTATCGTCGTCACTTCACCTGCAACTCACACGAATGAATACTTGAAGACGGTCTAAAATAAGGAGGCTGCCCTCAACCAAAAATATTACCATCTTATACTTTTTTTTATAAAATGTTAATTGTTATATTGGTTTTAATATTCCTTTCTTAATTAAGAGTGATTAATAGTTAATAAATATTTTTTGGAGCTTCAAAATTTTGAGTTAGCCAAGTCGATACAGTTCATCTAATTATGTCTAATTTATCTAATTATCCAAATGAGAGATATTCGATATAAGATTTTTTATTATTGCTAAAATATAAGTACTAGAATAATTGAATAACTGGATATAAATAAAAGACTAATATAACTAAAATACCTTTAATTGAAACTATTATGTAAGACCTCCTTCCATGAGACTCTTCTTAGACTCCACCATATTAATCCTGGCTTTATGAGACTTCTTACTGTAAAAGTCATGTAAGACTCTTCCATATTTTCTTTACAATGCTCTGCCTCAAACTAGAGTTTATAACTTCAACTTATAATAAAAAGGATTCTTGATCTTCAATTTTCTTTTGTTGATTTTTTTTTTCATATATGCAAAAACTTCATCTTTTGTACTCTATTTTTTGAAAATTTCTTGCATTTCTTCTTCTACTTCTCTCCCTCAAGTTGGGGATAAAAAGGAAATAGAGAACCAACTTGGACAAAATGCAATATGGGAGAAGAAAATCACTCCTAATTGTACGATAAAGCTCCATACACTAGTAAAAAATAGTCATAGTCTTAAACACACTCGGCTCAATTTTAAAGGGAAAAAATGACCGAACTTTAGGGCACAAAAAAAAGACTACTCACTTTTTAAGGGTAGCTCAAACACAAACCACCTCTTGGATGAAGAACAAAAGATTTGACTTAAGTTGGATGTTGGACACATTCTTATACTTTTTAGGTAGTGGGTCTAAATATTGCACTAAAGTGAGAAAAACATAAGATGATAAACTGAATAAATACTAGAAGAAAATAACTTTAACTAGAAGAAGGCGATTATGAAAAACTTATACTTCCAAAGTGACCTTTTCTTTTTGAAAATTAAGGGAAACTATAATGATAGAACTTAACAAATTTGACCAAGTATAACTTTTTTGGGGTGACCACAATTTTTCGGAGTTAACTTTGTGGAAAATACACAACCAAAACCAAATAACAAAAATGTAAAAAATTGAAAGCAACATTGAAGCAAGATATTGCATACCTTGAATGAGCATAACATGAAGTAATTAAGTTTGACCAAAAATCTCTGATTAGAAGAGAAATTTGGCTAAAAACTCAGAAAAAGAAACTCGATTTATGTCAATGCATGGAGAGATAATAGGAATGAAAATATGAAGAAAAAAATGAGAGATTTTTGGCACAACTAACCTATAGTGTTTTTTATATCAATATCTCCAAAAATATAGATCAGAATCATAGAAGGTTTGTTGATTAAGAAACTATACTCAAAGAGCTTTAAATTGACACCTAATTTGACATAAAAATATTTCTTGAATCTTTTATGACATCTTGATTTTCTTCGTTTTGTAGATTGACCCTTCTGACTCCAATGCGAGTATCTCCTCAAATATAGATAAGATTGACATGAAATTTTCTCCTTCTGAAACTATGACTTTGATATACTTATTTTGAGAGAAAGAATCTAATAGATTTTGGACTCTTTAATCTAGCTGAACTGAGTATTCTTTCTTCTTTGGCTAGCATGATCATTGACTCTTCTGAGATCGATTTCTCCCTCTAGAAAACTCAGATTAAGAATTGGTTGGATAAGTAAGAAAATATACTTACATATCCTTCTTTTGATATATAATTCTCCATATAAAGTCTCGTTCTTGATGGTATAAAATGGATCAAAAGTTGAAGCTTTATGTTGTTGCTTGAACCTCTCTTGTTGTCTGACTTTTGCTGCTTCAAATATCGATTTCTCTTTGTATAAAACTTTGATTTCTAAAATTATTTTTGATTTTCAAAGTATACTCAAATATATTTTCATCAACATATAACTTGTAATATGAAAAGTTCAGTATAGAGGTGCAAATGCCAAGAAAGGAACTAGTACTAGGATTGCAAAAAGAAGGAAAAAAAGATAGAGTACGATCCTAAACTATTAGAGACGATAGATAAAAAAGGGATCACATTATCTCTCTATTTTGACCAAGTCAACTCACAAAACCCTCTCTGATACTGTGTCCAATTTTTTGAAAAGAGAAATATTTTATTGACTTGATGTAATATGAGTACAATGAGCCTCTATTTATAATAGAGGAAACAAGTAGAATCCAATTACAATTAAACTACCCATGTCCAAGTTACACCAAAAGTTAAATACTAAAAGATAAGTCCTAGAATAATTTAACAATTGAAAATAAATAAAAGACTAACATAACTAAAACACGTTTAACTGAGACTTTTCTATTAGACCTCCTTTCATGAGACTCTTCTTAGACTCCACCATATTAATTTTGGCTCTGTGAGGCTTCTTATTGTGAGAGTCATGTAAGACTCTTCGATATTTTCTCTTCAACAACTATTGAAAACCAAATATGGAAGAATCTTACATGATTCTCATGGAGAAAATAAAAAAATTTAAGCTAATGAGGAGTTTTAGTATTATTAGACTTCTACTTTGTTAGAGTTAATTATTGTAGAACTTATCTTTTAAGAGTAGTACTTTAGATGTATTTGGGATAAAGTAATTTTAATTCATCTTTGATTTTATGTATTTTCTCTATTATAAATAGAAATTTATTGTACTCAATTTACAATAATCATTGAATTATCGAAATTTAATATGATATCAAAGCAGATTCTATAATTTGACTTTGTCAACCCATAGAGATTGTGTTCCTTTTCTTATTTGTCATTTCTATTAGTTTTGTTTTGTTTTCTTTTCCTATTGGTCTTTATTTTTCCTATATTCTATTTTTCCTTAGTGTTTTCATCTCCATACAACAAGTTTTGTATTACAAATTATATGTTTCTTTAAAGGTCTATGAGTCAAATGTTCAACTCAAAAAGAAATGGATCAATTAGAGTTTTCGAAAAAGATATTTTGATATCTAAATCCACAAGGTCCAATAGCAAAAATGAATCATGTGGTAGTAAAAAGCTTTGTTTTTTAGACGTTTTACCATAAAAAAAAAGAATTTATATAAATAATTGTCTTAAAAGAAAGTTCTATGAGTATATTTTATAACCCATCAAACCGTTTCTTGATCTGATGGTTCCTGAGAGAGATAAAAAAACTAAAGAATCAAAAGTTAAATTGGTAGTTTGTGGCATGCAAATATCCAAATTTTAAGTTGATTTTTTTCCTTCTCTTTTTTGAATTACTAATTTTATTTTGGTCAAATCTTCTAATTGTTCTCAAATTCTAGTGCAAACCTTTACTAATACGAGTCATTTTGTTGATCTTCTAAGTTGTTTTATCCCTTTATTAGTGTCAAGAATAGACACTCATATTAATCTATTGATTTGATAAGCGCAACCTTCTTATTTGAAAGTATGAGTCTTACATTATGCACCTCCTTTCGTGTAAAACCTCTAATATTTCTTTATTTTTATCACTTTAAAGCAATGCCTATAGACTCTCCGTGAGTAAAGAATAGGACTGCATGCAACATCAAATGTGAGTAAGATTTTTTAATCACCCAAGGCCGATTTTTCGAGAGCCACCCTTAAATTGTGGAGTAATCTTTTTTTACCCTACAATTAGGTTTTTTCCTTTAAAATTGAGTAGAGTTTTTGTTTAACATTGCCATTTTTTATTGGTCTATAGTGTTTTGTTGTTTAGCTATGAGTGTTTTTTCTTCTCCCATATTTGTTCTTTCCAATCTGGCTCTTATATCCTTTTAATTTCTAATTTGAAGGGGAGAAAGTAGAAGAAACACAAGAAATAAGTATTTTATTTCACATATTGTACTAAATTTTATATGACCAGAATATCTATGTAAGAGAGAGATTAAGATGGAGATTTTTTTAGCCAAGTTTAAAAACGAAATTTTTTTGTTTCTTTACAAGCTACAGTTACAAACTCGAACGTGAGAGAGAGAGTGTTGAAGAACACATATAGAAGAATCTTACTTAACTTTTCATGGAAAGCAGTCTCATAGAAAGACAGTTCAATCAAAGAGGAATTTTGATTTTATTAGACTTCTACTATCTTGATCTTGTCCAAATTTTACATCATCCCCAATGATTACAGTTGGT
This sequence comes from Aristolochia californica, assembly GCF_029961685.1. Classification (NCBI taxonomy): domain Eukaryota; kingdom Viridiplantae; phylum Streptophyta; class Magnoliopsida; order Piperales; family Aristolochiaceae; genus Aristolochia; species Aristolochia californica. Next base: position 4,399,922 of record NW_027182103.1, on the reverse strand, counting down.
TCCTTTCCTGCAATCCCTTCATCATTGTGATATGATATCTGTATAAAATTATGAACAATGTTAAGCACCTTACATTGAAAAGATATATCAAACTCAAATAATTTGAAAGACAACAAACAAGTAACACTGGTTTTAAAAAAAGAAAATTGAAAAAAATTACACCAACTTGTATAATTACAATTCTATGCCATTTTTATCCCCAATGATTTCTGCTGATTCCAAAGTCTGGTTGGTAAATTGATTTATTTGATAGTTACTAGATCGGATATTTGTTTTATTGTGAGCGTTAACAGCCATTTCATGCATACACCTCAATTTTCAATTTGCCAAGCTCTTGAAAGGATATTGAGGTATTTGAAAATGAATCCAAGTCAAAGATTACTCTATAAGAATCATGACACTTTTAAGGTTGAAGGATATGCAAATACAGACTGAGCAGGTTTACCTAATGATGGAAAATATATTTCTAGTTTTTGTACCATAGTAGGTGGCAACCTAGTGACTTGGCGTAGTAGAAAACAAAGTGTTGTAATCTAGTCTAGTGCAAAGGCAGGATATAGAGCTATCACACAACCAGTCAATGAGATGTTGTAACTTCAATCTTTACATACAGAGTTTGGTCTTTTAGTAGATATCTTATGCAACTTCATTGTGACAGTCATGTAGCTATTCATATGGTCACGAATCTAGTATTTCATGAAAAGATAAAACACATAGAGATTGATTGTCATTTTATTCATGAAAAAGTTAAGACTGAAGTTATTAATATGCATTATACACCTTCCAAGAATTAGCTCGTAGATATTCTCATCAACACACTTGCAACAGGTTCACTCAACATTCATGTTCCATGCTTGGGGTGTTTGATGTTTTTGCACTACTAGCTTGAGGGAGAGTGTTGAGAGATTATGATGTATAGGGTTTTATACTTGTTTATTTTCTCTTCAAATGGCCATGGGGGCACTCTTATAATTTCTCTAAGACTATAAATTTGAGAGGGAGGAGCTAACCTTAACATAACCTTAGGGAGAAGATCTTTCTTTCATCTCCTACTTTTCTTTTCTCTCTCATTGGGTTGCTCCTTCTCTCTTCTTTTTCCTTTTCTCTTCTTCTTCTCTTACCACCAAGGCCATGGTTTTTCCTTTTCTCCATTAAATTCGTTATTGTTTTTAAATGCTCCGGGAAGAATGTTGTTGGAGCGCATGAACCTGCCTCAACTACTCAGAGAATCTAAAAAACTACTTCGAATCTTGCCTTGGTATCTATATGAGTGAGTTACACTACAGGGAATGATGCCCATAACGTTCCTTAACTCTCCTCACTTATTACCCTCTTTCAATGCCCATATGGCCCTTGTAAACTCAACGTAGGAAGCCATTGGAAGAAAACTTGATCTTACCAGTTATTCACTTGTGTTAAATGGAGCCAATCGTGGACACTTCCCATCAGTTAAAATGTGAGATAGAAGCAAACAAGTGATGGCAAGAGGTGCTCACAGGATAAGTTCGGTTTATTTTTTATAATTGAGGTAGGGACACATTTTGTTTTCATAAAAGCTTTTGGCTTCTGCTACGAGGGAATGAATGGTGGAAGTATAGAAGAAGAAGAATAACGAATAATTTCCAGATGATTTTCATTGAACAGGTATGCAGTATTTATAGGATTACAACAGGTGTCATAGCGTGATCTACAATAGAGTGTACAATTCTTCAGAGTTATAATTTGATACTATCTCAAATTCTATTAGCCCTTATCTTTATCTCTATCAGGCGGCTATTATGGACGAGGAAGAAAGGAATAGGAGATCCTCTGTCTTTAATATTTGTCTCTCTTTGCTCCCCATTTCCTAATCGAACTTGTGCAGTAGTTCTAATCCAAATAAAGCCATTTTGTGCAACATTTTTGTCCCCTCCTTATGATGCATAATATCCCAGCCAATCTGCTAGAAAAGAACAAGAGCATTCTACCTTGTAGAATGGCAACAAGAGCATTCTACCTTGTAGAATGGCAACATAAAGACAAGCAAAGAAATTGGAAAACACGTTAGACTGACTCTACATTTCTGAATAGAGCTTGGTGCAAAGAATAGCTCATGTTCCATGCAAAAATCATGCATCGGTAGTAAAGAGACACTTCTCGAGTCAAACATGTGAGTCAATGAGTCAACACCGCATGACACTAAGAAATATAATCTACCTACTCAAGCTAATGTTAATCACTTTAAATAAATTCAATCTACCATCAGACTTTCTATCCCTTCGTCGCCAATCATCCAAGGGTAAAAAACATCAATGTCCATGTAATATTCCTTTTTTCCTTGTTTGAATCATATAGAGTCTGTCTCACTCATACATGTTGGACAAGCCAATTTTCCCTTGGTACTCCAACCTAAAAATGATTAGTAAGTCGGGAAATTATTTATGGTCCAAAGAAGTGTAGCACACTTTTTAAACACCTCTCCTATATGTGCTTCAAAAGTTTGCACACCTTCTGGCCATAACTCCTTCAACTCATCCACCAAAGGGCATACATAAACATCAATGTTGTTGTCAGGAGACTTTGGCCCTAAAATTTTTACATCTCTCTCACCTTTTCAAATTCCTTCCAAAATAATTGACACTCATTTTTACATGCATGTATCTTTTCGTAATGGAATCCTAACTCACATAAAAGATTTTAGCCTCATAATAGTTGTGAAGCAATAACTCCCTAGGAGAAAATGCTTCTTTCAACAGAGAAAGTATATTACCCATTGTTTTATTGCTCACTTTGGAAGTTGTTTTAATATGAAGCAAATGAATGAGAAACTTCAATTTAGAAAAGCCCTAACAACTAGGATATAATGGTCTATTGGCATGCATGAGCAAGAGAGTAAATTTGTCAAACCCACTTGGTCTAACTCCAAAGTCTTCAACATGACTATTGAACTCTATTTGATGGTCATTGATAAAGGTTTGTTCATCTTGTATATCATGGATGAGTTCATGCATACCGCCATGCCTACCAACCTCACTTCTCATTTGATGATCAGTCCAATTTGTAGAATTTCACATTTGAGGAGTTTCCTTATAGGTATAAATTTTCTCACCGTGAAAGGTCCATCGAGTATAGCTAGGCAACACCCTATTCACATACAAGTGATCCTCTATCAGGCGTACAAACTTATTAGCATATACTCTGCATGGACAATGCATCTTATTGTCTTGTCCTATCACACATTTGGTATACGTCATACTGTTGATTTCTAAGGCCAACACATAAAAATAAAATATTTCAATAGAAGGATAGAAAGAGGAAGTCTAGTTCTTGGAAGAGAGGAGAGAAGAAACCAAGGGAGATAAAGAAGAGGAAAAGAGAGAGATGTAAGGATGAATTTAAGACAAGAGAAAGAGGTTTGAATGCTCTACCCCATGCCTTGAGGTTGTATTTATAGTTGTGTGAAGGTGTTTACAATGACTATAATGCCCTAGGACTACATTCTTCAAAAGGAAAAGGACATAAGAGGACATACACCCGCTTGTATAATTACAATTCTATGTCATCTTTATGGAAATTCTCCTCATTTGCTTGCCATGCCCAACAACATGTAGAGCAAAATACCTCTTTCTTGTACACCTTCTACTTCTCTTCCTCAAGTTGGGGATAAAAAGGACATAGAGACCCACTTTGGACAAAACACAATATGAGAGAAGAAAATCACTCTTGGAAGTATGACAAAGTTCCAAATACCAGTCAAAATAGTCATAATCTGAAACACACGCCGCATAATTTTAAAGGCAGAAAAATGGCCCAACTTTAGGGCTCAACAAAGAGATTACTCACTTTTTAAGGGTAGCTCAAACACAAATCACCTCTTGGGTGAAGAATAAAAGACTTGACTCAAGCTAGATATTGGGCCGATCCTATATTTTATAGGTAGTGGGTTTAGGCATTGCTCTAAAGTGATAAAAATACAATATGATAAACTGAAGAAATACTAGAGGAAAACAATTTTAATCAAAAGGAAGCAACTATGCAACACTCATAATTCCAAAGTGCCCTTTTTGAAAAAAGGGGTGAAGGTGGGTGGGAGTGGGGGTAATGGTAGAACTTAATAAGTTTGACAGAGTATAATTTTTTTTTGGGAAACCATATTTTTCTAGAGTTAACTATGTAGAAAATAAACAACCAAGTAGCAAAAACGCAAAACTTGAAAGCAATATCATAGTAAGATTTTGCATACCTAGAATGAGGACATCATGGAGTGATTAAGTCTGACCAAAACTCTTTTATTAGAAGAGAAATTTGGATAAAAACTCAAATTTTAGGAGATAAGGAAACTCAATCACGTCAATGCATAGAGAGATAATAGGAGAGAAATAGGAAAAAATGAGAGATTTTTGGAAAAACCGACCTTTGGTACTTCTAATATTGATATCTCAAAAAATATAGCTGAGCATTAAATTGATACCAAATTTGATATAAAAATCTCCGTTCTTGAATCTTTTATGACCTCTTGATTTGCTTCATTCTATAGCTTGATCTTTGCTAACTCTAATACAAATATATCCTTAAATATAGAGCACATTCACATGAAATTTTCTCCTTATGAAACTACTTTGATACCTTTCATTTGTGTATAACTTTTCTTCATAAAATATACTTATTTTGAGATAAAGAATCTAATAGATTTAGGACTTTGTAATCTGTCTGGATTGAATACTCTTTCTTCTTTGGCCAATATGATCATTGACCCTTGTAAAATTGATATCTCCCTCTAGAAAACTCAGATTTAGAATTATTTTGATAAGGTAGAAAATAAACTTACAAATATTTCTTTTGATGTATAATGCTCCATATAAATTATCGTTCTTGATGGTATAAAATGGCTCAAAAGTTGAAGTTTTATGTTGCTGCTCAAACCTCTCTTGTAGTCTGACATTTGTTACTTCAAATATCGATTTTTCTTTGTATAAAACTCTGATTTCCTAGATTTTTTTATGTTGAAAATTAGATTCTATGATATTTCCGTTAATATATAATTTATAATATGAAAAGGTCAGTAATGAGGTGTGAACACCAAGAAAATAATGGGTATGGGATACGTAAGAAAGAAAATATATAGAAGACGAACCTGAACTAATATAGATGATAGATAAAAAAAAAATCACATTATCTCTGTGGGTTGACCGAGTTAACTCATAGAATCTGTTGTCATACCATGTTGAATTTTTGAAAAGGAAAAAAACTTCACTAACTTGTTGTTATTTGAATACATAAGCCTTTATTTGTAATAGAGGAAACAAGTAGACTCCAATTATAATTAAACTACCCTTATCCCAGTTACACCCAAAGTTAAACACTAAAATGATAATTCTTAAAACAATTGAACATAAATAGAAGACTAACATAAATAGAATAATTTTTAGATTCTACTATATTAATTTTGGCTCTATGAGGCTTCTTACTATGAGAGTCATGTAAGACTGTTTCATACCTGCTTTTCAACAATTGGGTCATCTATATTTCTTTCTTGGCTTTCAAGTTCTTAATATTGAAAGTGGATTATTTTTTAAAAAAAGATATCTTCTTGACATTCTAAATTGAGTCGGCATGGACTCTTGTTCTTTTGTCCCCACACTTCTCACCCCCAACACTAAACTTGACTCCACTAGTCCTCCTTAACCTGACCCTTCCCATTATAAAAATCTTGTAGGTGCACTCCAATATCTTACCTTGACTCACAATGACATCTCATATTCTGCTCTCAATTTCATTTAACTCTAGTTAATTCAATACTCAAGTATCTTAAAGGTACCACTGTCATGGCTTATGTCTAGTCAAATTTAAACATTTGAACATTTCCGCCTTCTCAAATGCTGATTGGGGAGGTTTCTTGGCTCTAACCTCATCTCATGGTCCCCAAAGAAACAGCCAATAGTTTCTAGATCTACTATATGGCTCTAGCTTCTCTTGAAAGACCTACATGTTTACTCGCTGTGCCACCCCAGTTACTCTATGACAGTTTAATTGCCACTTGTATTTCTCGCAATCGAGTTTTTCATTATCTCAGCAAACACATTGGCATATGCTATCATTTTGTTCAAGAAAATGTGACTTTTGGTTTTGTTCAAGTAAGACATATTTCTACTATTGAGCAACTTGAGGATGTCTTCACAAAACCTCTCTCTCGAAGTCGACTATGGCTCATCAACAGCAAGCTAAGCATTCGTTCTGCCTCCTAGCTTACCTTGAGGGGAGATGTAAAGACAACCTCACGTTCCATGCACCAGCCATGCAAAGACACTTCTCCGGTCATAGACAGCTCTCATGAGACAACCAATCTATGCAAAACATTGATTTATTTTTTTATAAATAAGACATGCATTTGTCCAAATTTGTCACTTAGTTCATGCTCGTGGGGCTCCATGGAAACAGTTAACATACATAATATGGACTTTGGGGCATGACTTTTTCAGTAAGCTTCATGTAAACTAATTTCAGAAGAAGAAAACGATTAGTAACAGTCTCTGGTGTAGACATAGCTGACAAGTTTACATTGTTTCTTCCGACAGTGGGACAAAAATTGCAAACAAAACAAGCAATGAGAAGGATGGAGCTTTACCTGTCCTCCATCACTATTTGCTTCGTCGTGACTCTCGGAATCAATCTATCGGTACTCACGGAATATGAATAATTCACATGAAAACAATTGATTTTGTATTTGAACGATTCACGGAGTAGCCAAGGACCTAACCAGTTCAGATGGCAGAGTCCTCACATGAGCAGCTTGTAATCTTGTACACATCCTTTGGCTGCTTTAATGTTGATTTTAGCTTGAGACTGCTTGGCTTTTCTCGTTTCCAGACTGGTTCGTCTTTTTGAACTACTTTGACAGCCAACGCTACAGTCCGGTCCTGGAAGTTTTGTTTGTGGCCAAGATGGGATTGCGTCCATGATATTCATCTGAACTTTGGCATCCATTAATGATCTCTAACTTGATTCAAACTTGAGATAAATTTCCGCAGTACTGGATAGTTGTTGGCAAGTTCTCCTGCAAATAAATCTACCGCCTCTACCAAACTTCTGCTGTCATAAATCACAGTACTGAGCCATATTACCCTCCATTCCTCTCTCTTAATGTCTGAGTTCACTCTTTATATCTGAGTACGGGTCTCTAAACTATTATCAATTTATAAAATATTAATTTCTCAGCGCCAAAGTCAGAGGTGAAAGCAGCCAAGATAATAACTTTATTAAAAAGCAAACGCGCAACAAAGAAAGCACAATAAGAATAGATACATCAGCCAATACAGAACAAGAACTGCAACCTATTTACAGTCCATTTACGAGGCTTTTTTACAAACATGAGACCCATTTCTCAAACGAAAATATCAAAAAACCTTCTCTGATACCCTCTTTACCTCCTATGGCAAAGAACCCACTACCTGATTTCCGTTTCTAAGGTCTGTCTCAAAAATAGCTTCACTCAACTTTGAAAAATATTGCAGGGTTGATCCAATGTAGAAGGCAAAACATAGAACCTGAATCATAGCCAAATGATCTGTGGTGATTTTGAGGAGTATAACATGGGGAACCCATTGTGTTCACGTAAAAGAGTAGGTCTATGTGGTGTAAGTGATGGTGAAACGGAGGAAAGATAAGACGAAGAAGCAATTGGCGTGTTGATTTGATGGTTATATTGAGAGAGAGGAATGCCTTGATGAAGAAATGTCCTAGTGGTTCGGTTGGCCAAATGCAAGGAACAAAGACCAATCCCTACAGCCCATATGTTATGATGTGATAATCTACATCAATGTGTTTTGTTTTCTCATGAAAAATTGGATTAATACTATATAAATTGTTGCTTGATTGTCGCATGCCATTCGTATTTGTTTGCATGTGGATATACAAACTCTAACAAAAATAGATCTAAGTTAGAGCATCTTACATGTTGTATGAGCCATAACTTTATACTCAGCATCGATACTAGACCTTGAGACATCTATTTACTTCTTACTTTTCCAAAAAACCAAGTTTCCTCGTAGAAAAGAATAATGCCCACTAGTATACCATCTATCAACCTGGGGACCAAAATAATCAACTTTTGATAGTGAGATGACCTTTCCTCTTGTACAACAACCTCTTCCTGAGTGTACATTTTAGATAAAAATAATCAACTTTTGATAGTGAGATGACCTTTCCTCTTGTACAACAACCTCTTCCTGAGTGCACATTTTAGATATTAGGACCTATTCATAGACTCATAGCGAACCTTCCTCGATTGGTCCATGAATTGACTCACTAGGTTCACAACAAATACAATATCATGTCTTGTCATTATGACATGTATGAGCTTACCCTCCAATCGACTAAATATACTTTTTCTTGTGTTGAAAGATAAGGACTTGATTCATCATGTAACGCATGATTCAATTCAAACAGTGTGTCCATTGACTTTGCCCTCGTTATACATTTCTCACATTTAGTAACACAATGTATTTGTGTTGAGACAAGGAATTATCTAGTTAACTTCTTACAACCTTAGCACCCAAAAAAAAATACTTTAGTTCTTTGTGTCTTTTGTTTGAAAATGTTTCTTAATGTGATCTTTCCCCTCTACAATCCCATTAGATTCTAGGGTTTCATGCTTGAAAGAAGTTGAGACAGAGAAGAGGTAGGAAGAAAAACGAGGAAAGAAAGGAGAGAAGGCAAGAGGGGACAGGATAGGGTTGAAACAAGGAGAGCTTGAGTATGAGTCTCCCCTCTCCAAGATATCTAACTTATAATTAAGGGTAGAAACCCTAATACATGATAATACTACTTTATCCTTCAATTACAAGATATGTCATTAGAACTTCTTCAACAAATCCTTGGAGAGTCATCTCCTTAAATATATAATATTATATACACAATTGGCATAATTGTATCTGACATTCTACAATAATTAAACTCTGAGTGGTCTAAAAAAGACCTAACAAATCCAAAAGAAAAAATCACCTCATTCAAGTTCTCAAACTAGGCTTGAAGACTATTTAAATCCCTAGAAAAAAAAAATCTTTTTCAATTAACACTACCTTGTTTTCTTCCCCCTAAGGAATGAAACTAGGAGATTGCTCCATATAAACTTCATCATATATATTGATCTTCATACAAGTAAACATTCTAGACATCTATATGAAAAAAAGACCAATCCAAATTAATAGCCACTAACAACAAAATTTGGATAGGACTAAGTCTAGCCACAAGAGACAATGTGTCAAAATAATCAACCCTATAAGTCTGAGTGTACCATTTTCCAAGCAATCGTGCCTTGTACTACTCAATTGTGCCATTTAGATTATAATTAATAGTATTAACCTAATGACAATTGTTAGACCCTACAAGGATAAACCTTTGGGAGGATGGGGTTAATTATGTTTATCAAATTTAATGACTAATTTTTACTTTAAATGCAAACAAATGTACTTAACACAAGTAATTAATGTAGGATTTTACTACAAAAGCAAACAAACCCCAAATACTCAAGGATTTATAGTAGTTCACAATCAAAATTCAGGTTGTTATGTATTCACCTCTCTCTCTCTCTCTCTCTCTCTCTCTCTCTCTCTCTCTCCCCTAAAGGTTTAGATAAACTTTATGCATTCAAGGTATGATTTAAATTCTATACCCAATGCAGATTCTACGGTGTCCCTGTTGACCTGTGGAGAAGATTGGTTTCACATCACCAGTTTCCTTCACCTACACGACAACCATGGCTTCACTCAACCTAAACAATAGAATAACAAGCTTAATTCAAGAGCAAATAGAACTAACGTCTAGTTGAATTCAGCCACCAAGGAGACCATACCAATATTTTTATATAATCAATAAGGAAAACCGAGTACACCCTCTAAAGTCTCTAAGAAAGGAGTAAAGGTCTTGGGCATCGTTTTTTTTTTTGCAATTGAAAATAGTTTTTGGAACTCAAGTTTATCGATGAAATTTGATTATCCAAATAAGGGTTGTTTGATGAGTTTAAACGCAAAGAGAACCCAAAAAACCTTGAAATTTTTGGCATTACCAAAGAATGGCACTCTTTGGGTCAACATGAATCTCCCAAGTTCCTCCCTCAACACCGCTACAATTTTCTGTCAAACACAGAATACATCCAGACATCTTTGTAAGCGGATTATTGATTGAGAGTTATCAGCCAAAGTATCAGATGCAAAGCAGAGTGACAATCTAGAATCACTTGGTCATTTGTCCTACAACAATCGAAAAACAATTAGTGAAGTTTGTCATAGTGTTAACTGTTAAACCCATCCTGATTACATGTCATTGTACGGAAAATCATAAATTTGACAGAAGACATGGAAAATTTCAGGAGCCGATTAAATTAGCAAGTTTCTTCTCACCTCTGAATCCACAGCTTATACCTTCCAAAAGAACAGAAGTTAGTTTACTAAAAAGAACTTCCAATTGCTGTGAACTGAAAGAAAAAATAAATCGACCAGTCCCATGCAGAAATTGTCCGTATGAAGGTACTTCTGCAGTCCACTCTTATCGCTTGACCCATTGGAAACTCTTCCTTGCTTTGGCTTTTCCAGGTTTCTTCCTTTCAACAACACGCGGATCCCTTGTTAAGAACCCAGCTACATAAAAAACCATCACCAACACATAATAGGAGTATCAGATAACGATTGAAGGAAACAAGTTCCTATATGTACAAAGGAATTGATGTGCTAAAACTTTTTAGTATATGTTTAAACACAAATTCTTCAAGTTCAACAAAAGAAGTGCATGGCTTATCTGGTGAGACGAGAATTCTCAGACTTTACCTGATCTAAGGGAAGGGCGAAGCCCCGGCTCCCAGTTCTGCAAAGCCCTGCTAATCCCCAAACGAACTGCTCCTACTTGACCTGTTCATATTGAGGAACCTTTAGTTGTTAAGAGATAAAACGGAAGCAGAAAAATGTTTGTGAAAGAATATAGAAACCTATGTGACAATATGAACTTGTGTCTATATTTTGCTGATTAGGCTTAAGCTAGGTAACCCATATAAAGTGCACCTTTTAACTGAAAAAAACAACAGTAAGATAAAAATACCATTCTACAAAAATACAAGATAAAGTAAAACACAAAGGAATAGAAACAGATGGGAACTAAAGAAGATACAAAGGTCGTCTAAATAGACCATCCAAGCTAATGGCAAGCATGAGGAAAAGGTCCGAATGGAATGGGTATTTATCAGAATCCTATTCCATTCAAGTTTACAAGCATTGATTTGTACAGAATCAATTCCGTGAAAAAACAGAATTATATTGTAGGCAAGTCAGCTGATAGAATGCATAATCCTCACAAAACAGGAAATTTGATGACATTCTAGACAATGTTAGTGAACTAAATGATGCTTACCTGAGACACCACCTCCTTTGACAGTACAAGTGACATCCCAAAGGCCCAGAGTCTTTGTCTCAGAAAATGGTTGGAGGAGATTGGCTCGGTGATCTAGGATTGGGAAGTAAACATCAAATTGTTTGTCATTGACAAAAAACTTTCCATCCCCAGGTTGAATCCAAACTCGAGCTATACTGCATTTCCTTCTTCCGGTCCCATATGCTCTTCCCTTCTCATCAACCTGTCTTATATGTGTTTTGGCAATTTCCTCTTGTTTCTTTCGCTCTATTTCAGCCCTAGTTGACTTTTTCTCTGCTTTAGCCAATCGAATATCTTCTATTTCACTTAAAGGGGGCAACCCCTCAATACCTTCCAACTCCTTCAGAACAATTAAGCTGTCTAACATTGCTTCAGTTATTCCAGATGCAACAATGAGATCTCCAAATGCACGATTTGGACCTGCAGTAATAAATTTAGCCTAGGAATATTTAGTTATGCAACCCATATGTATCACATGCCAATGGTCATTTGACTTCCTCTTCATCGAACTTAAATGATTTAAACCATTTTTCATCTAGGTTATTAATGCATTATGTGCAAACTTAGATAGGTTTTTACAGGGGATTATGAATATGCTTTTTTTTAAAAAAAAGGATGTATATATTAACAAAAGAACAAAGAATTACAGAGGGACGGGGATTATGAATATGCTTCTGAATAGAATCATAACATCAAGTTCATAATAAATAATTCATTGACAGGACAAAGGCCAAAAGCAAGTACAAGAGTTGGATTCAAACATCTTATTTGACCATACTCAAATACTTAAGAGAGATCATTGGAGTACATCATAATATCACAAAGTCACTCTCCTGCTATGATAAACAAGTATGAGCATAGCCAATCATGCTGCTCTAAAAGGTTTAAGAATAGCAGATGTTAAACAATAGAGAAACATAGTCAATAAATAATTGGCTCACATTTTATATGAGGCACTAAACATGATAGACCCAAAAATCTCCAAGTCAAAATTAAAGACAATCAAAGAGCCAATAACCAAGTATTGGATCTCATATTCTAGCAACAGAGGATACAGAATGCATTCAATATATAATATAAGGAAAAAAGTTGGCAAAGTGTTAGGGCTTCTGAACATATGAAAAGAAGATAGCATAAAATAATAAGATGAAGACAACGCAGCATACAAACATTAGACATAAATTTCCCACTGTTACTAGCAGAACAAATTGCTCCCAACTTTGCAAACAAACTTAGTATCATAGTTTTCCCAACTAGCCACATGACTCAAAGATCTTAAGTTATGCAAATGAATCCATGATTATATGTAGCAAAATGAATTCTCTCCTTGAAGAAGACTGAACTGTTCAACCGAGACATACAGGACCGTAGTTGTATATCCACCAAAGGTACACTATAACATGCTCCATATCTAAGAATTTGAAAACTAATAAGCCCAAAAGCTAAGATGCTTAAAGCACCAACTGACTATTACAGTTTTTTTTTTTTCTTCTTGTTCTAAAACCCATGGACAAATTATACCCTTTTTTCAAAATGATTTATAGCATATTCAAAATTTTACCTTGTCATCCAAAATCAATCAAATCTAACTCTACACCATATCAGTCCACAATATGCTAGTGCAAATGCTAAATTCTTAACTGAAACTAAGACACGTCTTTTTTCAAGTCATACCTTTTAAGGTGGCTTTAAGCTCCTCTTCTTCCTTCTCCAACTCCAAATCTTTGGCACGAGCCTCTTCTTGCAGCCCCTCATTTTCAACTGGTGGCAATCCCTCCATCACCTGGTTGCCAAAATCAAAGACCTTTTCTACCTCTTCTTCGTCTCCCAAACTCCACGGCTTGAACTCCTCGGCCATCTCCCATTCATCTTCTATTTCTTTGGTGGATGAGCCTCCTGCTTCAATGTCCTCAGTGATTCCTGTCAAGTCACCATCCGGTGATCTAAAAACTGTGTCTATGTCATCACCTTGGGATGAAAGAGTCCATGATTGAGATTTGAAATTTTCATCATCATTGTTACTTCGATCACTTGAGAAGTTCCTTTGAGACACAAAAAAGGATCCAAATGTTGGGCTAGATACCTTAGTTCTCAAAGGACTGTGAGATGAAACAGATAAGATTGAAGAAAATGGCAGATTTGAGGAGAAGTGGGTTAAAAGTCTGCAGTTTGAAGATCGGAAGAGAAGGCGAGAGAACATTTTGGCTTTTTTCAAATAAGTTCCACAGAATCTTTTTCAATCCTTTGGAGATTTTGTGGCTATCGAGCTTAGGGCCCGTAGGTTGATCTCTGCCTTTGTTGCATCATGCTCCCATGCACTGCTAAAGACACCAGGCTCGAACAGAAAAATTGTTAGTTGGTAGAAAATGAAAGGAAGCAAAGTGAATTATCTCTGCTGAATTTAAATTACCAAGAGACAGTGTTAATTAAAAAGTGAGAAAAGTGTATGTGAGGTAGCATGTAAGAAATTCTCTCTCTCTCTCTCTCTCTCTCTCTCTCTCTCTCTCTCTCTCTCTCTCTCCATTTCAGTTTAGAAGAAGTGCTATTTATCTATCTATCTATATGTCAATTTAGAAGAAGTGCTGTTTTGTTACTAGCAGTAGGTAGTATGAGAGAAAAACTCACTAAGAAACTATTATCAACAAAATAAAGAGAAATAGTGGTGCTCCAACAACCAAAAGAGAAAAAACTGATTTACAAGTTACAGCATATCTCCCTATTTTACTCTAAAACAATCATGGACTTGCCAAAATAAGTTACATCCCGAAACTAGAACTTTCATAGAACTAAACCTCCCAATTGCAATTGAATTGTGACTTACTAAATTAAAAACCACTTTCGAGAAACTAGCAACTAACTTAAATAGAAACTACTATAGTTGAACTCGCTAACTTTATGACTTTTTTAAATTGACTACTAATCGAGGAAATTACTAACCAAACACCTTCCTAAATAAAACTCTCCTAAGATGACAATAGACAAACTAGGAAACTAATGAAAATAGAAACTTGCTCACTTCCATAAAATATATTAAATCATAATACATTCCTAAAAAGTGTCTTTCCCAAAAAAAGGTGTCTTTTCAGTCTTCTTGTTTCCTTTTCTGTTTCCTCCTTTGTTCTTATCAGAAGTTTCTTCAACATAAGAGTTATTTACTATGTCAGGTTTCCATGAAGCTAAAGACATCCTCTTGAGGATTATTTGTATTTCATGCAACAACCATAAAGATTGAGAAGAAACCAAAACATTATTTAAATCAAACACAATGTTTTAAGATCAACCAATCAGCTATAACAACCAATCCATATAAGGAAATTAAGGTGGACATGAAAAGGATCTCTGACAATATTCCAAGCCTCAGACAACTAAATAACTCAATTCAGATGTCACTTTCCTAGGTTTAAATAAATCTTGTTTGGTTCCAGCAAGTACAATAACTAACCTCCACAACTCAAACAACTGCAATTTGAAACAAGAACAAGAAACCCTTAACAAAAAAGGAAGTTATAAACACAAAAATGGATGGTGGAAATTACCCAGATTGATTACTACAAGAAAATCAAGACAACATCTTACAGCAGACAAAGTAGAGAAGGGGAAAAAATACCACATGCAAGTTTTAGCACAAATTTTATTATTGAAGCATTTCTGTCCTGATCAGTATTACACGGAAATTTTAGCAAAGACAAAATTTTGAAGATGAGCATCAAAGAACATATAAAAAGTGTAAAAAGAAGAAGAATGTGAAAGGAAAGCACCAGAACAAAAAAAAAAAAAAAAAAACAAAGGCTTCAAAAATGGAGATGCATCGGATTAGAATATGTACAAAATCTAAATTTCTTGATAATTCAACATTAGACCAATAGGCCAATTAGACCATCATCGGTAGGAGCTTTTTCATGAGAACATTTATAAGATGATATACAAGTGCTTGATATGAAGCTACTGGAAATCTAATATCCAAGAAATGTATGAATTCCTAGGGAAGAATTCTGTTTTCTTTTATTTACCCTATTAGCAGATCAAAATTGACTTAGCACCACTTCCATGAAGTTGAAATACACCTCAACAAAGTCCAAAATGCTAGAAAAGAGACATGTTTGACTAGAATAAGTCTTTTTTGAAAGGCTATCCATGTGCACAATTATTAAACACCATGGCCAGTTCTAGTCAAGAAAATTGATGGCTTTATGATTCTCTATGGGTTCTGTTCCTTTTATTTGCTAAGCAAAGAAGGAATATTTCACATAATGAATGAGACAAGCACCATCAAGAAGGCAAAGAATGCTGAATAACTCAAATGAGGACTTGATTGATGGTCAAGTGACTGTAAAATTAAGGCAGAAGGCCATCCTATCAGAAACATTCTCTTACGTCCACAAGTTATTCAGAAGAGAAAGAAAAGAAAAAAACTCCGCAAAGTTTTAATTATTTATTAATTATTTAATCAAGAGAAAGAGAAGTTCCTATTGGGTCCACTACCATGAAAAATGAAGACATGACTTACACAAGCAGTATCAAGAAATTCAAAGTACCATTAAAAAATTAAAAGCTGGCTGAATTGGCAATTGAGAGGGTTTGGAATTAAGATAAACATGCATCTTATCAGAAGCATTCATGTTGATTAGGTTAAGGAATAGTCCCACATGGATTAGTAAGTACAAAGATTTTGAGTTTATTAGTTGGGAAAGAGGTTTCCTAAGTTGGCTAGTCATTTTGGGATAGGCCTTTGACCCAACTTCACAGATTAATTATTCAAATTCACAAGAGAAAGAAAGGAAGAAACATCAACAACCTTTTAACTCAATGGAGTAATTGGTTCATTCCCTTCTCTCCCTTTTTTTTTTTTTTTTTTTGAATGGCAAACTCTAATTTAATATTTAATCAAGAGAAAGAGGAGTGCTACTACCGTGGATATTGGAAGAGTGCCTTCTAGCCTAGAAACTCATTAGAAGTAACTACTTTATAGATAACCTTCTCTTTGAAGGGTTTGGCATACCAATACTATATTAAACACGTTGGGTGGAATATATTCGATTTTTTCTGCTTTCAAACAAAGCTATCTTTACATGCATCAAATTAACAAGGATAACAAGAATCTAACATAAAAGCCATCAATATTGTATAAAGAGGTATATGAGGAATTATTCAAATACCAAATAGGAGGCCATCTCCAATTGCACTAAGCTGGTTATCTTCTCCAATACTAAGAGCAAGAATGCAAACACTAAAAAAGGTTCCATCAGCAACTCTAAAAAAAGTCAAACAGTTTTAGTTGAAACCAGCGTTTGTTCATAGAAGAAAAGCTAAAAAAAATGAGTAGAGACATACTTCAGACACTGACAAATTCGACTCATCATATTATATTTTTGCTTACAATGTGAAAAACTTATATTAAGTTGAAAAGACAGTCAAGTTATGAAGTCGTCAAACACACAAACCCATGTCCTCAGTTCAACAGACTCAAATCAGTAGTATTAAGCAGTTCTCCTTCTCTAAAATTAAAAACGCAAATGAACTGGACTATGAGGGATGAAAAGAATGTCGCTTGCAATTAAACACTGAAAACTCAACCACCAGACTAAAACTATCAGAAAACAACCCTTCAGTGAAATAAGCATAAATGAATATTATAAAGCATATAACATGCGAACGAGATAAAAATAACACATTTAATCAAGCCAGAGAGTATCTTCCCTACAGCAAACTAATGGATAGCAGGTGATGAAAAATCGACTGCGGTGGTTTCGGTTATCGGAAATGGTTTTGAGAACTTGATCGGAAGGAAGAGGGGGAACGAGTGAGCAAGGGAGAAAGAAAGTACTTGTAACTAGGGAAGAAACGCACGATCGTCCGACTGGAGGCTCCTCAGCAACGGCAAATGAGAGAAATCGAGGAATGCTCGTAAGTTCAGCCCCAGGGGAAGGCAGGGTTCGAGACGAGTTGGCGACTCGTTCCTTTTTCAATTCGTTTCGGGTAGAAACTAGGTGGGTCGTCATTGTTTTTCGCACTCATTTTCCCGTTTCTCCGATTATCCGTTTATCAACTTTCTCCGTTTACCCGCGTGTTTTGACTCGAAATTTTATATTAAGGTCCAAAATTAGCCATTTCATATCGGCCATGACAAGGTTAGAAACCCAAACGAGTCATGCCTTGGTCCCCCACACCTCAACTCCATCTTAGCATCACAGACCCATCCTTGCTTTGATTCATGGCTTATCACAACTTTTACACATCTTTATAAAATAATTATAAAATATTTATAAAATTTAAAAAAAAAAAATTGTACAAGAATATGAAAGTGTGGATTGTTAAGATTGTGTGGGGCTCAACTTAGGCTATAGGCAGGGCTTGGGCCAGCCTTGTATTGGATAGGTTTAAGGGTCTAGCTTTCCACATTCTATCAACTTTTAGAGCTTTTGGTGCCTCAAAAAACTCACTTGTGAAAGGTCCTTATCTTTCTTTAAAGTACAAGGAAGAGTTGAAAGAGAAAAGTTAAGAAAGTTGGAATAAGAGAGGAGGGAAGAAGACAGAAGTAAAGTAGAGGAAGAGAAGGAGATAAATAGAGAGCTAGAAGAAAAAGACAGAAGAGGAGAGAAGAAATGAGAGGAGAGGTGCTAGGGCACAAATTTGAGAGGGAAAATAGAGGCAAGAGAGATTTTGGAATAGGTTTGACTGATTTTTCTTTCAGCCAACTGTGGAGGATATCACCTGAATCACAGGCGTACCAGAATACTCGTTGAACGATTCTACGCTTGCATCAAAGGCAACAAATTATGCCTTAATCTAAGGCATAATTGACTCTGTAAATCGAGAGGAAATTATTCTGTAAATTTCCATAGTAAATCCATGCGAAATTGTATAAATTAAACATGGATACTCACCATAAATTAAATGGTGATTAAATATTAAATCAATCTTCACATGGTATCAGGAGTTCCCATTGATCCCTTCATCTTCCCTTCCAATGGCCGTTGAATCCTTTCCTCATCTTCTTCCCTTTCATACCCTAATCCACATGATTACTACTAAATTCTCCTCCACAACCTATCTCCTTTGGAAAAACCAACTTCTTCCCTTTCTTGAAAGCTAAAATCTCCTTGGCTATGTGGATGGAACCCTAGTGCCACCACCGCAGTTTGCTGTCACTGATTCTTACACCCGTTATGTCGAATATTTGGCATGGAGAGCCATCAATCAATGTCTTCTCAACCTCCTCCTTGCCTCCCTCACCGAGGAGGCAATGGCCGAAGCTATTGGCCGAAGCTACTGCACATGAAGTCTGGCTCGCGTTGGAAAATGCCTTCAACCACCAATCAAATGCTCGATAAATCCATGTCAAGGACGACCTCCAGCAGTTGAAGCATGACACCCAATCCATTGCTGCATACACCTGCGTTTTCAAAGGTCTTTACGATCAGCTTCATGCGATCGGAAAACCTGTTGACAGCACCAACAAACTCCATTGATTTCTCCATGGACTCGGAGCTGATTTCAACCCCTTCTTCACCACAGAAATGGCGGTCACGCCTCTCCCCTGTTTCTCCGACCTCCTCTCCAAAGGCGAGGGCTTTGAGCTCTTCCAAAAATCTCTCAAGACCTTTGTTCCTCACGTTGCCGCTATAACCGCTGCACCCTGTGGTTCTGATTGGGTGACCCAAGACGGCTTTGATTGAACCAATGGGTGAACCCATTCTAGTCAAGAGTGTCACCCTCCTAGCTGCCAGATATGTCATCTTGACGGTCATTATGTTGATCGTTGCAACCAGCATTGTGCCCACAATGAGTCCAGTGAGTCTCGTGCCCATTTTCCTATGACTTTCACTATATAATGCTCTCTCACTGGATTTGAGCCCTTTGATTGGTTCTTGGACATTGGGGCTTTGGCCCATATGTCCAATGACCCATCCATCCTGGATTAGTCCACTCAGTACATGTGTAAGGACTCTGTTATTGTAGAGAATGGTGTCTCCTTACCTATTTCACATATTGGTATTCTCTCTCTTACCCCAAATATTCAGTTGTTAGATGTTTTAGTTGTTCCTCGTCTCATAAAAAATCTTCTCTTCATTAGTAAATTAACGTTTGATTTCCCTTTCTTCATTACATTTACTAAAAAAAATTTCACTGTTTAGAATCATCTCACAGGAAGGGTGGTGGCAACCGGTAAGAGAGATGGAAGCTTATATGTGCTAGAGCATGGCAACTCCGCTCTTATTTTTGTCCTTAAAAATAAATTTTTACATGTTTCCTATGATTTATGACATGTTTGCCATGAAAATGTAAATCATTATATTATCGCTTTCTTAATTTAACAAGGACATATTTATCTTATATCCTTATTGCCATCTCCATTATTATGTAGTACATCTCAACTTGCGAAAAACAATTATTTGCCAAATTCACATCATGAACTTAGATCATCTAATGCGTTAGATCTTATTCATTGTGACATATGGGGCCCTTCACCCGTCAAATCCAATTTAGGATTTGCCTATTATATTTTCTTCATTGATGGTTTCTCACGATTCACCTGATTTTATCCTTTGAAATTCAAACCGATTTTTATAATTTTTTCACCCAATTTCAAAAAATTGGGGAAAGGAACATGCAGAATTAAAAGAAAGGATCATGCAAAATTAAAATTTAAATGAAAAGTAAACATTCACACACCATAAGATAAGGATAATCTTTGTTATCAATGTTCCCCTATTGGTAGTCACCGCTCAAGAACCCTTGCATAGGAAATTCCTCTATTTCAAAGCTCTAATAGCTGGAATTTACACAAAGAGATTCCAACTCCCTTTAAGTTATGTATAGCTCAATACAAGTTTTTTATTATAGCAATCTCCTCAAGAGATTGGCTAGATTCTAACTCTAGTTGGCGTTTTCTATCTAGATTGAATAGGTTTTAGATAAACTTTTCACAAAACAAAATCAAAGAAAGGAAAATTTACACCCTTGACTTGGAGAATTCCTTCTCCTTGAGAGATCCAAGCTTCCACTTCTTTAGCAACACAATGTGGAGTGAGAGAGTTTGTCTAGTATGCAATGCAAGGAAAGGAATGGAAAGAGTAGTGAAATTTTTAAGGCTAAGACTCATTCTTTCACTCTAAAGCATTTTTAAGAAGTTTTTCAAGTTTGAAGATAAATGCTCAAAAGTTTTGCTAATAAATGATTATTAACTTCTCAATGCATGGTTTGGTGGGGGTATTTATACCTTCCCCAAATCAAACCGGCCATTGTTTTACCGTTTGAACAAATTAGATCGTTATTGATGGATCAATCAATCATAACAGCTCATTTTGTGTCAGGATGTGACTTATTGATCGAGAGATTGATCAATCAATATGTTAACGTTTGTCTTAAAAATTTAAGTCAATCGATCATTGTCAAGGGAGGATCGATCAATGAACTTTCTATGATCGATCATGTTTTATGTCCCTAACTAGCAAGATTCTTTCTGATTGATCAATCGTATTGGATGATCAATTATTCCATGTAAATTTTACTTGGCTGGATAGTATTGATCGATTAATCCAAATGGGATGATCGATCTTGCGTTATAGCATGATTTAACTATGTTCTGGATGATCGATCAATTGACTATGATTTGTCTTGCACACTCTTGGATGATAGATTATTGGCAGAGGTTGATTGATTATTCTAGTGCCAATTCAACTAAGTTGACTTTCAAAGCATGGGAATAGTTTTGTTTAAGTGCTCTAACATGTTCTAAAGGATGTATATGATGTTTAAACACGTTTATATATAATGTATATCCTAAAGCTCTATATAAATCATTGTAATTTAAGAAAGGGAGTTAGGAAAAATTTCTTACATTTGTGACTAAGTTTTGACATATGACTTTTATACTTAAACTCTAGTTTTCTCGTTATCTTCTTCCTTGTAGGATCTTCTTCAAGAGACATCATTCAATGTTACTTGAGGTCTTGAGTAAGTTTGATGGTTTTGAAGTTTTAGACCTTGTAATGTATTAACTCTTGAAGGAAAATTATTTGAAATACTTAGTTTTATAAATTGCATCTTTATTAAGTTTTGTTATCGGCAAAAGCATTAAGAGAGTCAACCTATGGTCAACATATTGTATTTTAGCGATCGAGTTAAACAAATACAAAGTCACTTAACTTGGAATCATATAAAAGCTCAAATGAAGAAGAAGAAGAAGAAGTATACAGTACATATGACATGCCTTTATTTGTGAATGTTTGATAAAACGATTATGGGAGCAATCATGGGTTACTAAACCCATTAGCAAACATGACAACATCCCCATAAAAGAAGTCCCAACTACGCCTTCCTTGTATCTACCTCAACCTTGAGGCACATTATCGAATCATTACGTCAAATGTATTAATATGCAAGACCTCATCCACTTATAGCACATTGTTAGATATAGTGAGACTTGCCACAAGTGCATCTTAAAATGAAGAAATTACCTTTGACATATAACTAGTTTGAATAAGCATGCAGATTGCCATTATTTTTTTTCCAAAATGCTACATGTCATATTAATTATATAAAGTAATTGATCAATAATCACCTAGGAGGCCAACAAGATGAGAGTTAACTTTAGCCTCATCCAAGACCAATCTCAAGTGATCGGAGAGGCTCTTTGTTTGCAAAATTCTTAGAGCTTGTTAGTGTCATTTCCAAGAAAGACTTAAAATGTATTTCTAGGTAGAACCAAAGGAGCATTAGTACCTTTTCTTTTCCATAAAGCACATATCTCTAAGGATATTTCTATCTATAAAACTACCAAATTTTCAAGAAAGATTTCTAACCAAGAGAACTCGAAAATCACTCTTAGGAAACCATCAAAAGAGAGGTCAATCTCTTCTTCCCTTATTCCTTTTCTTCCAGTTCTCTCTCTCTTTCTTTCTCTTCTTCTCCACAAACACCACCCTCATTGTGAACCATAGCTTCAGCCATGTCTGTCCTTCTCGTATGAAAGAAATCAAAGGAAGCATCAAGACTAATGTTTTAATATGAGGGAAGGAGTTTGAATTGAATGAGATTAGCCAAAATCAGATAGGAAACCATGGGAAAACTAGAATAAGAAGTATTAAATTGGTCCTTGATCACTCTACCTCTTATCTGTATTTAGTATTTTATTATTTATATAAAATATTTTTATTTTAAACATAAACACACAAAATGACGATTAATTTTTTTTTTGGAACTAACAAAAAATTTGACTAATGGGATTTTTTTTCGATGGAAAAATATTTAAAAAGAATAGAAAATTTTTCTGTCATTTTATTTTCTTTAAAGTAAATAAAAAATTTAAAAATATTTTATGATCATTTTTCTTTTCTTAAAGCTCAATACTCACTAGATTGCAAATGTGCCAACACATTTGCAATTGATAGGGACCAAATCATGTTGAAAAACTACACAAAATGGTGATAATATTAGTTAGTAGAAATAATTCAATTTTTTTTTCTAGCAAAGACAAACATCATGTTAGGCAAGAGTAACAAAACTATGACTAACTAAGCAACAGTTAGACTAATTAATCTTAATATCTGACTTTTACACAGATGAATCTTTATGTCAATTGATAAGAGAAAATTCCCTTTGTCAGGTAGACTCCTAAACGGAAGGAACCTGATGTAAATTGGTTATTATAATCAATTGAGTGGCGTAAGTCCTAGGGTGTGCAATTTCAGTTTGATGCAACATGCACTCTCCTCTCTTCCTTGCTCGACCAGAACACACCCCTTCCCTCGATTCACAAGATATATAATATTTTTCTTTTTTTTAATTTTTAGTCCATGATATTTATTACATGTCAAAGTCTCGATATAATATCAATACTAATATTCTCACCCTTCAACAGGATTACCTAGTTAGCTGCAAAAAAATCTCTTTGAGGATCTAGGTCAAATAACCCAGTATCTGTTGTATTTATATGTAAGAGTGAACTATTGTAAATTGGTTGTTATAATCAATTGAGTGACATAAGTCCTAGGGTGTACAACATTATAGTTAGTTTACGAGGCAATTTACTATGAATTCCATTTGGCAACCCAAATGATATATAAAACTTATTCACTCTCTCTAGATTTATTCGTCACGAACCTAACACGTTTGTCATGTAACACTATAAATAATTCGATCTTCGATAAGGCTCAATTGGGGATCATCCTATTAGAGATAAACTAATTAATTAAGAATAATAAAACTGAGATCAGCTCAATGGAATGTTACCAAACTATTCGAGCATAATCAGGCTTGACTCCCATCCACGTATCACATAACCAGTTTAATAATGAATGCTAGAGCATGAGTGCATGCATTCCAATGTCCGAATATAACATAATTTGGTCAAATTCTTCTCTTTTTCCACGTGACCCTGACTTTTTCTTTCAAAACAATTTCCCTGCCTCTCCCGCCCCTCCCGTAATATGCATGTGCGTCGGCGCCACCTCCCGTAATTTGCACGTGCGTCGGCGCCCCCCGCCGGCAGCTGGCCGCAGGACCCGACCAAGGAAATGCTATTTCTCACACTGAAATTTTGAAAAAAAATTATTTTTCTTATTATAATTTTTTATATTCTCACACTGAAATTTTGAAAAAAATTATTTTTCTTATTATAATTTTTTATAAAAAATTAAAATTTTTTTTTCTCGTGATACATGTAAAATATGAGCAAATGGTTATTAGTTTTGGTCGATATATTTGTATTTTAATAATTTGTGTGTATTTAATCATATTAATTTAAATAAAATTAAAAATTATAGAAAGACTTATGTGATCATCAATAAATATAAATTAAAATTAGACTCATCCGTCGTCATTATATTGTACAAATTTGACCCTTAGGCGTTACTAAATTTCATGTGCTTCCAAAATAATGTATATATACATTGAATGATCTTTGGCATAGAACGAATTCCACGTAAATAAACCTCATTCAAAGGACTAATTGGCGTAAGGTTTGGTAATAAAATTTTGAATTTGACCCATCACTTAATCATGTGAGAATTAGATGTGTTGGTGGTAAAAACACTAATGCTCTGGCCACATGATCGATCAATTAATCACTAAGAACTCATGTTTTTTTTTTTTTTGAATGGTTACTATGTAGCAAATCATTTTTTACCATTTAGTATAAGAGTCTAATCAACTTTCTCTTTTTAATAGTTTAATTATCTTGTTTAATAGAAATCTAATTTAAATATAATTAGGCTGTCAATTTTTCCTAACTTCTCAGCTAGACAAACATCTCTCAAAGAGCACCAAGTAGCTATGTGAATCCTTTGAATGGGACCATGTCCCTTTTTTGTTTAATTTTTTATTTATAAATTTAGGTTTTTGTGTGATTTTCAGCTTAAAATAGAATAAAGTTGATCCATTATGTAATATAAATTGCCAATATGGTAAATAATATGATATATTTTTATAGCTATTTTATAAATAAAAAAATTATTGATGCTCAGTCAAAGTTGAGTTTCTCGAAATCTGAATTCGACCATGAAGTCTAAAACCTAATAGCGAAAAACTCGAGTGAGGTAAAAGAAATCTACCATGTCCCTGCCCTATCCCCACATCCTGAAGCCATTCCAAATCCAACATGTTCTATTCCCACCCGACCTCTAAGATATTTTAAAACTTCTATAAATCTATCGAATTAAAAAATATTTAAAAAAATATTATTTAAATATTTTACAACGACATTCGATATAAATTCCACAAGTCAGGTTCAGGAAAACCCATCTCCAATTTAAAACTTGACGATTTTTTCCCCTATCTTCGACTTGTAGGTAAAACCTAAAACATGTCCCTTAGTTTTTGAGTTATTAAAAATATTTAAATAAAATATTATTTATATATTTTACAAAGGCATTTCAAGTATAAATATTTTTTTCCTACCTTTTCCCTAATTTGTGAGATAAAATCTAAAATTGATATCTTAAATTAAGTAAAAAAAAAAAGCACCTAGGGCTTAATAATTAAAAATTTTATATTATATGTGAATATTCCTTATTTCTCAGAATCTCTAGTCCATTGATTAATCATGCAGCCGGCGGATATTAAACTGGGTATTTTGATCTGGAATAAAATTACAGTGTATTTGTCCATTTTACGTGCCGTTTACGACACCTCTGTTACGTGCTTTGTTTTTCCTCACTGAAAATGCACTTCAGCCGCCATTGCTTTCCTTCTCTTTATATATGTATCATCTTCTTCTTCCCTTGTTTACATTTTTCTCTCTCCCCAATCCTTCCCTCCTGGTACTCTCCTCTTTCTCCTGGTTGAATTCAAACATGGCGAGTCCTCCGCTACTATTTCGTTCATCAGCATCGTCTTCGTCTGCTGCCGCTGCTTCGTTTCATTACAACAGTCCTCTGCCGGGGCCATACTCGACGCACGCCGTAAATTCTCAGGCCTTTAGCGGTGGCCTCAGTTCCAACCCAGAAGGTGGAAGTTCGCCTGGGTTCTTGGGTTTGAAGACGGATGTGAGCTTGCAGCACTCAGAGGCTGAGGCATCTCATGGGTCGGAAAATGAATTCAAGGGTCTTAAAAAGAAGGGCGAGAAGAAGATCAGGAAGCCCAGATACGCGTTTCAGACCCGGAGTCAAGTGGATATACTTGATGATGGTTATCGGTGGAGGAAATATGGGCAAAAGGCTGTGAAGAACAATAAATTCCCCAGGTGAGTTATCGATCAATCGCCTCTTCAGTTCTTCTCTCCCTCTCCCTGTATTCGTCTCTCTTTCTGCTTCGCTACTTTGAAGTTAGGTGGGAGATTCGAACCTGAAGCTTTTGCTGTACTTTCAAGTTCAAAGGATTGTGCACATATCCATTGTCTGCTGATTTAAAAAGCCTAAAGAAGGAAGAAGAGACCCACTTAAACTGCTTTAGGGTGTCGCAGATGGAACTGAATTCAACTTGGATGATAACCCAGAAATTTTTCCTTTTAAGGGAAAGGTTCGTTTCAGTTGCTTGATTCCCTGATTGACGATTTGCGTCAAATCCCACGAGAAACTTTTCTTTGTTTGTATCAGCTCGATTAAATAGTTCAACCGGGACCTTCGTCGCCGTTATTGCTGAAAGACTTTGATCGAGTTCCACTGAACCACTTTGAAGTATTTCCTAAATGATATATTTGCATATATCTAATGGCATCTGTAGAAAAGCTTCCGTCTTAAGATGCGATCATCTAAACCTTTCATAGAATACTGCTCTTTGAGCAGCTCCATTCACCATGACAGAACGATCTGATTTGGGATCACCAGTCTTGAAACATAGAACTACTAAATGGAAGGATAAAGAACAGCAAATTCAAATCTAGATTCTGAGAAACTGAAATTTAGTTGAGGCATTGGACATTAGCTTCTATAAATGCTAATATAAATCGATTTCTCTTCTGTTGCAGAAGCTACTACAGATGCACCCATCAAGGCTGCAATGTCAAGAAGCAAGTCCAGCGTCTCTCAAAGGATGAAGGGGTAGTGGTGACTACTTATGAAGGGATGCATTCCCACCCCATAGAGAAATCTACCGACAACTTCGAGCATATCTTGAGCCAGATGCAAATCTACTCCAGCTTTTAGATCTTTGTGCAAAGTTCGAAAGAGAGGAAGAGCGGGAATCAGTCTGTAAAGAATTCTGATCTTTATAATTATGTTGATGAACACAAAGGAAATAAAAAAGTTAGCTACCTGATTAAATACTCATACACTCTCATTATGTAAACATAAATAGTTTTTTGTTATTCTCCTTTGTCTAGGCCTGGATTATTTCTTCTTTGTAAGTTCTTTTTTCAGTAATGAACTCGTTTTTTTTTTTGAAAAACTTCGATGGCTCTTCTGTGGAAGAGTGGTTGTGTATTTTAATGGCGATCATGGATCATGGAAGTGAGGTTGGCCACAAAGGACAGAGTAAGTGAGAGGTGGTTGAAGTCAAAGATGGGTTGAAAGAACACTAGGATGAAGACGACGGGTGGGGTGACACTTCCTGTTAGAACTCACAGTCGCTCTCGAGACGCCATGATTGCCATTGTTCCACATCCACTAAATCGGTGTTCTGCATAAGCGAGCTGAAAATTACCATTTCAAGATGGAGGAAGATGGCAGCAAATGAAAACCGAAAAGTTTCCACAGAACCTGAACTCGTTATCTGACTTTGGTAAGCATAAAAAACCATTAATTTGGATAGTTTGTGTGGGATCAAGTCTTCCAAGTTTGGAAGCTCAATTGAGGGTGAACTAGGGCGAGTGACTGAAGTAATTGGGGACACGTAAGACCATGAGAACTGACAGATCTCCACCCAAATTTGGAACAACCTGTCTATATTGCTCCCTACAAGAAATATAAGCCTTTTTTTTCAAAAAATAATCAAATATATATTCACCATAGAAGGAATTAATGTAAAATGGATGCAAATATTAATGTAAAAGATATAAGTAGTCTTAACTTGTTGTAATGTTATAGTATATTTTGGTTGGTTACTAAGTGAACTCCTTGCATTTAGAAATATTAATCAACTGATTAATTAAATCAAAAAGATATATCCTTTGTTTGAATTTTAATTTTTGAAAGCATTACACCTTCTTATTAACTATTAAGTCGTTGTTTCTTACGTTGTTCATCCTGTTTATTGAGGGCTCCTACATCGCTTAAGAATTTTTAAGTAGATTTACTCTACGAGATAATATTCCTCACAACTCTAGAAAGATCAGATTCCATGTTTTCGATGGAAACATGCATCACAGATGTTGTGTCGGATAATAAACTTGACTGGAATCGAATAATTATTTGAAGGGGTTATTCTCATTTAAATGGTACAAGGAAATCTATGCCTGTATAAGTTCCAATAAATCAAACTATTCATGAATTGAAGTTATCTAGAAGAAGTTATGGCCAATTTACTATAGATTGTTCAACAAAAACGAAAATGCATGTATTTATTGATTAATGTCTTTTGGTGTGATAAGATGCATCTAGAGAATGTATTTGGTTACAAGACATTAAATGTAAAAGTGTCTTTTGAGTAGTATAAATATATTCAAGCTTTGAATAATCAAGCAATTGAAACAAGAATATGTCAATCAAGAACAATTCCAA
Organism: Aristolochia californica; assembly: GCF_029961685.1. Lineage (NCBI taxonomy): Eukaryota > Viridiplantae > Streptophyta > Magnoliopsida > Piperales > Aristolochiaceae > Aristolochia > Aristolochia californica. The sequence goes on along the minus strand of NW_027182103.1, from coordinate 4,371,429 downwards.
GGGGGAAGTAGAGCGATACAAAGTCAGGTTAGTTGCTAAGAGGTATAAGCAAAAACAAGGCATTGAAAATGAAGAAGTATTTGCTCCTATTGCTTGCTTAGAGACAATCCGATTGCTAATTTCTCTTGTAACTCAAAATCATTGGAAGATCCATCAAATGGTTGTAAAGTCCACATTTCTGAATGGTTATCTAAAGGAGGAGGTCTACGTAACGGCCATGAAGACAGTGCTAAAATTGAATAAGGTTTTGTATGGACTCAAACAAGCATTAAGAGCTTAGAACAACTGTCTTGATAAGTATTTCCAAGAGAATGGTTTTACTAGGTGCATGCATGAATATGCACTTTATGTAAAACAATAAAATAGAGGATTATTTTTTGTTTGTGTGTATGTGGATGATCTTATTTTCATATGAAGCAATCTAAGAATGTTTGAAGTCTTCAATAAGACTATGGCTGAAGAATTTGAAATGCATGACATGAGCCTCATATCTTACTACTTGGGAATTGAAGTAAAGCAAATGGAGGGTGACATTTTCATCTCTCAAGTGACTTATGCAAATGAAGTAATCAAGAAATTCAACATGGGGAATTGTAACCCAATGGAACGTGGCATGAAACTTTACAAACTAGAGGATGGAGCAAGAGTAGACCCAACTTTATTCAAAAGCCTTGTGGGAAGTTTGAGGTACTTGACATATACCAAGCTTGACATTTTGTTTTTAGTTGGAATTGTGAGTCGATTAATGAAAAATCCCTCTGAAATGCACATGAATGCAACTAGGAGGATTCTTCGCTATCTTAAAGGTACCTTTGACTATGAAATTTTCTATTCATCTTCAAATGAATTCATGTTGATAGGGTATTGTGATATTGATAATAGAAAAAGGATTACTTGTCTTGTCTTATTTTTAGGAAATAATGCAATTTCTTGGTGTTCCAAGAAGTAGCCCATTGTCATGCTCTCAACATGTGAATCTGAGCATGTTACTGCAACTTCTTCTAGTTGTCAAGTAATTTGGTTAAAAAGATTATTAAAGGAGCTCCATTTGGAATAAAGTGGAGCAACCAAAATTATGATAGACAATAAATCGGTACTTGCTCTAGCATAGAATCTAGTGTTTAATGATCGATCCAAGTATATTGATACAATATATCATTTCATTCGAGAATGTGTTGAAAAACTGGAAGTTAAGATAGAATATGTAAAGTCACTTGATCAAGTTGCTGACATTTTCGCAAAACCTCTCAAATATTAAAGTTTTCAGAAGCTGAGAATGTTGATCGGTGTTGCAAAGATATCAAGTTTAAGAAGGGGTATTGGATATTAAACTTGATTGGAATCAAAGAATCAGTTGAATGAGTTATTCTCATTTAAATGATGCAAATAATATATCATGAAAAACATTATACATATCTAGGTTCCAATTAATCAAACCATTCATGAATTGAAGTTTCTAGAAGCAGTTATAGCCAATTTACTACAAGTTGTTCAACAAAATCGAAAATATATGTATTTATTGATTAATTTTTTTGGTGTGATATGATGCATATAGAGATCGCATTTGGTTACAAATCATTAAACATAGAAGTGTCTTTTGAATAGTATAAATACCCATGTACTTAAGTTTTGAATAAGCTAGCAATTGAAACAAAAATCCCTTTTATCTTTTGTCCCTCTTCTTTCTTTCTTTTTCTATTTCTTTAGAGCGAGTTACATGCGCCCACCTTTGCTTCCAACATGTCGCTCTTTTGCATTCAGGTTCAATAAAAGTAAAAGAAACTCATTGGGGTTGAGACAACATAAACAATAACCTTGTAGTTTTGCTATGGTTTTTCTAGTCAAACTAGGTGTTCAGAATAATATGTTTCAATCATAAGACTGCAAATGTACTTAAAAACATTCAACAGGTGCTAATAGCTATGAAATCTCTACAAAAGAGACATTATTACTCGTTAACAGGTGCTAACAAAGACATTAATACAGCTCAGGAGATGGATATCTTTTTGTGATAGGAAGGGAGGACAGAGCGAGTTGTAATCAAACTCAGATGAGTTTCAAGCAGGAAGAAGAGACGATATTCCAGCGTAAGCTTCTCTCTCTCTCTCTCTCTCTCTCAAGGCGATGACATAAGTTGGCTTGTCTGGTTCTCACGTCATGCCAGAATTTTCTCCATGATTCACGTCCATTTCAGAGCGACAGTTTCCCGTTTCCCAGATTAATAGATGAACAGACAACGTCTCGTTCAACTTCGAATTAGATGCTTTCTTGTTGGAACCAAAGACAATATTTCCACCATTACCGTAACAGTCTTTTACTATGAATTCAAGACATCTTATTATCAGGTGAGACATCTTCGAGAAAGGCCGCCACCACTGTTTGGAATGAAATGAGAAGATGGAAAGTAAGATCTAGCGTTTGTGATTTCAACAAAGACACGATGACTTTGCATTATAATAATAATACTGTTTGATAAAGGAGTGAGGTTACGATTCATCAACGATCGCAATGACATCAGAGAGGACTAAATTTCTTCATTCATTGACAAACACTAGCAACAGTCATTTCCACAAGAGAAGGTATCGGGTGGTCCCTAGGGATAAGAAAGCATCAAAATGTCTCTCTCAGTGGATTAATGGGTTTTATCATAATGTAAACAACTCTTATTCTATCTTTTGTTAGTTTATGAGATACATCTGTTTTTTTTTTCTTTTGCTTTAGATACTTCATGACCCATATCGGTTTATTCTTTTATTTTCGATAACGGGTTTTTTCGATATATATTTTCTCTTTAAAAAATAATGCAATTTGTTATTGGTTACCCAATTTTCATTGAGTTTTATCATGATGGGTTTTTTGGCTTATTCATGATCCATATCGGTTTATTCTTTTATTTTCGATAACGGGTTTTTTTTATATATATTTTCTCTTTAAAAAGTAATGTAAATTTGTTATTGGTTACCCAATTTTCATTGAGTTTTATCATGATGGGTTTTTTGGCTTATTCATGATCCATATCGGTTTATTCTTTTATTTTCGATAACGGGTTTTTTTTATATATATTTTCTCTTTAAAAAGTAATGTAAATTTGTTATTGGTTACCCAATTTTCATTGAGTTTTATCATGATGGGTTTTTTGGCTTATTCATGACCCATATCGGTTTTTTCTTTTATTTTCGATAACGGGTTTTTTCGATATATATTTTCTCTTTAAAAATAATGTAAATTGGTTATTGGTTACCCAATTTTCATTGAGTTTTATCATGATGTAATCAAGCCTTATTCTATCTTTTGTTCTTTTATTTTAGATAATGGGGTTTTTTGGCTTATTTTTCGTGACCCATATCGATTTTTTCTTTTATTTTCGATATCGGATTTTTTCGATATATATTTTCTCTTTAAAAATAATTTAAATTTGTTATTGGTTACCCAATTTTCATTGAGTTTTATCATGATGTAATCAAGCCTTATTCTATCTTTTTTTCTTTTATTTTAGATAATGGGGTTTTTTGGCTTATTTTTCATGACCCATATCGGTTTATTCTTTTATTTTCGATAACAGGGTTTTTTCTATATATATGTTCTCTTTAAAAAACAATGTAAATAAATGAAAATTGGTTATTTGTTACCCAATTTTCATATTTCATTCCAGCTTCTCCATTTTCTTAATAAACTAACCTGAATTTCTTTAACATGACGGCTGATAATATTATCCTCCATTTTCCTAGGAGGCTTCCTTTCATGTGGTTTTACCATGACCATTCAGCCTGCTTGCTTTGAAGTCAGCCTCTTCTAGACAAGTATATATTCCCTCGTTTTGGAAAAGAATAAAGGCTGGTCAATACATAATTTTCAAACAATTCCATAGAATTTTGAAGCTAATATGCAACTCCTGATGCTGAAATTTTGAAGTTGATTTGTTTGATTGATTGATGCAATTGTGTTAATGAAGGAAGATTGAATCCTTGATTTAAAGATATAAATAATCTCTCATTTACCTAAAAATATGCATAAAATTACTAAGAAACCTCAATGATTCAATAAAAAACTCTCCCTTTTTTTTTTTTTTTGTCTAGTGGATTGGGCTCTTAGGACCGATCATTTGAAAGAAAACGAAAATCAATTTTTTTTCCTCATGTTTTGTCAAAAATAATAAAAAAATGGCTCCGTAATTGCCACTTTTTATAGGATGGAGATAGGACATACTAGTGGGATGGACCACCTTCTACCGTCACACTGTCTCCTCAAGAATTTCACTATACCACAATGTCATTCTTTTGCTCCATCAATGACACCAAGCACAGGAATGAGATTCTATCCTAAAGAATTGTAATTTGAATTTCTTCTTACCTCATATTCAACTTGAGGAGGATGTTAAAAGAAAAATATTTTTATAAATGATTTTAATTTTTTAAAATTTTTAATTAATTTATAAAATAAATTGGTAAATTAATAACAAATCAATCAAGAGAATGATTTATCTCGATTTCAATAAATCAAAAAAAAATCTCATGATTTGTTTGATTAAAGGAAATCACATAATCGATTGCATTAATCAAGAAAAAATGAATCTTTTTTTTAAGGAAACCATCAATTACCGAAAAACTCTCCTTCTCTCTTTCTGTAAAGCATCATAGGACGGAACCACGTAAAATTGTTTAGTACATTTTAATTTTCATATAGCCAAATTGTATTTTCACAAATTTTCTCTCATTTTCGGTACCGATGAAATATAAAAAAGATGGAATGATGTGGTATAATTACATGGTACTAATATGTTTCCCACTCATACAACCATTAAAGACAAGATGAAGTTTACTAGATTGATTGTCTGATTTTTTTTTTATGGTTGATCATATATGGGAATTTAAGGTTATAATTAAAGCAATGTTTGTCGGATCTTCTCTCTTAGATCCAAGAAACTGTTCTTGTCTCTTCTAATGCTTTATTGAATTCTATCTTGAGAGACTTTTCCAAAAGATTTGGTCTCTGCATGGAATTAAACGATAATGGCCAGATGCATTTACAGTCAAAAGCAACAAAGCTCCATACATGAAAGCTGACCAAATGAAATGAAGGAAAGGGATGGTTTGCACTGTTTGGAGTCTCCAAGGAGAGAGATTCAGAGCTGGAATGATTTTCAGAAACTAATGGCTCTGAGTTGGAAAACATGTCCAGACTTCACTGTAGTTTTGTCAACTTTAGAAAAGTTAAATAATTTCCCAGGCTATGACATGATCCTTCCCATGAAATTCCAATTTTTCTTTGATCACATACTTTGACTAGGATCCATTCAACTATTGGAATAGAATCACAAGATGTAATAATTAATGATAAAAAATAAGGTGTAAATATTTTTTAATTTTTGGTGTTTGAACAGACTTCATTCATTCATTCAAGAGTAGAAGTGTGCAAATAGGTGCAAATGCTCAAGCATAACATTCCCATAAGTTAACCATGGTGTGACAGTCAAGGTTGGACCCCTTTTTGCATGTTTGACAAGCAAGATCCCACCAGGATAAATCTAGATGTGGAGACTAATCGGTAAATTTAAGTCTAATTTGAAATTTTAACTTACCAAATTAGCAAATAAAGTGGTAAATATAATTAACTACCACTACATAGGTTTTTTTACGATCAATATTTCAGATTGCTACTCCACTCCTGAGCCCTTAAGATGATATGTTCGTGTTCAACAAAGTTATAGGTCAGGCTTATGTAAGTTGGATCGATCAAAACTTGTTCTTGACTTGGCTAACCCAAATCTACCCTAATTATCAAGCAGATAAATAAGGCAAACTTTTGTATAAGAATGAGTCAATCCATACATGAGTAAGATTAAGTATAAGAATATCATATTAATATAATAACCAAAAGCCTGATAAGTACTTTGTTGCCTAACTCAAATGAAGAAAACCTAGCTATGATAATAGTTTATTAATTCATACTAAGGAATGATTATAGCATAAGTTGAAGATGCATGATTAGTGATGGTTTATGCCATCATAGGAAGAAAAAGATGGGAGTATCATCTTCTCTTTGACCAAAATTTTCACTTAAAATATTTCTATGAAAAACTTTTTGTTGACTAGTTTTATTGCATTTATGGCTTCTCATTTTATTTTTCCATTATTTCCTATTGGACCAACTAGAAACTCATCTTTCTATCCACTTTAAATTAGTTCTTGTCAAACAAGAGAAATCAAGGTGATATTTTTTTAGTAGATCCCTTAAAACGACCACAAACACTAGAATTTTTTTCCTATGGTATCCAATTGGCATAAACACACACTCTTAGCATATGAATTGAGTTGAAGATCAATAGAGAAAATGACCACAAAAAATAGCTAACCTACAATCAGAACCTTGGTATAACTCCAATTGGGAACTATTGGCCCTAGTGGCTTCTCAAAAGGTGGGTGAATTGAGTTTTTATAATTAAAAATTAAATATGTATGAATTGAAGATAATACAAGTAATTAAAAAATAAGCACATGCCACAAATAACACCAAATGTTTTTACTATTGGTATTCACTACCAAAGAACTCGTTCTTGAGTAATTCTACTAATCTTAGTATTGACTAAGTGTTGACTCCCTTTCGTATTTTGATGATAACAAAACTTAATTGTTCTAATTCTTACAAATGTAACATTTCATATGTTTATACTTCAAGAGACACAAAACCAAGGTGTATGCAAAAGAACTGGCACAACCAACTCAAGACTACAAACTTCAAATATGTGTGAAGTCATCTTGAACAAACACCCATAAGAAAAGAAATGAAGAACTAGAAATTAGAGTCTTAAGTAGTTTAGAAATTTTCAAAACTCTATACATGTAAAGAGAACAACCTCAACTCTTTAAAATTGATTGAGGTACAACTTGAAGTTTTTGGAACCTTAGGTTATACATATTCCATACATACATATCCAGCTTTAAAACATGTTCCATACATTCATAACATGTTACATACATGCATATCCAACTTTAAAACATGTTATAACAAATTAAGAATAATTTTTCTTATGATTTAAACTTCAATTCAATAAACTTGCATTAGATTGATTGATCATTTACTACCAAGGATCACAAGGTAATTTAAAAAATTAAAATCTCACTATGGTGGTGCAAATTGGCATTGATCAAATATAATCATTTAGTGTAAATTAGCATTGATCATGACCAGATAAATGTTTCACATGTTTCACACCAAATAGATTTTCGCATTGGATCAACCCTCTCTATATCTCTATTTATCTCTATTTTTCTATCTATCTATCTATCACACACAAACAAAGACCTTCTAAAACAATATATTGTGATTAGTCTATTGAGTAGAATGACTCTACTTAAGGGATCCAAAAATAGCCTTTGTTTTAAAAGTTCCTTATTTCCATTTTTTGTTCTAGCAAATCTCAACCCCTAAAAGCTTTTTCCTAAATTTTTTATGCCCAAAATACGTTTTTGATCAAAAACCATTGTTAAGAAACTCTTTAAATAAATCTTTTTAAAGGTCTAATCTATATTTTTTTAATTTATAATTTGCTTGGAATTGCAACTTCCCTTCTCAAATATCATTTCTTTGGCTGGAAAGTACAGAAAAGATGAACAATTCTCATTTCCTCCGTCATATACAAGCTCTTTCAGAAACTTCACCATAAACCGAGTAGGAGGGCCACGAAACTTGCATTCGTAGAAAGAAGCCAGGAAACAAGTAGGCGACCCATTTGCTTGCATCTGCACTGCATTAAACTCCCACATTTATCAAAAAGGTTTAACTTCAACAAATTAATGGCTTTAACCAAGAGATATAACAGTTCCTGGCTTCTTGATTGAAATGGTCTTGGAAGCTCAAGTCCCAGAGATCAATATTGACAACACCCATTATTTTATAACGCTCATGCGTTTTTTTTTAGTAAATAACTAAAAAACTCTTGAGAAACTCTTCTCATAGTGGGGTGGCTCAAACCACAATTCCCAGAAAACGTACCTCGTGATGCTTCCCTGGAAGGTCTCGTAAATAAAAGCCTGAGTAAGTCAAAAATTACATTGCGAAAGGATCCCCCTTTTTCTACCTGAGACCTTTCACTAAAAATGGAACCAATTGTTGTTCAAAACAAAGAACATCTTGTAAATGGAGGGTACATACCACATCAAGAAATCATTCGCAACTGACTACCTATTTACTAATCATGCCTGTCCAAAAACTTCTCAATCACGACCGAAAACGCGGCAAAACCTGCACAACCAACACAGGCGGCCTTTGGTCCACCTGACATGCAAATTTCATCAGAGTAGGCATAGAACCAAGAAAGCCATCCCAAGTAACTCTCAAGAGACATGCACGTATGGAACTGAATCTTTCATAAGGCAACAGACGTCATACAAGGCAAGACCGTACAATTTTCTCGAAAATCTGTTGCTCATTGACTAAGAATCTGAATATCTCATATTTAGTAAACTGGGCTTGGAAAATCTAAGAAATGGAGCCACAAGTCAGTCCCGGTTGATTAGCAGTAGCAACAGTTATCTCATGAATCCATTGACATCCACCAAAATGCTGAGTAGCTTTTAGTTTTGTTAATGTGACTTTCAAACAAATTAAAGGCATAACAATCAAAAAGAAAGAATGAAATTTTTAAGGTTTGGATTCCAGTCAGCTATATTTGTAGCTACTATAACTTCATAAATTATATTTTCCTGTAGTAGCTCTCATATAGAGCACATTTTCCAATTTTAGAGTAGTGTCCACTAGTTGGTAAATTTCATTTAGTTGAACAGAATATATCAGTGATCTGTACTTATCAAATTTTCACTTCCACCTAAGCATTGACAAAAGATGTACGGACATTTTCTTTTATTGAGGCTACATCTAGTCTTGTTCTCATTTGGAATGTTTCAAATACCAAGCACAAAAGCTGATGTCTTGCTTTATGGTATGCTGGACTCTTTTAAGTTTCCTGGGTGAATTTAAATTAAACTATAATGAAAGGAAACAAAAGCAGACGCATGACCCCTACACCCTCTAACGTAGTTATGCCCATACATTTGACCAATAAAGATAGCACCACAAGAACATGAAAAACAACTAGAGATAATACACATCAAAATATAATTTGACCTCCATGTCAATGGGTGAAGTCACATGTTAGAGCATCACAATCAGTACCTATCTGTTCAGTCTCCATTGCTACAATATGGTTTTTCAGAATATGCATCTTCCCAATATAGATTACAAGAGTTATATGTCTCCTGCATTACTATTCACAAGAGAGGAAGTCTGATATAGAGAGAGAGAGAGAGAGAGACTTACAGCTCTAGGTAGCAGATGTGTCATGGGTGGGGGATGCTGGAACGGCACTCAAACACTATGCCCAAACTAGCACCTGAACCAACCTGTTCCACTTGTGAGCCTTGCTATGTATGTTGCCACCCAAACTTCAATAGTGGGAAAACCAAAATGGGGAGCTGAGAAGAGAGTGAAATTCACTCTATGATAGGTGTTATAAGCCTAGGGGAGTACACCTAATTTTATGGTGGACATGTCCACCCTAAGGTCGATCACATCCCACCCATCAATGTCTACTCATTCAACTAGTAACTACCACACTCCGACCAGGTAGAGACAGCAAATTTTGACCCAAACCCAACCCAAGTTATAAATTGGTCGGGTTTGGGTTTATTCACACGACTTGATTAACAAATGGGTTCGGGTATGGGTTCATTCCCATGACCTGATTAATAAATGGCCCACTTCAAAACACCATGACCTGACCGGTTCTGGTTTAATTGATCAAAAGAGAAAATTCGACGAAAATAGTTTGATTAAACATATTTAAACTAGACCAGACACTTTGTTCTTTAGTTTTTTCTACTTAAAACAACTAAGTTATGAAAAATATGTGGTTTAGGGAGAAGATAAAAGAGGAAAGTGATTTCTGGAAGAGGCACAGCTTTGCAGCCTTGGAATCTAAGCCAAAAAGGCCCGTCTAGTTTCTTTATAATCAGGGTTTAAGTGAAAATTTACAAAGGATAAAATGCCCCTCAATACTCAAAATTACATATATCCTAAAATACATGTCTAAAATTAAATGAAAATTTAACTAGAGATAAAATAAGACATTCTCTATCTAATAACCACACTATAAGAAAATGTAAAGTAGAAAAAATAGAAAATAACCAAAATACCCCTGGACTTGTATTTTAACACTCCTCAAGTTGGCGAGTAAATATCAAACAATCTCAGTTTGTCACTAATGGATACATGTTCACGTCTTTCCAAAAGCTAGGAAAATATTGTTAAAGAATAGTCCCACATGTGATCCTTTTCTAATCAATTATCTCTATCAGCTTAGGTTCGTATATATCTTTTTCTCTATTTGCAGTCCCTTTACCCATTTGTTTACTTTGTGTTTTCACCTTTATACTGAGTTTTTCATATTGCATACTATATATTGACGGAAAGATATTCGAGTCTATTTTCCAACGCAAAACGAATTTTGGCAATCGGAGTTTTCTACAAAGTGAAATCGGTATTTGAAGCAGCAAAGGTCAGATTGCAAGAGAGGTTCGAGTAGCAGCAGAAAGCTTCAACTTTCGAGCTAGCTTATGCCATAAAAAACAAGACTTTACAGGGAGAATTATATATTCAAAGAAAGATATGAAGGTCTATTTTCTTACTTATTCATCCAATTCTCAATATGAGTTTTCTAGATGGAGATATCGATCTTGGAAGAGTCCATGGTCGCAAACCAAAGAAGAAAGAGTACTTAGTTCGACCAGATTATATATTCCGAAATCTATCAGATTCTTTTTCTCAAAAGAAGTATATTTTATAAACAGAAATTATACCTAGATGAGAGGTATTGAAGTCTAGTTTCAGAAGGAGAAATTTTCATGTCCATCTGATCTATATTTAAGGAGATGTTCGCATTGGAGTCAGCAAGGGTCTTGATACAAAATAAAGAGAATAAAGAGATCATAAAATATTCAAGAATGAATATTTTTATGTCAAATTTAATATCAAATTAAAAATATTTGAGTCTAGTTTCTTAATCAACAAACCGTTTGTGATTTTGAGCTATATTTTTGGAGACATTGATATCAGAAGTATTAAAGTTTCCTTATTCAAGGATGGACTCGTAGCGGATTATTTTGTGTCCTTATTAAAGACTTTCATTATTTGGGCATTAGCCCATATCCACTATTACTATTATGTCTCTTTGATTGAGACATTATTATGGAATTACTCTTATCTTCTTTTGATTCCCATTATCATGTTATTGTTATTTGGCAAACTTACTCCTACCGTTCTTTATTTGACTCTCACTTACCCCTTTGGCCAAACCCTTTTAAAGCATTGCTTTGGTTGGTCCCTTTTATTTATATGGGTGTTTTAAGTCTATTGAGACTTTTTATTGGTACTCGTGAGTCTTTTATCGTCGTCTTGTGAATGACAGACATTACCCACTTTAGCGATTACTATCACTATATTTGTTCAAAATCCTTTGAGTTTAGTTTCGACTTATGTTTTATTACCCATTTCTACCTTTGAGAGTCAATGCCCAATGTTGGGACACCGTGATGGAGGAGCTTATTACTACATCTATGTTATTTGGTTCAAGCTGGGATGCCATTACCTCCCAGCTTGAGGGGAGTGTTGAAGAGAAGATATGGAAGGCTCTTACAGAACTCTCACAGTTAGAATTCTCACAGAACCAGAATTAATATGGTGGAGTTTTACAGGAGTCTCGCAAAGGAAGGTCACACAAAAGAGTCATAGTTTAAAGGTGTTTTAGTTATGTTAGTCTTCTATTTCTGTTGAGTTATATAATTATGCTAGGACTTATCTTTAAGCGTTAGAGTTTGAGTGTACTTGGGACTAGGATAGTTTAATTGTAATTGGACTCTACTACTTTCTTCTATTATAAATAGGGGTTCATATACTCAAATTACATCAAGTCAATGAAGTTTTTCTCTTTTCCATAAATTTAATATGGTATCAGAGCAGGTACTCATATGTGAACCTACACCTAAACTATCCACTTGTAGAGCCACAAAAGAGGGGATGCACCTAAACTATCCACTTGTAGAGCCACAAAAGAAGGCTTACACCTAAAACTATCCACTTGTAGAGCCACAAAAGAGGGCCTACACCTAAATTATCCACTTGTAGAACCATAAAAGAGTGCCTACACCTAAATTATCCACTTGTAGATCCACAAAAGAGGGCCTAAACATAAGGGGGAGTGCTAAGGAATAGTCCCACATGGATTAGTGAATACAAAGATCTTGAGTTTATTAGTTGGGAAAGAAGTTTCCTAAGTTGGCTAGTCATTTTGGGATGAGCTTTGGACCCAACTTAACAAATATATCTCCCAATTGGTCTACAGACTTTACATAAGGAGTTACCACCTTCTCCTACATAACTGCATCTCTAATGCATAACTGCATCTCTAATGAAGTGGCAGTCAACCTCAATATGTTTCATTCTCTCATGGAATACAACGTTGCTGACAATAAAAATGGTTGCCTGGTTATCACAATTCATAACCATAAGGTCAGGTAACTTAAAACCAAACTCAAGAAGCACAAACTTAATCCACATAAATTCACTAAATGTATGAGTCATAGCTCGATACTCGGCCTCTGCACTGAACCTAGCCACAACTGTCTGTTTCTTACTTTTCCAGCTTACGAAGTTGCCTCCAACAAAACAACGGTAGTCTGACATAGAACGTCTATCCATCTTACACCCAATATAATCGCATCAGAATACCCAAGTACATCAATACAAAAGATCCTTTCCAAGTGCACCCTTCAAATACATCAAAATTCTCCGAGCAGCTTCTAAATAGTCTTTTTGAAGATTTTCCATGAACCGGCTCACAACTCCCACAACAAATGAGATATCAAGTGTGGTAATTGCAGCATAGATCAATTTACCTACAAACCGTAGGTATTGAGTTTTATCTTTGAGTGTAGGACCCTGGGTGTCATGTAGATTATGATTAACTTTGAGGGGGGTTGGGTTTAGCACCTAATAAACCATACTCTTGTAACATATCCAATATATATTTTCTCTAAGAAAGAACAATACATCGTTTGCTACGAGCGACTTCAATGCCAAGGAAGTACTTGAGAGAGCCCAAATCCTTTGTCTGAAAAATGTGTGGCCAGATATTGTTTAATTTCTATAATACCATCAAGATCATCACCAGATAACACAATGTCATCTACATAGACAACCAAAACCACCATACCAATCTTCCTTTTAAGTAGGAACATAAAATGGTCACAATGGCTCCTATAGAACCCAAATTGTAGAACCACATTACTAAACTTTCAAACCAGGCCTGTGAACTATGTTTAAGTCTATAAATAGCCTTCTGCAGCTTACACACATTTCCTGTCTCTCCCTGAGCAACATACCCAGAAGGTTGTTCCATATACACTTCCTCTTGTAGATCACCATATAGAAAGGCATTCTTCACATCGAGTTGAAAGAGAGGCCAACCCATATTAACAACCACAGATATTAAGATATGTACCGAAGTAAATCGAGTCATGGGACAGAATGTCTCAAAGACATCAACTCCAAAAGTTCGTGTATACCCCTTCACTACAAGCTGAGCTTTATACCGTTCAATAGATCCATGCGCATTATATTTGTAAATGGACTCTCCATCATAGGTCTACCAATTATATTGCTGATTCTCTTGCTAAGGAGGGTGGCTCCCGATGTTCTTGTTGCTTTACCTTGCAGCTTTTCTCAAAAAAAAAAAAAAAAAGAAAAAAAATCCACAAGGAACCTGGTATTCTGCAATTTCTACTATCATTGTCTTGAGAATCTTGTCTGTTGGTTGGAGCAATTTCTAAACTTCCTTTTCCCCAGCAGAGGTATTTGCCCTTCCCTCCCCTTCCTTAGAAAAGGTATTCCGACTGGAGGTAGGAACTGATTGAACTCGAAGAAGAAAGAACAAGAAAGACAAAAACGGAATTCTAGCATAATATAAGAAGAAAGAACAAGAAACAGCAATTCACGGGAGAATGACCAGATTCTTGTGAATAACTTATTCTGTCAACCTGAAGTCTAAGTTAACCATGACATACTACCCAACGCCTGGCGACCTTACAGAAAAGCAAGAAGATAACTTTCTCCATCCAATGACAGCAACACTTGGCCTTTTTTCAAGCTAATGATGTGCTTCATCAAAGTGTTCAAGGAACTTCTGGAATAATTACAGTTCCAGCACAGTGAAAGTGGATTTCATAGATGTGAAGGGTTATACTTAGTGAGACTCTGAGACTGCTATGCTAGGAGTGGAGGCCTCAAAAAGTAAAAAGCATGCAGAAGATGCAGCAGTCAAGGCAACATCATTGCCACTTGTTGAAAGGTCAATATAGAAGGCCAGAAACATGAAGTATAGGACTAGCCATCACATGCTGCTAACAATTAAAAGAAAAACAGGCAAAGAAAAGGCCAGTCAGGAAGGGCTCTTGTTGCCCGAAAAGCAAAATCGCATGCTTCTTGCAGCAACGCAGAACTTGATTGACAAGATGCAGACAAAGCTGATTAGAAACAGGAGTTTATTGCATCAACGAAAAGCACTGGAGGAGTTTAATCAGAGCATTGATGAATGGACCTGTCAGATCAGGTAAAAAACAGGGGATGAGAATCCTGCTTTTGCTTCAGAAGACTTCTTTTTTTTTTTGAAAGACATAATAAACGGGATTTTTTGGTTAATAGGTAAGAACACAAAAAGACAGAATCCAGAGACTAGACCAGCACAACTTAGCTAATAAAGAGATCCATCATGATTTGAGAAACAATAACAAGAGACCAGATGCTGTATGGGCCCTTACTGTCAAAAGGGTCCTACCAGAGACATCATCGGGAGGTGGACTACTAGAAGTCAAAGTTGAGAATTAAGATTGCCACAGAACAGGAGAAAAAACATCTTCTTTAGATCGCAAAAGAGAAGAAGTTTAGAAAACAACTTATCTTTCTTCTTTTTCCTTCCCTTCTTCTTTTCCATCTTTTTATCTTTCTGCATCTCGGAACCGTTGGCACTCTGATACCATGTCAAAACTAAAAAACGGAGTGGAAGAGGAGAGAGAACGTGGAAGAAGAAAGACATTGCTGGACAGAGAATATTTCATGTTAAATTGTGAGGAGGAGATAATCTAAATACTGATAAAAATGATAATAATGTCCCCGCTCCCCTTACACTCTAGGAAATAAGAATCTATAAGATAATACTTTAAATAAAAACCTAAGTAATAGAAGCTTACGTCTTCCAAGAGAAAGAAACAGATGAAAGGACTTCCCAAGGATCATCAAAATCTGTTGGGGCTCTTATAGAGAACATTTTCCAGACCATGCTTATATGGGCTGACACTTTTAAGGGCTTACCTCCTCCACTCTCAATGATACAGCTACATTGGAAGCTGCTAGCCACTTTCTCTGATGCTCATATTCCATGGATCCCCTCTCTGGGTTTGTTAGAAATCAAGAAGGGAATTTCCTTTCAGTATTCTCAGGTTCTATTGGAATTGGCGATTCAGGGAATTTATGACTTCAAGGCCCTATTGCAAGGAATGAATCTGTATAGTAAGATTCTCAGCTCCAGTCATAATTGAAGGTGATTTTGCAAGTGTAGTCAGCAGGATGAAGGAGTCTTCTCCTCCTCCAAGGAGGTATCTGACGAAATCAAGCATATCTGAACATCTTTTGGTGCATTGGCTGCATATGTTGCAAGCTGCTAATAACATTTCAGATGCATTGGCAAAGGAAGAGATGTCCCGCACATCCTTGGTGGTTGGATGCTCCTTCCCATTATATCTTGCGGATTTACTTTCCTTTTTTCTATTTTCTAATGCAATAAAAGTCGAACACTATTTAAAAACATAAAAAGAAGGGACTTACCCATATCTGGTGTTCTAACTATTATCTGCTATCTCTCAAGCACATACAATCATATCTCAATGTTTCTTGGAGGCCGTGTACAAGTGTTGGTATGCTTGTCACCATTGGAGAATAGGTGTTGGCCCATGGTCATTGGCAGCAACCTAATGGGCACCACACGAGCCTCCCGCTGACCCAAAGACAAGACGCACTAAAGACTTGAGACGGAAAGAGATCTGGAATTCCTATTCCAATGCATGATAATGGAATTTGAACTCCAGATCAAAAAGAAAAGAAAATTCCACTTAACTAGAACAATTCCAAAGTATCTACAATTAATATTACTATCTTGTAGGAATGAAATCTCAAAATCCGAATTCCAACATGTTAAACCACATTATTTGTGTAGAAACAACCATGGCATAAAGGGAGAGATCCTGTGGACCATTTCTTCCATAGGCAATGAAAGTATAAAAAAATCTTTAGGCCTAACAGCAATGTGTTTGATTATGATCAACCAATGAAACTACAATACCAAGTAATATGAATAGGTAGGAGTTTTTTTTTTTTTTAATGATGCTGAATATAGGTAGGAGTTTACAAATGCATTGCAAGAATAATTGATTTAAGTTAGCATTCTCCAACTCAAGCGAAAATGTGAAAAGATGAGAGCTCTAATATATTTTTAACAAAGTAAGAAATATCATTAAAGCAAGTTCCTGTCGAAGGTCATCAGCTATGGTTGCAAAGAACAAGTGGATTAGTATCTAGACTCAAGGTCATGTTGTGTTTTCCTGGCAAGTAGTAGTCACTTTCCAAGATGAAAACATCAAATATACCTTTGGCAGATATTGCACCTCCAGTTACACATCCAGCAACAACAGTATTAGTGGTGTCATGTTTTGCTCGAGCCTAAAATCAAAGAGTAAAATTGTTATAATTAATCAATCCAATCTAAAAGAAAGTCCATCTATTTATGAAATTCTGCTCCGTATCAGTTACCTTCTCTACAACACATTCAGCCGCTGAAAAAATAAAACCCATCAAAGCGAAGGTCTTACTAGAACTCCAGCTTCTTCTTATCATCTGCTTTGCTGTATAAGCAAATTGCTGCTTTGCACTCATTTCCTGTTGCATTAGAGGATTATCCAAAGCCCCAAGAAACATACCCATGAACAAACCGAGTCCACCCCCTACAAATTTCAGAGACAAAATTAGAAGCTAACCACAAAATACACATTTGTTAGAATTTTTCCAAACATTGACCAAGCGAAAAAAAAAAAAAAAAAAAAAACTGCTACAAAATGAAATGAGATATCTTAGAAAAATTTATGTCCGAGGGCTATCAAAATTAGTATAAAAAAGGGCTATCACATTACTCAGTTCAGACACTCCACCAGAGAATATCACTAAAATTTGAAAATGACTTAAGTATTTTGTTTTTGGCGAATAATAATATCACAAGATTTCTGAAATTGCCTGACCTTCTGAGACAGTCCTGTAAAATCTACAATTAAGAAGTTGAGAAAAAGAAAAGGTTAAAGAGTATCCTCGGAAAATATGAATACAATTACAACCAATACTTTCACAGAAAGGCCAATCACAGTTTAAACTGCAAAAAACCTCAATAAAACTAACCAGAATGAATGTCACTGAGCTAAACGTACAGTCCTACAAAAACCAAAATGCAAAGAAAAAACTAAATGTTCAAGATTTGAGGATTACCCATTATGCCGCTGACAACACTTCGTACTGCACAGTTATTCCATATATCTTGGCCCCGAATTTCCTCGACTGTCGGAAGCTTTAATGGTTCTACGCGAGGCTTCTCTGTCACAATCAAGCTTGAGGAAGCCTCTCCATCTTCTCTCTTTGATGGGTCCATCTTCATATAGATCAGCGAATGAACTGAGGATTCATGGGTATGTTAAGCGTTAGACCTCAAGAAAAATTTAGGAAACAAAGTGCGGGAAATGCATAAGACAACGAAACGAAACTTTAATGGAAGGAGGTGAAGGTGGCTACCATGAAGCATTGAAGTTGTTTCCTTGTGATGCACAGGAAGAAAAAAAGAAAAAAAATTAATGAATAAAAAAGAGAAAAATTAATTTTATTGATATTGTAAGAAACCCCAAGAGATACGAACAAAAACCAAAAAAATAAAGTTTATTTTAATCATCTCTAAATTAAAATTACAATTGCTTTACACTATGAAAACAAAATAACATGTAAAACATAAACTTCTTTCATTAGATAATTCATATAAGTTAAAATTTGCTAATGATTTAAAAATGGTTTGAAACAATGTTATTAAACCCGACCCAGTCACTAACTCAGTGAGTGACCAGGTCTGGTCCAACCGGGTTTAACTGCCAGTTGAACCGGAATAATGTCACAATTAAGATATTATTTTTTAAAATAAAAATAAAAAAATACTTCAAAATTCTAAAAAGTAAAGAATTAAGCACTACACATAACCTAAATATTATCAGTTAGACAAAAAAATGCTACTGACTCTAATGAAAATCTTGGCGCGAACCAATTAGCACTGTGGTACATCAAAGCTACCCTATCAACTTCAAAGAGTACACTGATGGTCTGGTGGTTAGCGACTGAGGTGCAATTTGGAGGGTCATCTCTGGCACCGGTGTTCCATAATTCTGTACATTTTAGCAACCATTTTTCCTCTCTTATAAGTTCTGACCAGTGAGACATTATAATCTCTGCATCCTTCTTTCCAACACATCATAGAAAACATATGAATGATCCAATGGAATCAGGTGGAGTCAAGTACCCTTCCTCAATTGACAACCACATACAGAAAGCAGAGAATGAATAGCTTGTGAAATGTAAGGATCAAAAATATCAACCTGGTCCTTTTGGATTATAACTTATGGGAAAAATGGTCGCCCGCTGTCACCTACCTCTAAAGCTTATGGGACTTCCCTTTGCCTTTAAAAACAATGTTGAAACACTTTTTTAGCAGCCAAATGCAAAGATTTCTACAAAGAACTAATGAGAAAGCTATGGAAAACATGCCAAGCAAAATCACATACAGAATCAGATCGGTTGATCATTGACTGTCAACCATCACCGTTCGAGCCGTAACCAAGCAACCGGACCAAAAAATCTCCACCAATTTCATCTTCGGCAACTTAGGGTTCTATCTGACGGAACAAGAAAGAGAAGGGGTAAAATGGAAAGTTATTTGGTCCCGATGGTTAAGGGTGGCATTGATTTGAGCCAAACTCATACCTATGTAGGTTTGAGCTTGGCTTGACCTTGAAGACCTCAAGCTCGAGCCTTAAATTAAACTCGAGCTCAAGAATTTTAAATGAGTTGAAGCTCGAGCACGACCTACATTTAAAATTGTACCTACTTTTAAATAATGCGTATATAATTAAATCTTCACAAACTATATTCAAGCACTTGGATCATACACCCTTTATATATATATGATTTGGAGAGAAAATAAAAGAAGAAAAAGAGTTTGGAAGAGGGGCAGCTATCCTGCCTTGGAATCTGAGCCAGAAAGGCCCATCCAGCTTCTTTATAATCAAGGTTTAAGTGAAATTTTACAAAAGGACAAAAATACCACTCAATACTCAAAATTACATATCTCCTAAAATACATGTCTAAATTGAATGAAATTTTAACTAGAGATAAAATAAGACATTCTCTATCTAATAGCCATACTATAAGAGAAAAATGAAATGTGGAAAATACGGGAAATGACCAAAATACCCCTGGACTTGTATTTTAACACTCCCACTCAAACTTGAGAGTAGATATAAAAAAATCCCAGCTTATCACTAATGGATACATGTTCATGTTTTCCTAAAGGCTTGGTAAATATATCTCCCAACTGGTCTGAAGACTTTACAAAAGGAATTACCACCTTCCCCTACATAACTGCATCTCTAATGAAGTGACAATCAACCTCTATATGTTTCATTCTCTCATGGAATACAGGGTTGCTGGCAATAAAAATGGTTACCTGGTTATCACAATTCATAACCATAGGGTCAGGTAACTTAAAACCAAACTCAAAAAGCACAGACTTAATCCACATAAACTCCCTAATTGCATTGAGTCATTGCTCGATACTCAGCCTCTACACTGGACCTAGTCACAACTATTTGTTTCTTACTTTTCTAGCTTACTAGGTTGCCTCCAAGAAACCAACAATAACCTGACGTAGAACTTCTATCCATCTTACACCCAGCATAATCGACATCAAAATACCCAAGTACATCGACTTTCCCATTCTGAGTATATAGAAGACCCTTTCCAGATGCACCCTTCAAGTACTTCAAAATCCCCTGAGCAGCTTCTAAATGGACTTTCTGAGGATTTTCCATGAACCAACTCACAACTTCCACAACAAATGGGATATCCGGCCTGATAACTGTAGCACAAATTAATTTACCTACTAATCGTTGGTATTGAGTTTTATCCTTGAGTGTAGGACCTTAAGTGTCATATAGATTATGATTAACTTCCATGCGGGTAACTATGGGTTCAGAACTTAATAAAACATACTCCTGTAAAATGTCCAATATATATTTTCTTTGAGAAAGAGCAATACCTCTCATGCTACGAGCAACTTCAATGCCAAGGAAGTACTTGAGAGAGCTCAAATCCTTTGTACAAAAATATGTAGCCAGATATTGTTTAACTTCTGCAATACCATCAAGATCATCACCTGATAACACAATGTCATCTACATAGATAACCAAAACCACCATCTCAGTCTTCCTTTTAAGAAGAAACATAGAATGATCACAATGGCTCCTATAATACCCAAACTACAGTACCACATCACTAAACATTTCAAACCAGGCCCGTGGATTTTGTTTAATTCCATAAATAGCCTTCTGCAACTTACACACATTTCCTATATCCCCATGAAAAACATACTAGGAGGTTGCTCCATATACACTTCCTCATGTAGATCACCATATATAGAAAGACATTCTTCACATAGAACTGAAAGAGAGGCCAAACCTTATTAACAGCCACAGATATTAAGATACGTACCGAAGTAAGTCAAGCCTTAGGAGAGAATGTCTCAAAGACATCAACTCCAAAAGTCAGCTTATACCCCTTCTCTACCAGCCAAACTTGGTACCGTTCAATAAAGCCATCAGCATTATATTTGATAGTATAAACCCAACGACACCCCCACAATAGTTGATCTTGCAAGTGGATCACATAGATGTCATGTTCCCCGAGACACCAAAGCATTCATCTCATCATCCATTACTTGTTTCCATTCTAGAGAGCACAAGGTTTCCTACACTAAACGAGGTATATAGGAAGTAGACAATGACATAGCAAAGGACTTGAAGGATGGGGACAAAAAATCAAGAGACACATATTTGGATATCAAATGAGAATTACATGACCATTTTCCTTTTCATATACTAATAGGCAAGTCCAAATCATAGACAACAGGATCTACTAGCAATGAAGAAGTTAGTGGATCATGAGAAGAGATCTTTGTAGAGGTAACTGGTTGAGGCATTATAGGAGCATGAGAGTGACGTATATAAAAGCAAAGAGGCAATGAAGAACTATATGAAGCTGGTCCATCCAAAACTGCAACAGGAACAGGACTGTCAGAAAGAGATTCAAGTTATACAAAAAGCTCAATAGATGATGAAAACATTGGAGTATGATCAAAAAAGGTCACATCGACTGACACATGTCTTCCGTTGAATAATATTTGTACTCTTTTTGTCAACGAGAATACCCAAAAAAAACACATTTGACAAATCAAGGTGACAACTTATCAACTGAAGTTCCAAACATATGAACAAAACAAGTACATCCAAAAATACGAAGAGCCACATCAAACAATTTACAATTGGGCTTTCAAACCTGAACAGGAACTTGACATCTCAAAACAGATGAGGGCATATGATTAACCAAGAAGCAAGAAGGTAAAACTACATCTCCCCAAAAAGATTTAGGAACATTTAGATGCAGTAATAGAGTCCTTATAACCTCAAGGAGATGTCTATTTTTTACGTTTAGCCACCCAATTTTGTTGTGGTGTACAAGGACAAGACTTTTGATGGGCAATACCCTGAGAAGCACAAAATACTGTGAATTTATGGCTAAGATATTCCAAACCGTTGTCAGTACGAAGCACATAAACACATGCACCAAAATGATTGTTTATTTCATTGAAAAAATTGAGGAATACATCACATACTTCAGACTTCTCCCGTAGAAGACACCCAAATGACTCTAATGAAATCATCAATGAACGACACAAAATACTTAAACCAAATGGACTAGGAACCCGACATGGACCCCATACATCAAAGTGGACTAATTCAAACGACTAGGTGCTTTGACTAGAACTAATTGGGAAATTGGAGTGACGATGTTTTCCTAGCTGACAGGATTTGCAATTAAATGAAATATTGGCTAGCAAAGAAAGGAAAGAGTGACGCAACTTAGCTAGTGAGGGATGTCCCAAACACAAATGTCACAAGTAAGAAGAATTTGCAGTAGTGAGAGCTATAACTCAAGAAACGGATACATCATCCAACATGTAGAGTCATCCCTTCTCATGTCTTGAACCAATCGTCCTCTTTGTCTGCAAGTCCTGGAAAACACAAGTAGGAAAAAAGGTTATTGAACAATTTAAGGATTTAATTATATGACTCACTGACAAGAGATTAACTGGAAACATTGGTACAAATAAAACAGAATCTAAGGATATTTGTGGAGTAATGTGAATTGAACCCTCCCCTTGAATTGGAGAGGTAGATCCATCAACTAAAGTAACTCGACGATATGAATGAGATGGAATAATAGACTGAAATAGGGAGAGCATACCAGACATGTATGTAGAAGCTCTTTAATCAATGATCCAAGAAGGAGAATGAGACACATTCAGTGCATTCGTGCCTATACTAGCCATCATGACACTCATTGAGAAATAAGGAAGAGTCTCGATAATCTGAGAAGCAGTAGATGAAGCAATCAATTGACCAAATTGTTGTAATAACTGCTAAATTTCCCCATAGGATCCAATGTGTGTGGAAGTGTCCTTATCTGTGACTATAGAGTTGGCCCAGGAAGGCTTACCAAATTTTTTCCAGCATTTCTCAGAAATATGATTAGTCCTAGCACAATTAACACATTTCAAATCTCCCCGATCATTTCGGCCATGGCCATTGGTAGAGTAAGAGCGACCACTACCTCTATTATTACCACCAGGTTTACCAGTAGAAGACTAAAGGTTAAGAGCAGTTGCTTCTAAGAGAGTTCCACCTAACTCATTCTTATTTACAACTGTACCTTCAGCTCAAAGAACTCTGTTAAAGGCTTGCTCAAGGGTGGTCATCCTCATTGACCAACAACTTGCTCTAATAACATCATACTCAGCCCCCAAACCATCCAAAAACTGGGCTACTTGAATCTGATTTTCTTTCTTACGAATGTCTTCAACATTTGTAGTAAAAGGATGGAATGTACTAATCTCCTATAATACTCCCCTTATCTGAGTAAAATAATCTATCACTGATCTACCTCCACGTTTTATATTAAAGAACTTCATATATAACTCATAGATCCTTGACAAATTACTTTCTTGAGACAAAATGAAAGCTAAGGTAGTCCAAATTGTCTTTGCAGTACTGTAACTCAAAATCTGGTCACTAAATCTAGATTCCATATTGTTGACCAATCAGGTCATTATTAAATTATCTTCTACCACCCAATCTTCAGTAACAGGCACCGGGGGATCATCAGTTACATATTTTGCCATTTTTCTGGCCCTCAAATACATCAAAAATGATCTGAACTGGTTTATATAATTTGATTCATTCAACCGAATCATAGTTATCTGAATAGACTGAGAGAATTTCACATTTGAGCTCTTAGCAGTTCTCTGGACAGCAACTCGTGTGCTAGAATCAGCCATTAAATATCACCAAACACCACAAGTCAGCACTAGAGCATGAATTAACCAAAGGGAAACACTTTCCCCAAATTTCTATGCTTGCGCAGTCAAGTGGGCCACACACCAAATTCAATTAGGGCAATTCAGTACCCAATTCACTCAATTTCGAACCAATAGTGATTAATTTTGGCAATTGAGACCATAAATCAATTAAAGAGTGACCTAATTGCAAGAAACCAGGATAATGCAAGCTATATGGATGATGATGCAAGCATTGGGTTGATGACACGGGCAAATTTGAGAAATTTCCTCAAATTGGGATCATCAAACACCTCTAAATCCTAACAATCAATCAAATAGAAGCAGTAATCATTAGCCAATAGGCTAAGATAAGTAGAAAAAGGGAAAAATTGGAATTTTTACCCTACCAATCTCGAAATCTAGGAAAAACCTTCAAGGAGATTGCTGACAATGGAGAGAAAATCAACAAAATCGAAGGAAACCTGCCCAAGACTTGTGTTACTGCTCTAATACCATGAAAAATATGTGATTTGGGGAGAAAATAGAAGAAGAAAAAGAGTTATGGAAGAAGGCAGCCTTGTTGCTTGGGAATCCGAGCCAGAAAAGCCCATCCAACTTCTTTATAATCAGGATTTAAGTGAAAATTTACAAAAGGACAAAATGCCCCTCAATACTCAAAATTACACATCTCCTAAAATACATGTCTAAATTGAATGAAAATTTCACTAGAGTTAAATAAGATATTCTCTATCTAATAGCCATACTATACGGGAAATGACCAAAATACCCCTAGACTTGTATGTTAACAATATACATACACACACAAAAATATATAAGACCTGACAATTAGACTATGAAACTATTATATTTACGTGAAGAGACTTCAACAAGCTCTTTCCCTCATTGTTTCACAATACACCTAAGAATACAACAGCCTAAATATAATTAACATATAACAGAAACTCCCACCATCAGGTCCATCACTAATCTGCTACACAATTTATTTCCTCTCTCAACTTTCCTAGAGTACTAAAAGAACATTTGTAAACAAAAATCGAACCTGCCAATGAAAATTAAATAGATACAGCTTCTTCTTGAAAACTTAGTTGAAGTCGAAGCTAAAGAGAACTTGTGTTAAGTAACAATTGACCCTTACATTCAAAATAGAAGGCTCCAGTAATGAACATGTAACGGGCTGATCATTATTAAATGGCTCCACTGGGTGTTCAGCTGGCTTAAACTCCAAAGCTAGTTCAACCCCATAGTTAGCAGCAGTAGCAGCAGAATATTTCAAAAGCTAATATATCATCTTGCAAAGAATGAGAATGAAAAACATTCCAAGCTTTCGGTGGCACAAAAAGGCAAGCCTGAAGGAAACACTTTCTCTAATTGAGTGTGTAACAAATAAGATCAAAATACAAAACACCAATTAACAAACCAAACAATCTTTTCAAGAGTTCAAGAGCCACAAAATACAAATGGAAACCTAGTCAATTAGTTTAATATGAAAAAGATAGATTACAAGGCTACAAATCAGTTTAAGAAGGCCAGAACCCAATTACCAACATGAAATGAGAATTTAAATTTTGATGTCAACAGCCATAATGATTATACCAGACAACTGATTGAATGCAAGAAAAAGTTAGGGAAAACAAATAAAAGATCTGGTCAAAGATAAAAACACGCAAAAAAAAGAATAAAAATTACAAGGATCAAACCATAGAAATTCAGAAACTTTTAGATCACACAAAATCAGAACTTTAGTCAGCAATGCAGCTGCAGACGGTTGACAGACAATTTTACTGCAAAGCTCATATAATGATAAACAGAGACACTGGCTTTAAATTGACAGATAAGCAGACACTGCAGAAATATTTATGCTTGCTAATTTTGAAATCGACAGCCATCAAAAGAAAGAAAAGAAAACTGAAAGGTAAGAGATCTTTCATTCTACTTAAAGAAGAAACAAAAGATATAAAACACAACACTACACTGAAAGGCAAACAGAAATAGAAAAACCACGCAAATAGAACCTCTACAGTATCCAAAAACACACATTTATCAAACAAAGCTCTACTAAAAATAGAAGAAGGAATAAAATAAGGTCTGAAATGTTATCAAACAGGTAGCTGGATGAAACGGGAAAAGGAGAACTTTTCGTAAAAAAAAACTCCAAACATACAAAACCAGTAAGGTAAGATCTAGTCGAAAAGCAAAGATGACACCAAGGTTATTTCAGTCAGGAAACCCATATATTTAAGAACGAAGTTATCCCATACATTTAATTGAAAACAGATAAAAGTACCCAGAGGTGTGGAATCATCCGAAAACAGACATAATGAGTTTAAGAATGAAGACGCCAAACAGGGAAAATGTTATAAATAAAAACAAACGGTAAAAAATAATGCAAATGTAAAACGATCAGGAATTAATGCAAATGTAATGTGATCATGAACGAAACCAATATCTTCAAGCAGGAAAATTAAGATGAAGACATCAAATTGCGAAAACTCAATAACCAAAAGAACAAACTTTTTTAGAATAGAAACCAAGCTAAAACAAGCTTGCCAACTTTATGTTGAATTCATCTAAAAACAAAAACAAAAAAAGAAAATAATTTTTTTCTTACAATTGCACTCTGCAATCTTTGATGGCCGCTTCTGGCCCCAGAAAATCTCGAAAAAAGACAACATATTTTCTGCAGAAAAAGAAAGTACAGATATTCTCTGCACAAAACAACAACATCCTTTGGGAAAAATTACCTTTTCCTTCAACGAATAAATAAACGCATTCTGGGTTTTGAACCGGGGAGGAAGATAGGGTCGCTTGTCTTGATGGGTTTTGCAGCGATTCTCAAAATTTTGATTCCATATACGAGGGAGAAGAAAAGACCGAGAATATGAAAAAGACAGTGAAGAGAATCCACGAAACACCAACCGTAATGGAGAAAACACCGACTGACGGACAGGCTACTCTTATTTTATTATACTTTTTATCTTCTTTTCTTATCCTTCTTCCTCGGAAACTTGACGCAAACAGTCAATCGAACAGCGACGTCAGGGTTCAATGCAGTAAAAAAACGCTGAACGAAGTGCATCGAAGATTTGGACCCGAATTTCAACCTAGACATGGAGAAATAGGGCAGACCAACTAGATTAGCTTACCTGTTATTGCTAGACCGCTCCGTCGGCTACAACAATTGGCTGACCGGTCAAGGGGCTGAGGAAGAAGATCACAGAAGTAGGCCGGACTGCAGAGAAAGGAGTCCTAGCCTCTCTCAGAACAACGCAGATTGCAGATAAACGAGTCTCAGAGTCTGAATTCAAATAAAATATATACACTCAAACGGTGGGAAATTAGGAGTCGCAAGCACACAGTGGTCTCCCGCCGTCCAGGGGAGCTACGCTGAGCCGAGCATAAGCTTTTCACGAATCGGTTCAAGGCCACCACTACCGATGGTCCCCAATTTATTTGGGTGGGCATGGGTCAGTCAAAATCCGAGCCACGACCCCCATATGTTGTGGTGGCTTTGAACCAAGCCGCTCACGAATATACCCGAATCTCGAGCAGAGTTCGAGATCCGGATAGGCTCATTTAAATTAACAAGCCAATCTCGACCGAATCAAAGTTCGTCTCGAAAACTCGCAAGTCAGTTCGTTAATTTAACGAGTGGCGCGGGATTTGGGGGAGTCGAGACCGGAGCACCAAGCGGAGCGGGAGCAGGAGCGAGGGGGGGAAATTCTTCCTCCCCTCGTCACCACCGAGCCGCTGTTGTGGCCGCCTCTGTCGTCGTCGACAGCTGCCTCATCGACAACTTTATGCCTTTCCATCGCCACCGATTCTGTGGCCATTGCTCGATTTCTTCCCACTCATCTGCCTTCACCTTTGTTTCCGTCGTCGTCGCCGCTTCTGTCACAACCGTTATCCCCGACGAAATTTTCCCTCAGCGTTGTTCCTCGCCACGGCAGAAAGCCAACGTCGTTCCTCGTCTCTGCAGAAAACTAGAACTGCAGAATACCTAAGTTAAGGGGAGACATATCCCCCCCCCCTGTGAAGATGATTTCTCACGTGCGAAATCATAAAAGGAAAAAAAAATTTAACTCTCCTTCTCGTGGCTCTTGAATAAATTAAAAATACATTTTAGTATAAATAAGTTTCTATGGACTATTAATGTCTCATGTTTTTTGTAAACATTTTTCTAATTGAAAATTCTTATTAAAAATTATATAATTTTCTCATTAAAATTTTCCTGCTAAGATGGGCTAGAAAACCGTATAGAAAGTTTTTGCATAAGTATTTGATAATTGATGCTATAATACTTTTAGCATTAGGCAATTTTCATAGCAATTTTATGTTTGACATTTTATTTGATTAAAAAATTATCGATAAGTATAGTAATATATTAGATTGATTATTAATTTTTATTTATTTCCCTAGAAGAGGCAATAAGAGGTCCATTTAACATTCCTAAGAAAATTTTAAAATATTTCTTGTAATTTTCTAATCAGTCACCAATAGTAATAGAATTTTATTTAAAGGTTTTTTTGGAAATATGTATCATAGGAAAAACATTTCTAGTTTTTCCTAGAATATAAATTTTCAACTAGGGACACTAAGGAGGCCATATTAAATTTATGGCCAGATTCAAAAATTACAAAATAAGCTAGACAACATTTAAGAGTAAAAAAAAATAATATTGGTGCATTCTAATCCATTATTGAAATTCAATCTTGAACCTCCCCTATCATTCTTTTTTTAAAATGTATGCATAATTTTATATATAATTTATTTGACATATATTTTATATAGAGTATTAAATGTAGGTTAAGCTCGAGCTCGAACTCGGTTAAAATTATTAGGCTCGAGTTCGATTACAATTTTACGTTTGAGGCTAGGGTCGACCGAGTTCGAGTTCAAAATATTAAAATCAAGCTAGGCTTGAACATGGTTCAGACTTAACTGGATTCGATGCCACCCTTATGCCCAATTTTAAGTAGTCGACATTCCAAATTTTATGTAAAATGTATGCATAATTTTATATACAATTTATTTGACATATATTTTTTGAAAAGTTTTAAATGTATGTTGGAGCATGAACTCGAGACTTGTATTTTTTGAAAAGTTTTAAATGAATGTTGAAACTCGAGCTTGGTTAAAATTATTAGGTTTGAACTCGATAACAATTTTAGGCTCGAGCTCAAGTTTGAAATATTTAATTCAAGTTCGGCTAGAACATAGGCAAGTTCAGGCTCGACTCGGGTAGATGCCACCCCTACCCATATGCCACAATGTATCGTAGTCCATTTTAAAAAAAAAAAAAAATATATATATATATATATACATAATACGTAAAAATCATAAAAATCCGAAAAAATCTTTAAAATTCTGAAAAAAATTAAAAATAATAATTAAACATTACACATAACTCCCGACCCATATCTCAAATCGACCCTGACCATTGATCCCAAAACTTGACCCCGACCCTGACCAAGAAAAAAAAGGGACCAAGGTTGGAAAACCAATCCGTCCTAGGCATGTACCATTTCCCTCAACCACATCCCTGCCCTGTCCCCATAGTTAGCCTCGTATGACCACTCATTTTTAAATATAAATAATATATGAAAACCATAAAAATGCTTAAAAATCTTATAAATTCTTAAAAATTACAAAAAGTAAAAAATAAAAAAAGCATTACACATAACATTAGTATTATCAGTTAGAAAGAAGTTGCTACAAATTCCAATAAAAATCTTAGGGAACCAATTAGCATTGTGGTTTATGAAAGCTACCTCACTGGTTCAATGACTACATTGATGGGTTGGTGGTTAGTGATCAATTCGTAATTTGGAGGGTCATCTCTAGCACTGATGATCAGTAATTTTGTTTCTTTGGGCAACCATTGTTCTTCTCTTCTAAGTTTACCTGTGAGACATTATAATCTCTACATTCCTTTTTCTAACAGATCATTGAAAGCATATAAATATTCCAATGAAATCAAGTAGACTTTGTGTATAGGGGTGGCATTAAGTCGAGTTTCGCAAGGAATCCAACCCGACCCAACCCAAACATCAAGGGATGGGTTTTAGTTTCCACCCTGTGAGTCAAGGTTGAGGTTTGAAAAAAAAAAACGTCAGGTTTTGGGTTGGGAATGGGTTTGTTAGAAGGTAAGCTTGGGTGGCATTGATGTAAATATTCTATGATCTTTTGGCTTTTAACTTCACCTATTAGGGTGAAGGGCATGGATGTAATTGCTACTCTTTAACATCTATAAATAAAAGTTTAAGGGGGAGGATTAGGGATTCACTCTCACTAATCCTCTTCCTACTCTTCTCTCATGTGGTCTCTCTCCTCTCTACCATCTGAACTCTCTTTGTATCTCTCCTTCTCTTCTCTTCTTTTTTTCCCCTCCTTTTACCTGAAGATACAAGCATTACAACCATGGAATCCTGAAAACAATATGGTATCAGAGCAGTGATTGGATTTCAAGATTCCATGAATATATATTCTCTCCTTGCTCGGTTGATAAAATATACCATGGTGAAATCGATGTAGCAACTTCCCTTTAAAATAGATAAATATCACTTCATTGGTATGATTGTTGTATTATTTATTTCTTTTGAAGCTTGAAGGACGCCCTTCTGCTCTCCCATGCATGGATTCCATCTGTTATCATCTCCCATGAATCCAACATATATGAAGAGAAAAATTGGTCTTTTGTTCTTCAATACTCGTGTAGTTATCGGGTTGTAGTTTATCTCGTGCATATTGTTGCTCTCTTCTCTTCATGAATTGAGTGTTAAGCTATTGAGTTGATAAGTTTCAAGGGGGTGGATGTTAAGAAGAGTTTATCTTCTATTTACGTCAGTATTATAACAAAGGATATTGTTTTGCCTCATGTGTTAATCATTAGGTAGTAAGAAAAGAACAACAGTAATGTACTCCCTTTTACTTGGATGCTTACACAGTTCATTCATTAATCTCAATCTTTGCAAGGGTACTGGAATTCAGAACCATCTATGGATTAGGATTTCAATCTGGTAAGATCTCTTGTCTTGCAAGTTGTTGTTTTCAAAATCTCAGTTCGTGAGATTCGATTTAAAAACTATCTCAAAATTGTGGAATTATTTTGGTAAGAGTCCAAACTTGGAAAGTTACCTTTTCTAAGAACTCTAGTCTTTGAAGCTATTTTTTTCATAATCTTAGTTCATGAGATTCAATTTAGAAACTATCTCAGAATTGTGGAATTATCTTGGTAAGAATCCAAACTTGGAAACTTTCTTTTCTAATCCTACTCATGAGATCTAGCGTATGAGATTTAAGTCAAGAAGATTGCCTATAGTAAAAAAGAACTATGACTAAGAAAGGAAAGTTGCCAAGTTGAGATAAGTTTTGAAAATCTTGAGAAGTTGGTCCAACACCTCGTTTATGCCCCACCTTCCCTTAATTGCATTCTCTTCTTTTTTTAGTTCAGCAATGTCTCTTTATTTTTCTCTCGGATTCAACAAGCTTAAGCATCTATTTCTAATATTAAACTGCTACGCAAAGATTGGTTGAAGGTTCTCCATGTCTGGAATACGTGGGCTCGACACATTGTTCTAAATTGTGATATTAAGATACTTGAGTACAATTAAAGTTCATCCAAGTTATACGTTACACTTGCTGGTTACTCTGATATTCAACACACTAGTGAAGGGAGAAGTTGTCTTAAATCAGGTACACAACTTCCTATCCTTGTTATATTCCTTGGGTTTGAGCTATTTGGAGAACAAGTATTTGATCTTGAGTTGGTTGCTAAAACTTTATAAACTACTCAAAGCTACTGTTATGCCCTTGTTCCCTTCTCCTTTTTTGTTGATTGCAAGATTTCTTTATAATTGAAGAATTGTGTTTTAACATGACTAGTAAGAGTGATTTACATAAAATCATTACAGTTCCTTTGAAAGGATCATCGAACTATCTAAGTTGGTCCCAATCCGTTAAGTGTTTTCTTATTACTAGAGAGTTATTAGGTCACTTAATTAAGCCATCTCCAATTGTGGTGAGGAAGATAATATATACATCAAATGGCTTAACGAGGATACACTTGTTATTAGTTGGTTGATTGACAGTATGGAAGAAAGTGTTGCAAATAATGTCATTCACCTTGAGACAACTAAACAAGTATGGGACACTTGTACAAAGTTATATTCAAGTGTTGATGGCTTGAAAACATTATATGATGTTTTTCAAATAACGTATAATACTAAACAGGGGGAGAATTGGCATGATTACCTTGCCCAATTTAAGGGACTTATTCAAGAATAGAAACTTGCCCAACCCTATTCTACTGATAGCGTGGTTCAAGAAAACAATGGGAGGCATTAGTAGCCTCTATTTATCTTGCTAATATCAAACCATATCTTGAGGTTTCTAAAACTCAAATTCTTAGCTCAACTGCTCTTCCCTCTTTTGATGACATATCAACCACATTGATACATATTGTGGATCATCTTCCACCAAAAATTGATGTTTCTTCAACTATGTACTTGAATAATAGGGGTCGATATTCAAGTAATAAGGGACATGGAAGAAATACTAATTTTCGTTGTGGAAGAGGTGGCAGGGTTGGACAAAACTCTCCCAGATCTGACAATCAGACTTATACTTATTGTGGGTGCTTAAATCACTTGGTTGATACTTGTTGGAAAATCTATGGTAAATTGGATTGGGTTATAGAAAATCAGGTTTCTACAAACAATGGAGACAACAATGAAGTCAACTTGAGATTCATAAAGGCAAGAAGACTATATCTGAAGAGAATTTTGAATTACTTCAAAATTTAAAAAATATGATGATACCTAACCCCAACAAGGCCGCTCCCACTACTTCAACAACTACTATCACAGGTAGGTCTTTACTACTTCACTTTCTTCATCCTAGATCATTGATTCTGAGGTTTCCAAGCATCTAACAAGTAATGGTAACCTTTTGCACTCTCTATCTCCTTGTATGACTGATAAATTTGTCTTTATAGTAGATGGATCTCAAACCAAGGAACATAGGGTGGGTTCCACCTTTGCTGCACCTACACTTCACTTGCAAGATGTTCTTTATGTTCCTTAGTTTCCTTTAAATCTCTTATTAGTAAGTCAATTAACAAAAAAAATTAACTATTATATCACGTTTTCTCCTACTTCTTATGTTTTTCAGGACCTGCAAATGAAACAAGTGATTGATGGAGGTCGTGAACAAGGGGAACTTTATTATCTCAACTTGCCTGCAATCACTACTACATCCAATTCTCAGATTAAAGCCCTTCAATGGCACAATAGATAGGACATCCTTCTCTATAGTCTCTCAAGCATATGTTTCCTTCTTTGCACTCTTTCTCTTGTTTAAACTGTGAAGTTTGCCAATTGAGTAAACACCAGAGGAGTACTTATTCTCCTTGAGGTGAAGCAAAAGGTGTCACTCTTTTTTCTTTAGCTCATATCGATGTGTGTGGACCTCTAAACATTTCTAATATTTCACAATCATACTACTTTATTACTTTTGTTGATGATTTTACACAGGTAGCATTGTTGATTTACTTAAGAACAAGTATGAAGTACTAATTACCTTTTAAATATTTTTGTGCTATGCTTTCTACTTAGTGTAATAAAAAATTACAAGTTCTTCAATCTAATAATGCTATGGAGTATATATCGGGTGAATTTCGATTTTTTTTTGTAGGGACAATGGCATCATCATCAGACTTCATGTGCTTACACACCACAAAAAAATGGTGACTAAGAGAAAGAATAGACATCTTTTTGAGGTTGCCCGAGCTCTTCTTTATCATTTACATGTGCTCCATTACTATTGGCCGCGTGCCAATCCTACCGCTTGTTTTCTTATCAACAAGTTGTCTTCCTTAGTCCTTAATGACATGTCACCATTCTCACTACTCTTTCTTAGTGAAGATATGTTTTCCCTTCCTTTGAAGGTATTTGGATGTATTTGTTTTGTTCATGTCACATCTCCTCATTCTACTAAGTTAGATCTAAGGGCTATTAGATATATACTTTTAGGCTACTCTTGTAACCAAAAGGATATGCTTGTTATAATCTCTCTCTAAAAAAAAAATTGTTTGTCTCCCAAGATGTGACATTTTTGAAGAGCAACCATTTTACTCTGTTAATGGCACCCCACCTGGTTGCTCTTCAGCTAATGAGTTTCCTAAACCTATTGTGCCCATTGAAAACAATATTTTATGGCAGTGATGATATATCTCTTCAGCCCCCTGATGTATTGGTTGATACCATTCTCGTGGAGTCTACGAATCTTTCTTAGGTAACTTCTCCTCGTGTTTTTAGTCCTCCATTTGATAATATACCTATTGTTCTTCGGAAAGAACCTAGGTCTTACACTCAACCATTTACTTCTCACACCATCTCCAATATTTTATCTATCCATCGATTATCTCCATCTTATTGCCACTTCCTTGCATCTATTTCTTTTGTTTCTATTTCTCAGTCTTATCAAGAGACCCCCTAGCATTCACGATGGAAAACAACATTGGAAGAAGAAATGACAACTTCCACTTCCACCCGATAAAAAATTGGTGTGTTGAAAGTGGGTATTCATAATTAAACATAATCCGAATGGTTTTGTGGCTTCCCTTAAAGCTCAACTTATGGCCGAAGGATATACTCAGTGTTATTGGGTCGACTATGAGGAGACTGTTAAGTTGTGGAGCCTAATTAACATCTTATGTTGAGTCGGTACGTGGATCGACCTTTTGACTACTATTTCATTAAGGGTAATTTGGGAATTTTATACTTGTATTACGATTGCCTAGTTTTCTATTTATATTTGGGGGTGTTGTTGTTAGGGTAATCATCATTTAGAAGGATCATTAGTTGCGATTGAGAGAGGTTAGAGAAAAATACTTGATTGTGTGCGATTTCTCTTGTAAACTAACTCATCTTCACAATGAATTACTATAACGACGGAAGACAGGACATAGTCTCACCTTGAGGTGAACCTGTATAAATCTTGTATTTTTTGTGCTTTCTTTTTCTTCTTCTATGATTATTATTGTTCTCGTTAGTTTTAAATTAGGGCTTCTAATTCCTAATAGAAATATTCTCCACTGTAGCCAAGTTAAACGTTGTATGTGTTTTATTATCTCTTACTGCCAACTCTCGTTGGTCTATGTATCAGTTTGATGTAAAAAATGTCTTTCTCAATGGAGATATTAAGGAGGAGATTTACATGAAGAAACCACCTAGATTTGTGGTTGAAGGGGACTTGGTATGCTGCCTACATAAGTCAAGTCTTTATATGGTCTGAAACAATCTTTGTGGTTTGACAAGTTTAATTAAGTAATGCTTTGGTTTGGGTTCACAAGGTGCTCTGTGAATCATTTAGTATTTGTCAAACACACTAACAAGGAGTTGTGCTACTTGCATTATATGTAGATGATATTATTTTAACAACGAGTGACATAGATAACATATGTCAAGTCAAACACAAAATATGTGGTGAATTCAAGATAAAGGACTTGGGACCCCTCAAATACCTTCTTAGTATTGAAGTCCCTCGGTCTAAGCATGCCATTATCCTATCATAGAGAAAATATGTACTTGACTTACTTAAAGACACATGAATGATGGGATATCGCCCACCTGATTCCCCTATGGATACAAAAGCAAAGTTATGTGCTGGCTTTGAAGAAGATGTTGATGTCAACAAGTACCAAGGTTGGTAGGGAAGTTGATCTATCTTACTGTAACCAAGTTGAATATCTCCTTTGTAGTTAGTGTTGTCAGTCAATACATGTATAAACCTCAAACTACTCATGGGCAGACATCAAAATTGATTCTCAAATATTAGAAAAAAGCTATAGGTCAAGGGCTCTTATACAAGTGTCATGGTCATCTTAATATT
The DNA here is from genome assembly GCF_029961685.1 of Aristolochia californica. NCBI lineage: Eukaryota > Viridiplantae > Streptophyta > Magnoliopsida > Piperales > Aristolochiaceae > Aristolochia > Aristolochia californica. The sequence continues at coordinate 4,335,668 of NW_027182103.1, read as the reverse complement.
GAAGGTTTGTTGATGTTGACTGGGTTGGATCTTCAGATGATAGAAAATCTACCTCAGGTTATTGTATCTTAGTTGAAGGCAACCTTGTAACGTAGAAGAGTAAAAAATATGTTGAATTTATGGAAAAGAGAAATACTTCATTGACTTATTATAATCAGAGTACATGAACCTCTCTATTTATAATAAAGGAAGTTAGTAGAGTCCAATTACAATAAAACTACCTTTGTCCCAATTACACCCTAACTCCAACACTTAAAAATAAGTCCTAGCATAATTAAATGACTCAATATAGATAAAAGACAAACATAAATCAAACTAGAACTCTTCTAGGACGTGACCATAAGATAAAGATGTATTTGTGAGTCCCTCTTGATCTTCCAACTGATGTGATAAGGATGCCAGCTCATGGTAATCATTGTGGGTCCTAATTCTTATGTGTTTGGGCCCATCTTGTGGGCTTTCCTTGGTTGTGTGACCCATCTTATAATACTCTTAGGTACGTGGGCCTTCCTTGGTTGTGTGGGTTTTGGCATATCTTCCAACACTCCCCCTCAAACTGGGGGTGAGAGAACAACATGAACTTCCAACTTGTTGTAAATGATAGATATAATCTTTTTTTTTGTATAATGTGGCAGATCTTCCAACTCCCTCTCACACTGGTGCTCTCGTTCATGAGGTCCAACTGACATAAGAAAAGTGAGAGTAAAATCACTTCAAGTCGTATGACATTGCTCTTTAATCCAGTTAATTTAACTCCTATCTTCTATAGGTAGTACCACTCCTATCTTCTATAGGTAGTGGGTCTATACGTTGTTCGGAAGTGTAATAATAAAAAAATTCCTCCATCACCATGTCCCTCCACAGGACAACGACTCTCAAATGGTAGGAGTAGTAAATGCCAATTCATGGGGGTATAACATAGAGTTAGTAATAAACTCTTCCATCACGGTGAAATAACATAGATGTCCTTATGGGTAGTGGATGCAATAATAAGCTCCTCCGTCACGATGATGTAACATATATTGAGGCCACCTCTTCTTCAATAATAATGTCTCATCCAAAGAGACATAATAGCAGCAATTGCATATAACACGACCATCTTCCAACTCATATAACACGAACCAAAATAATAAACCTTGTAGAAGAACCCATGAAATAATCTGATATAAAAATTTCTTCTTAGATGCAGAAGCTTCATTTGTGCTCCCCCTCTCTTGAATATTTTGCTCACATAAACTTTATCTACAACATCTGGAATAAAATACCTCTTTCTTGTACTTCTTGTACTTCTCCCCCTCAAGCTGGGAGGTAATGACAGTGATCACAACTTGAACCAAATATCATAGATGCAACACTAAGCCAAAATAATAAAGATGTAGTAATAAGACCTCAAACCGGGGGCAAGTGAGATATTTTCCTGATATACCAACTCAAAAAGTGACACAAAACAATCATCTTAAATTCGTATTTTTCAATGTAACAGGATACCAGCATGACCTTTGATTCTTCCGGTGCGAATATATCTTTAAATATAGATCTGATTGACATGAAATTTTCTCCTTATGAAAGTAGACTTAAATACCTTTCATAAAAGTATAACTTAAATTCATAAAATATAATTATCAGAAGATAAATAATTTGATATATTTCGATCTCTATCATCTGGAAGAACTAAGTACTGTTTCTCCCGTTTTTCCAAAATGACCATTGACTCTTCCAAGATCAACATCTCCTTATAAAAAAATCATACCGAGAATTGGTTGAATAGGTAAGAAAATAGACATACGTATATTTCTTTTGATATATAATTCTACATATAAAGTCTCTTTCTTAATAGCATAAAATACCTCAGAAGTTGAGGTTTTCTGCTGCCACTCGAACCTCTTTTTCAATCTGACCTTTGTTGCTTCAAATATCGATTTAACTTTGTAGATAACTCAGATAAAAAATTGGTTGAATAGGTAAAAGAATATACTTACAGATATTTCTTTTGATATATATTTCTCCATATAAAGTCTAGTTCTTGATAGCAAAAAATACCTTGGAAACTGAAGATTGCTACTACTGCTTGAACCTTTTGTCAATCTGACCTTCGCTCTTTCAAATATTGATACCTCTCTGTAGATTTGGAACAAATCATTTTTCTTCGAAAAGTAGACTCAAATATATTTCCACCAATATATATTTTGTAATATGAAAAACTCCGTATAGAGGTAAAAAAAGTACAAATAAAACTATAAGTGTTGGGATTGAAAAAATAACTTCGAACCTAGACTTAGGGTTTAGGGTTTAGAGAAAAGGATGTCATTATCTCTGTGAGTTGATCAAGTCAACTCACAGAACCTGCTCTGATACCATGTTGAATTTATGGAAAAGATAAATACTTCAATGACTTATTATAATCAGAGTACATGAGCATCTATTTATAATAGAGGAAGGTAGTAGAGTCCAATTACAATAAAACTACTTGTGTCCCAATTACACCCAAACTCTAACACTTAAAGATAAGTCCTGACATAATTAAATGAGTCAATATAGATAAAAGACAAACATAAATCAAACTAGAACTCTTCTAGGATGTGACCATAAGATAAAGATGTCTTTGTAAGGCCTTCTTAAACTTCCAACTGATGTGATAAGGATGTCAGCTCATGGTAATCATTGTGGGTCTACTTCTTATGTGTTTGGGCCCATCTTGTGGGTGTTCCTTGGTTGTGTGACCCATCTTAGAATATTCTTAGATATGTGGGTCTTCCTTGGTCGTGTGGGCTTAGGCATATCTTCCAACAAAGCAGAATGACTACATATTGAGTTAGGAAGAAGAGGCTTGAATTCTCTACCCCATGATTTGAGGTTGTATTTATAGTTTTGGGAAGATCTTTAAAATGACTATGATGCACTTAAAGCTACATGCTTCAAAAGGAAAAAAGACATAAGAGCACATACACCAATTTGCATAATTACAATTTTATGCCATCTTTATGGAAGTTCATCTTATTTACTAGTCATACCACTCTTACACATGTGGGTGTCTTTTAACATATAATACAAAAAAATGAAACTCTATTGTAAGGTAGCATTATATGCACAATGTTGAGCTATCTGGTAAATTGAAGGACTCCATAAAAGCTAGGTATGACTTGAAAGAGATGGGGATAAGAAAGGAAATATATTCTAGAAGAGACAATGACTCGGTTTCCATGCCTCTTGCATCATACACAATGTCTCTACTAGAGAACAATAGTTTTTTTGCCTAACTTTGTGTTGAATTTATGGAAAAGAGCAAAACTTCACTAACTTGTTGTAATTTGAGTACATGAGCCTCTATTTATAATAGAGGAAACAAGTATAATCCAATTACAATTAAACTACCTTTGTCCCAATTACACCCAAAGTTAAACACTAAAAGATAAGTCCTAGAATAATTGAACAACTAAACATAAATAGAATACAAACATAACTAAAACACTTTTAACTGAGACTCTTATGTAAAATCTCCTCTTATGAGACTTCAGTAAGGCTCAACCACAATAATTCTAGCTCAGTGAGACTTCTTGTTGTGAGAGCCATGTGAGACTTTTTCATACCTGCTCTTCAACATTCCCCCTAAAAGCTAGAGTTTGTAACTTCAACTTGCAAGAAAAAATCTTTGATCTTCAATCTTCTTTTGCAAAAAAATTCTTCATCTTTTGTTCTCCCCCTTTTTGAATATTTTTGTCACATAAAAATTACCACAACATGTGGAATAAAATACATCTTTTGTGTACTTCTTCTTCTTCTCTCTCTCAAGCTAGGGAGAAGGACATAGAGACCCAGTTTAGACAAAACACCATATGTGAGAAGAAAATAGCTCCTAGCCACACGACAAAGTTTCATACACGAGTCAAAACGGTCATAGTCTAAAACACATTCCGTTCAATTTTAAAGGCAGAAAAATGACCCACTTTTAAACACTAAAGTTAGACACTACCCTTGTCCCCATTACACCCAAAGTTAAACAGTAAAAGATAAGTCCTAGAACAATTGAACAATTGAACAACTGAACATATATAAAAGACTAACATCACTAAACACTTTTAGCTGAGACTTTTCTGTGAGACTTCCTCTTGTGAGAATCCTATAAGACTCCATCATAATAATTTTGGCTCTATGAGACTTCTTGCTATGAGAGTCATGTGAGACTCTTTCATATCCACTCTTCAACACTTTATAATATTAAGTTTTCAAATGGGTAGGCTAGCAATATAGAATGATATGTCAATGTGGATACCTCACATATATCGGGCTTAAAAAATTCATGATTACGACATAAAGATGCAACACTTATTTCTGATGGTATTATATGGTTATCTATACAATAACATATCCACTCCAATTATTGAAAGAGTTGTGCTAAAAAACATTGAAGGTTGGTGAGCTAAAGAAGTTGCAAAGTGGCATCATGGTGATATTGTGTAAGTTGGAAAAGATATTTCCACCATCGTTTTTGGATGCGTTGATCCATCCGGTAGTTCATCTACCGCATGAGGCATTGCTTTGTGGTCCTATACAATATCAATGGATGTATCAGGTAGATCATCATATACATCCTCCCTTTTAACATATCGTGTGGTATTTTTTTACTAATATATGATTTTTGAATAGGTTTCTTTGCAAATTAAAAAAATGATATGAAATCATTGAGGCATATATTGACAATGAAGCTTTGATATATTGCTCCATGTACACGAATAGAGTTGAAACAAGATTCAACTAGATTGAATGGAATTATGATGGAGTAGATTGCCTGTAGAACAAAATATCGGTTTTTGCACACACTACCTAGGAGTTGAGTGGAAGAACGAATTAATTATTGACGCTATATTGTATAAGAAAATGTTGTGGATTGTAATAAGTAATTGTGATGAGATTAAAGAATACCTTTGTAAGTATTTTTTATTACCTCGTGAAAGTTCAATTGGAGACTTGCATTTTAATATAACCTAGTATATATGTTAAATAATGAACACAATTATTTTGGTAAGCGAGGTACAACCATATGGGTCAACAACATGAAGGCGAGTTTGTTGATTGGTTTAGATGTAAGGTTAGTTGGATTATTTAGTGTGTGCCAGCTTTCCTGGTGTCATCTTATCTATATAGGTCAAAACTTTAGTGAACTATGACCAAATTGATATATACAGTGACATATATTGTCTTTATGTCAACCCCATACCAAGTAGGTACTACTCGAGTTACATTATAAATGGCATGCAAATCCACACTAATCAGCTTGAGGTAACATGTAGGACTCAAAATAGTGATATTGTTGTTAATGGCTACAATGAAGATAGTTACCTTGATTATCGTAGGGTGGTGATGGATATAATTGAACAATGATTCATGGGAAATAATTATATTTATATATTCAAGTGCAAGTGGTTTGATGTAAGTAATAAAAGACAATGTATCAAGACTAATGAGTGGTTCATTAGTGTCAATACCTCATGCACATGAAGAATATGAAATTTGGAGAGTCTTTGATACTGTTTTTTTGAGTGTAGTTAAAAAGTGGTTATGAGAAATGTATATGATATTTTAGAACAAAGGATAGCCACTATTGATGAAACAAATGCCCACTAATAGGAGTTGTCAAAATGACAACATTCAGTTTGTTCAAGGGGACAATGATGTTGGGCCATTGGTTAGGTCACGTATTCCTCTTGAACATACAACTACACCAATTTGGAGGGTAGAGAATGAAGATGGTGAAGAAATGCCAGAGGTAAGAGGATAGATATGATGATGAAGAAGAAGAGGTAGAGGGCAAAGACGACGAAGAAGAAGATGAAATTCAAATGGATGATGATGAAACTAAGTAGTTCCATGTGAAATGATGGTAATGTGTAACAAATATAATAATATTTATTTGTTTCAAATTAATTTGTGTTATTATCTATTGATTGGTATCATGATTGATATCGTACACAATTGTATAAGTAATTTGATATCATGCTTCCACTTGTACCTCCTGTATCACTTACGTCACTCGAGGAGAGTCCCTAGCCAGCTGCACTCCCAGAGATGTATGATGACGAGTTCATTGGAGATGAGGATTATATTTTGGACACCTAGGACGTGTATTAAAGTTTTGTTATATGATTTAACAAAATTATATTTCACCAAATAGTTTTTGTATTATTTTTATTGTGGGGTATGAATTCTTTGTGCATACATGTGCATCTTCCTCCACCCTCTACTGAAGTGAGGGTGCGGCCCAAGAAAGGGCTCTAGAGTGAATAAAATTATGAGGATACTTGGAGGGAAGATCTTTGTTGAAATCTGATAATCTCAAAATAGGGACCTATAGTACCCTCTTCATCCATTGGGTGAGATATGTCCTGAGGCAACATGTCCCATTATGGGTAAAGTTCAAGGCCTACATGACCGAACAATTGGCACATAGGTAGCCTCATATCTAGGTAAACATTAAATATTTTCCAGTTATTATTTTTCCCATGTATCTTCAATTTGTTACTAATCTTGATCATGATGTTCCAAGTTATTTTTTGAAGGAAAATTTTTAGGTTATTTTACTGAATGTCAACGTTGCATGCGACACCGTGCACTCCATTTGGGGGTGGCATTTTCACTACTACAGACTAGTATGCATGTTCAGTTCAAGGAAAATAGGAGTTATCCTCATGGTCAACCGATGCCCTATCACAAAGTCATTGTCTAGGACTGGGAGTGGCTTTTTGATAACATCTACAACATTGACCAATTTCATTCAACTGGAATTTTGAGGATAAGTATAATAATTTTGGTTACATAAATTAATACTAATATTGTATAATTTCAAACTTAGAGAGTTTTCTAATAGAATTTAAAAAACATTAGTAAAAAAATAATTTGACATACTACGTGCCAAAAGTCATTAATGCACATTCCTTTGGAGATGGTATATCGTGTATTAATTTTGATCACTTAACGAACACCAATTTGTGGTTGTACACGGATGGGGTCTAGGAGGCAAGGGAAAATACATAATTTTATTTTATTTTTATTATAAATTTATTCACTTGTTTATTCTTATTGAAGAGACAAAAATTGTTTGTTGTACTATCTATATCAAAATGAGATACAGAAATGTACATGTATGTAAATAAATATAGACAAAAATGTACATGTAAAAATATAAAAAATATACATTTATAAAAAAAAATTGATCTTATGACATCACTTAAGGGACATGGTGAATGCCTCTCTCGCTCTGCATGGAGCTGTAGAAAAAACTATGCATCTCATCATGCTCAAATTGTAGACTCTCATGATGATTTTGTAGAGACTACACCTCCTCCCGAGTCCAACACAACTCATTCTCAAGCTTGAGGTGTACTTGGAAGATATGTCTAAGCTTGACATAGCCCCTTGATGTAGATAGAACTTTGATTGGGGACAAAATGCACTGTCGCCCACTAATTGCAATCACTTCTTTTTACATGTACATTTTTGTATATATTAATTTACATACATGTACATTTTTGTATATATTTTTTCCTTTACGTTTAATATTTATAATTTAACTACTATTTTAATTTTTTAATTATTTTTCTTTTTATTGGTATATTTTTATTGTTGTCTATTACTGTATAATTTTGATAGGAATAAAAATAAAATAAGAATATTTATAAAATAAATTTACCACTACCAACAAAAATTTTCTTTCACTAACAATAGGTTTATTTAGTTTTTAAAATTATTAAAGCTTTACCTACGAAAAAAGGAGCTTCAAAGGTAGATGGTTAACCTTTTGCTAGAAAATTTTCAATTTTCATTGGTAGGAATGACACTTTTGCTTGTGAAGTATTCAAAATATTATTTTTGCCAATGAAACCGCATTTCGTTACCATAGTTTTGAAACTTCAACTAGTGAAAAATGGCATTTTCAATGGCAAGGATTTTGAAACTTTCCCAAAAAAATTGGATTTTGTTGGCAAAGAGTTTCACTTTGCAGTGAAATTGTTATTTTGTTGGCAGAAGTTATAGCATTAGAGACGTACCCACAAACTTTGGCAATGAAATTTTCATAGTAGAACTTTTGCCCATAAAAAAAGGCTTTAATTAGTAAAACTTTTTTTAGTAGTAGAAGTCAAATTTCTTGTAGTGGGAGTTGGTGAAGACACCCATTTATCAAGGGCTAGGAACATAGTAACCTTTATATCATCAATAAAGACACGTAGGGTTGGCCAAAAATGATAAGTGGGCTGAAGATAAAATAGATAGTATTGATAAGAGATGATTACAAGACTTATGAAGCTCTTTATTTATAAGTAGGAGACTAGAGCTACTTCTACAAATTCTCCTATGTGAGACTTAGAGATGGATATCCCCTTTCCAGGGAGGCATGCAAGCTTTGGATGCCTCTAGATTCTTTGTTGAGTTGATTCCCTTTTGAAGAGGTCTCCTAGACTAGTCCACCCTTGGGCTAAGTTTATGGCATCTTCTAGACCTTTCTTGGAGGGTTCTACCCCTTAATGGTTAGTGCCATCTTCTACAACATTCCCTTGAGCTCTTTTACCCCTAGACGAGTGGGTTCCTCCTCTTCTAGAATCTTCTTTAACTGTTTTGCCCCTGGAATTCTTTTACTCTTTTCCTTCTTTTCCTCAAATCATAGTGAAGAACCACTCTCCTGATCACTACTTTACTTTCAAATCATCCAAGTAGATCAACTTCAAGTTTAAATCTCTCTCATCCATTGTTTATTTCAAAATCTAAGTACATTGAGCTTATATTTTTAAATATGAGATTGTACTAAGTGTTTTTATTGTTGAATTCGTGTACTTAACTTTTAAATCAATTCTATAGTTACAATGTATCATAGCCTACCCAAAGTCTTTGATTTTGCTTCCACGTTGAGTTAGCCCTTACATTTTGCAAACACACTAAGTTGTTGATTTTAAAATCTTTGAAGGTGCACACACTATTCATTACTGAACACCCATTCTCTTACTTTGAAATAAATCATGTTCAACAAATTACATTGGGACTTAAAAATTATTATTTGCCTTAACATAAAGTATTTTACAAGCAACATATTTTCAAAGTTTTATTTGATTCCAAAAAAAGCTTTTGATTTTAAATTAAATTTATTTGGCTATTTAATTGAGTTGCTATCACACTTGGAGGGCACATAGGTGAGATGTGTTTTCTTATGAGCTTGTAACTTTGTAATTTAGCCTATGAAGAAGTATTGTAGCATAAGAGTAAGCAAGTACCCATTGCATTGTATTCGATCAAGCCTTGTTTAGGCAAGACCAAACCCTCTCAAGTCACTTCTTTGGGAAAGCATTCATTGTTGTAGGGTTGGTGAAAATCCACGAGTGTGTAGGCTATAGAGCCTAGTTAGTTGTTGAAAATCCCAATTGTGAGTCTAAGCTAGAGAGCCTAGTTAGTTGTTAAAAATCCCAATCGTGAGTCTAAACTAGAAAGCCTAGTTAGTTGTTGAAAATCCTAATTGTGAGTCTAAGTTAGAGAGCCTAGTTAGCTGCTGAGAAGCCCGTGTGAGTCTAGGATGGTGAACCTAGTGTGCTTAAGTTCTTATATGGGCGAGTATTATAAATAAGATAGTATAGCCAATTTAGTGGTATAAATCTCTGTGTGAATAGCAATATAATTTGGTCCCTATGGCTTCTTGATATAGATGTTGTTTGGCCTGTATTGAATGGATTGAATTGTGAGGTGAAAACACCTTGGGAGTGGACGTAGTACCTTGTGAAACACTATAAATCCTTCATTGATTGTGGTTTATGAATTGAATTTACATTCAATTGTTGCATTGTCAAGCATTAAAGTGTCTTATTGGGAGAAAAAAACGAAAATTGGTAATTTTAGGGGGGACCTAACAGAGTTTACATATGTGCACTATATTTTGAAATCAAGTCATAAAGGCAAATTGAGTTGCTTCTCACATTGATTAGGCACATAGGACTGGGTGTATTTTCATTTGTGTTTTTATTGTAAAATTGACTTTCTTAAGATCCTTTATATGTGAGCCCAATTATGAGCAAGTAACCATTGCATTGTAATCGGCCAAGCCTTATATATGCAAAACAAAACCCTGAAGTAACATACATTGGGTGGCCTATGTGGCTAGGGATTAAGTTGCTAAAAATCCATTTGAGGGTCTAGTCTTATGTAACCTACTTAGATGTTGTAAAATCCCTTTGTGGATCTAGGTTGGTGTAACCTAGTTAAAACTATTGTAAGTCCCATTGTAATTGACTTTTGTAGCCTTTAATTGTAAGTATTGGTGCACTTTTGTTTTAGTGGATTCAATTCCTAAGTGTGGAGATAATGTGAGAGTGGATGTAGCAACCTGACTTTAGATTGTGGACCATTGTAAATTATGGTGTCTTAGTGTATTTTACATGTTTGCATTGAATTTTAGTTTTATATCAATTAGCAAACAAAATTATATATAGAGAAGGATCACACAAGCCTAAATTATAAATAATTGGCACTAGAGTATACAAACATATTCACCTTCCCTGCCCCACCATCTCTCTAGGTGTTTGCATTACAGGGCCTAACACTAGTCAATTCCAAAAGTACCTCCTAGAAATACCCACTCACTCATATATCGATGCCTAGGTTTACAATCATATATGGGACTTAGTTCCACCTCTGTCGATTTAGTGGATATTAAATGGGTTTTTGAATCAAATACAATCCTAATGGTTTGTTATACAACACCAAGATCAACTTGTTTCTCGTGATAATAAAAAAATTCACATTGATTTTGACCCAACCTTTAGTCTTGTAGTTAAACCTCATGCAACATTATTGCCATTTCACATGCTCTATCCTCAAGATGGCTTTTACATCAATTTGATTTGAACAATGCCTTCTTCAATGGTAATTATAACAAACACATATCCACTTACCCAACCATGTCTATGAAAACTATTAAAAACCATCTATGGCCTCAAACAAGCTCCACAAACTTCGCTTGACTATTTTAGTTCCTAGCATATGGCTTTCATCAAAATAAGGCCGATCCATCTCTATTCTCTTTTTTTTTCTTCCCAAAGTATGCTTTATTTACTGTTATATGTAGATGATATGCTTAGTCACATATTCTAACTCTACTTTATTTAGTTTCTTTACCAACACATTTGAATTAACTCAATTTTCTATTAAAACTTTGGCTTTTAAGACTACTTTCTTGCCATCTAAGTTCATGAGTCTTCTACTTCCATCCAAGAAATTGTAAACATTGTAATTCTCTTGGAACGTTGGAGAAGCTTTCCATAATTCAAATTGATGTTCCCTGTCACAGGGAACATTCGAGTTCATAAAAAATAAAAATAAAATCATGCCCAGAATATGCAAATTTCAACTTGCAACACAAGATACTTTCCTGCCTACGTTCATGGCAAAAGGAAGTCATGGGTCCCTCTCCCTTCATATTCCTCACACTTTATTCACAGATACTTTATTAACAGATCTTCATCATAGAAGAATAAAAACCTTTTAGAACCTCATAATCGCACTTTCACATGAATGTGGAATCAGGAAAAAGACAGAAAAAGAAAAAAGAGGACTCGTAAGTTTCAGAATATGTTTCCTTGCTACAGGGAACAAGATAAAGCACGGTTTCTAATGAATACCCCTTGCAGATATTATAAGATTCTGTAAGATAATATGATAAAGCTTGATCTTAAACTATTCTGATAATTAGTCATCGTCTCCTAAAGCTAAAAAAAGCTCAACCGAGAATCACCTGAGAGATCATATCAGGAAGAAAGAAACTCTTATTGATCAAAACAGCAGTTTACAAGTGGAAAATAGATAAATCTACCTCCGGATTTATACAAACCTACACGATAGATTTACACCTCACCCGTCTTTTCTTAACAAAATGAAACTAGTCTTCAAGGGCTTGGCATTCATGGAAGAAACTGGATATTTGAGGCTAGATTTTGCTTTGTTAATAAACAGACCTTGCTTGGATCTCTTCCAACTTGCTCCTATCAGAATTGACCCTTTCAAGCTTAAACCTCTCTTGAACATAAGAAATGTAGCTCGCTGCCTTCTTGTCAACACTGTCATCGCCATTTTCTGGAACGACAGTAGCCCCACGAACTTGGCCAACTGTGTCTCCACTTCCATCCATTTTCATGAACGCTGACTTCTGCTTCACCGGAGGAAAGGAGTACTCAACAGACGGCATCGGTGACGACCGGCTGGGATTGACCTTGCTACTGTATTGCATGGGGATGGAAGCCTTAGTCCCCCTGTGGAAGAACAGTGGCAGCTTGGACTTGAAGAACCCTCTTGGCTTGCGGTTTGCTTCCATTTTTGCTTCAATCAGGTTTCTTGCTGTTTGAATGGTGCTTGCAGTTGCAGTGCTTCTGTAACACTAGCAAGGTGGCTATTTATAGAATCTGAAACTGTTTATAATGCTGAACAGCCCAGATGAGATAAACACAAGAGTGGGCCATGACTCCTGAGCTTCATACTATTGATTACAGAACTTCTTTTCAGGGGAGACGTGCAAGTAATCCTGAGACAGCCAGATATATTCTAAGATACCCATTTAATAGGAGCTTGAAAAGATATGAAAGATTTGGATAATACAATGGGATACTTCACATGAAAAAGAAAAGATCTAGCTTTTAGTTATCCATAACTTAGCTTCTAGCCTTCGATTTACATATACAACATAGGGAGGGTTATTCCTGTTAAGCTTTTCCACAAAATTATGCAAATGAAGCTTCTTAAGTTCATTTCACAGATGAATATCTTAAAGATTGATAGGAATGAGTAGATAAGCACAAAGTCCCTTTCAAATCCTTACCAGCTTGTCAAGAATAACAAAAGAGACCACCTTATCTTCCCATTCAAATGGTTTCAATGACCGCAACATTGTGAACTGGGATCAACTCATGCAAATCTGTCTCTTGTTCCTCTGATGCCTGCCCCTGGTGTTCTGAAACGCAGTGTCTCTATTACTGCTGCAACTTGCCTGTGCTGCTTTACGGAGACATTTACCTGACACAAGGACAGATTGCTATTCCTGACGAAATTTGTTCACAGATAAGACTATTCTTTCTCATCAAAAAATGACTTGACGCATGGACAAGTGGGACTTTTGATTCTTTGAGGATTTCACGAAGCCACCTGATGATGGACTAGGAAGCATTTTAAAAGGATCTCTCCCTCCTTCATTGGATAAAAAGGTTGCATCTGCTTTCCTTTGGCAAACTTCTGGCTTCTGGGCTTGTGAGGTTGTGCCCTAATGATTTGATTAGCATCTGGTAATCTCATTTTATAATCACAACTTTTCTTTTTTTATTCTCTTTAAAGACCAATTATGGCCAACACCAAATGTTTAGCTCTGGTAATGTCTTTCTTACCATGAGATGTTCCTTGAGAGCTTCTTTCACCCTCACCCACAGGAAAAATCAAGAGTTTGTTATCGTTAGAAACTTAGGATATAATCAGAGCAGTTTGTGTGGGAACCAGAGAAAGGTTTCCATTGGATCAAAGGATTTGAAAAGCTAAAAGGGCTCCTATTTTGCTTCTTTATTTTTCTCATTTGCCTCATCCCAAACAAAGCTAATGTGTTCCAATGGTTCCATGAACCCCTCCCAAACCTATCCTATATCTTACAAAATATTTCAGACTAATTTTTAGATATAATCTCTCTTAGATTTCATATATTCTCGATATGATTATAGTCACATTGAAAGTAGAATAGATAGTCAATAAGCTTTTACGAAACCATTATTAAAAATAAAAAAATGTATAACACCTTTTTTGTTGAGAAACAAGATGGGAGCTCTTATCGGTCTTCCTCCCTGCTCTTTAGGAAGAAAGGGCACTCCGAGTTAGGAGGAAAGAAGAAGAGAAGAGAAGGCAACCTCCTCGTTGTCATGAATAAGAAGACAATGTCATCCTCCTCCATGAGGAAAGAGATATCTAAAGATGAAAAGAGAGGAGGGGAAAGTTTTTCCGACGACCAATGTCGCTCCACTTTATGTAGAAAGAGATGGGATGGTCCCCTCAAATAAGTTCAACTTATTGCCACCTCTATTCTTCTAATAAGATCATGTTTGTCTGCTAGATTCTAATTATTTGATTGTATTTTAAAATACGCTCTCTAAGTAGCAATATCTTCTAAGAGGATCAAACTTGAAAATTACCATTATTTTGTATATCCATATTATGGTACTAGCTAAAATATACGATCTGTTTGAGGTTCTTACGAAATTCCCTTGAACATTTAGGCTATAGATATTAAAATAGTTTTACAAGTTAATATATACTATAATGTTGCTTAATAACCTCCATGTGTTAGTACAAATTTTTTTTCTATGTTTCTTCATGATTTTCTTGTCTACAAGATTCATAATTTATTATTATTATTATAATTTTTATTTAAAATAATAGGTAAAAGTTTCCAAAAATAAAAATAAAAAGGTGGTAACAATTTAAGAAATTAAATTTCTAGATGCATTTTAAATCTAATCAAACTGCACAAAAAATTGTGGGAACTCAAAAAGGTTCCTTGGTATAGATATTGGTATGTGACAGTCGATGTTATCTTATTAGAAAATGAAATCAGGGTTATCCATTCATGTAGGTCTACATGAGAAGACAACCTAGGCAACTTTGATTCCTTCTCTTGTTTGAAACTCAGCTATGGAGGTATCAAAGATTACGTGGTTGGTGTATGTGAAATAGAATATGTTTTGTATAGTAATGGGCATATGGTAATACCAATAGAATAGGAAGGAGGCAAGAACCTATGGAGGTTAGTCTTTCCCTCTTCTAATAGACTTATTTATTTATTTTCTATTTTTTATTCTTTTGAAAGAATATTAATTTTGTCACATTTTCTTTTCTTATTTATTTATCTCTTAAATTGATTTTATTTATGAGGCCCGATCCAATACGAAATCGATTTCGTGCAAAAAAGAAGAAATCGGGTTTTTGGCCAACGGTGGAGCATCCTCCTCTTCGCCCTTTTTCTTTCTCCTGCCCGATCGAGATCCAAAGCCATGCTCCTTGAGAGTCGAGCAAGAGAGTGATAATATCGAATGGCCAAAACCCAATTTTGTATTTTTCGCATGAAATCGGGTTCGTATTGGATCAGGCCTCTTTATTTATTTATACTTAATATATTAATTATAGAATATGTGATATAATTATGTTATTATTTTTTACAAAAAATATTTAATTTTATTAATTATATTTTACTTACAATTGTTCTTTAAAATTTTATTATATACTAATTTATATATTTTAAAATTTTAAAATTTAATTTAATGTTATATACTTATTTTATTTTTGTTTTGTATAGTTAGGCCCAGATGGCAGCCCACTTTTCAATCACACGGATGCATGTACCCTCTTTTGTTCTGTTTTAGTGAGACGCAGAACGTCAGAGCTCTCGCTCAGACCCAGGTTCGATTTCTTGCTTCATTTTCATTTTACTTTCTCCCCCGAGGCAACCAAGCAAAAAAACTCAGAAATGGCAACTCTTGCTCGTTTGACCAGAAAAACCCTAGCTGTTCATCGAATGCTAAAGCCCTCTATTCCCTCTTCATCTGCCCTCCTCTCGCGCAACTACTCTGCCGAACCGGCAAAAGCAACAACTTCCCCACCCCCGACGACATCTGACCGTGTAAAATGGGACTACAGAGGGCAGAGGAGGATAATACCGCTTGGCCAGTGGGTCCCGAAAATCGCAGTCGATGCGTATGTGGCGCCCAATGTCGTCCTCGCCGGGCAGGTGAGGGTTTACGACAGGGCCTCCGTTTGGAATGGAGCTGTGCTTCGTGGAGATCTCAATAAGATTACAGTTGGATTCTGCTCCAGTGTGCAGGAGCGTTGTGTAATACACGCTGCCTGGTCTTCACCTACAGGTTAGAATTGTGTTCCTATGAAAATCTTGTTGATTTGGGGGCTATTGTGATCCGATAAATGATCTACTTGGAAAGAGAAAATAAAAACACATCGAAGGGATCTTAGCATCCTAAACGCATAGAACTTTAGGAACTTTTTGCATGTCCTCTACTTATAAATTACATATATACAAACACTAAAAGAGTAGTAGCTAAATCACTGGCAGTTAGCTTACACGTCCCGGTTAGTTGTAAAGAAATGGGAGTGCTGAATCAGAAGAAAGGAAATTAAAACTACTATAATAACCAAGAGGAGGCAATGTTGTATGAACCTCCCCTGCAATTGTGACAGGTTTCCTGTTTTAGACATGACGTCTCTGTGTAACTTCTAGTCAGCACATCCAAGACTACTTCTGAGTATGAAGGACACTTTCCACTTAAATCTCAGTGAAGTTTCTACCTCTGTTCAATGCAGAGTGTCTGGCAAAAGTTGCTTCTGGTTCAACATGTAGACATCCTTCTTCAGTAACCTGTCCCAACTTTTGCATTTAACAGGATGCCTGAAAGACAAGATGCCTATTAGCATCTGAAGGTAGTCCTGATTTGCAAGCTACTTTACCAACCTGATGCAGGATTCTGAGTGGACTGAAATAATGAGAGCTTTAAATGTTTTCAAGCTGCAATGCAGAGTTGACAGTAGGGGCATAATTTTAGGTAAACTCAATCACCTTCGTAAAATTCTTTATCCCTTCATTTTCAGTCTGAAAAGTCATCGGTGCAGGTTTGGCAACAATGAGATGTTCATTTAAAAGACAAAAAAATCATCTGTTGATCTTAAATAGCTGCAACTTTGGATGTTCCTTTCACTTAGGTGATAATGAAGGAGTAAATCTATGGTTTGCTTCAAAAGGTTACCTTTTAGTGATAACCTGTACTGTAAGATGTGGGTTTTCAGATCCTTTTTTTAGGGTAATTTCCAGGTAATCATCTCAACTAGTTTCTGCTGATCTCAAGATCAGTTTGATGATGTGCAAGTGAAATAACTCTTGCCAAAAACTACTAGAGAGATCTCAATCAAGGAAGTTCTCAAACATGATTGAGAAAATTTCTGCAACCTTTTATAGGTCTATGGGGATGAGATAGTGCAAGAAATGGGCATATTTTGTAAAGCTCTTCACATTAACTAGAATAACATCTTCCCTGTTGGAAATAGGAAGTCCTTTCGTAAAATCTGTAGCAGTTTCTGACCTGTGAAATTCATTTATTGGAAGAGGCTGTAGAAGACTAGTAGGATACTCATTCAGGGGTTTGACACAAAGTTAGTGTCTTTGCATTGTTCTAGCCTTCATGGTTCCCTATTGTACTCTTATGATTAACTTGCAGAACCTGGAAACATAGATGATAGTTGGGTGATTGGAAGGGTTGGTCATTGTGTAGTTTGTGACTAACACAATCTCTTGTTCCTGCTTGTAAGGTGTGGAATAGATCTTGATATTCTTAATCTTTCTTTGCCCTTGACATAAGGAACTAAACCATGCTGGACTATAAGAAGAAGTTGTCCGCAGACCAGGAGTTTCATCTTGACAAGATGAGGCATCTGCTGCCTCATTTTGTGCACCTTCATGTGCATTGTAAAATCATAACCAAGCAACTTTGAAGCTGTTTCTCCTGTGATGGACCAGTATCCCTTTGATAGAGTATTTCCATCTTTGTTGACTGGTCTTTGTTGGTCCCCAAGTCAACTCAAAGAGGGGGCATATTTTTTTTTTCATTTTTGTGAAAGGACAGAAATTTTATCAAAGAAAAGGAGAAACAGAGCTGAGGCTAGGCGTCAACAAGGCCATAAAAAAAAGGAATCAGGACGTGACAAACTGGTAACAATCTGTAAATCTGAAAGGTTATAACTGATTTAGCTAATCGATCACCTAGATCATTTGCTTCTCTTGGCACACGAGACCACATGACTCTGCAATCAAGAATTTCTTCAAATTGAAGACCTTGCAAATGATCTAGCTGAGTGTGACAAGGAACATAAGCAGGTAAAAGAAGGGCGAAGAAGGCAAGGATGCTGACGGAGGAAATGAAAGAGATGCAACCACAAGAAAACAAAAAGAGCAAGAAGGAAGACAACAACCTAGTCATTCCCAAGATGCAACCTTGAAGACCCCTCATCACCAAGACGAAGGACAAGGTTGGCAAGTTGTCCAACCAAAGCAGGCAGACAACGACACCGCATCAACAAACGAGATGAATCCCTCAATGGCTCCCTCTTTTTAGCTGGAAACACAACCTTCTCCAAACCTTCTCCATCCACAAAGCAACTGACAGTTCCAACCAACTAATCCAACTAAAAGCTAAAATCGCAGAGAAACGATCTTTCATCTCCATTCTTGCGGTAGCATGCTCAACTTTCGTCCAACAATTTGAGAAAGCTACATTTGGATGCAACATTGGAAGACGAACAAGAGAACTATGGACTGGAAGACTCGTCTTCTATCTCACCATTTTCCAATACAACCTCCTTACCAAATGCAAGATAACACAATGTCGAGAAGGCTCGATCATGTTGCGCATCTATATCCCGAAGCACCCCAACTCTGGCTTTGGATGGAATGCGGTCATTGATAGCATCTGCAAGCTCACCCCAACTGAACCTCTTGAGAAGTAGGCAACCCCAGTAAGGATAACAAGTTGTCCAACCAAAGCAGGCAGACAACGACACCGCATCAACAAACGAGATGAATCCCCCAGTGGCTCCCTCTTTCTAGCTGGAAACACAACCTTCTCCATCCACAAAGCAACTGACAGTTCCAACCAACTAATCCAACTAATAGCTAAAATTGGAGAGAAACGATCTTTCATCTCCATTTTTGCGGTAGCATGCTCAACTTTCGTCCAATAACTTGAGAAGCTACATTTGGATGCAACATTGGAAGAGGAACAAGAGAACTATGGACTGGAAGACTCGTCTTCTACCTCACCATTTTCCAAATACAACCTCCTTACCAAATGCAAGATAACACAATGTCGAGAAGGCTCGATATGTTGCGCATCTATATCCCGAAGCACCCCAACTCTGGCTTTGGATGGAATGCGGTCATTGATAGCATCTGCAAGCTCACCCCAACTGAACCTCTTGAGAAGTAGGCAACCCCAGTAAGGATAAGAAGTTGTCCAACCAAAGCAGGCAGGCAATGACACCGCATCAACAAACGAGATGAACCCCCCAGTGGCTCCCTCTTTCTAGTTGGAAACACAATCTTCTCCATCCACAAAGCAACTGACAGTTCCAGTCAACTAA
The DNA here is from genome assembly GCF_029961685.1 of Aristolochia californica. Classification (NCBI taxonomy): domain Eukaryota; kingdom Viridiplantae; phylum Streptophyta; class Magnoliopsida; order Piperales; family Aristolochiaceae; genus Aristolochia; species Aristolochia californica. The sequence continues at coordinate 4,316,474 of NW_027182103.1, read as the reverse complement.
TCCAACTATTAGCTAAAATTGCAGAGAAACGATCTTTCATCTCCATTCTTGCGGTAGCATGCTCAACTTTCGTCCAACAACTTGAGAAAGCTACATTTGGATGCAACATTGGAAGACGAACAAGAAAACTATGGACTGGAAGACTTGTCTTCTACCTCATCATTTTCCAATACAACCTCATTACCAAATGCAAGATAACACAATGTCGAGAAGGCTCGATCATGTTGCACATCTATATCCCGAAGCACCCCAACTTTGGCTTTGGATGGAATGCGGTCATTGATAGCATCTGCAAGCTCACCCCAACTGAACCTCTTGAGAAGTAGGCAACCCCAGTAAGGATGACAAGTTGTCCAACCAAAGCAGGCAGACAACGACACCGCATCAACAAACGAGATGAATCCTCTAGTGGCTCCCTCTTTCTAGTTGGAAACACAACCTTCTCCATCCACAAAGCAACTGACAGTTCCAGCCAACTAATCCAACAAATAGCTAAAATCGGAAAGAAATGATCTTTCATCTCCATTCTAGCGGTAGCATGCTCAACTTTTGTCCAACAACTTGAGAAAGCTACATATGGATGCAACATTGGAAGACAAACAAGAGAACTATGGACTGGAAGACACGTCTTCTACCTCACCATGTTCCAATACAACCTCATTACCAAATGCAAGATAACACAATGTCGAGAAGGCTCGATCATGTTGCGCATCTATATCCCGAAGTGCCCCAACTCTGGCTTTGGATGGAATGCGGTCATTGATAGCATATGCAAACTCACCCCAACTGAACCTCTTGAGAAGTAGGCAACCCCAGTAAGGATGACAAGTTATCCAACCAAAGCAGGCAGACAACGACACCGCATTAACAAACGAGATGAATCCCCCAGTTGCTCCCACTTTCTAGTTGGAAACACAACCTTCTCCATCCACAAAGCAACTGACAGTTCCAACCAACTAATCCAACTAATAGCTAAAATTGGAGAGAAACGATCTTTCATCTCCATTCTTGCGGTAGCATGCTCAATTTTATTCCAACAACTTGAGAAAGCAACATTTGGTTGCAACATTGGAAGAGGAACAAGAGAACTATGGACTGGAAGACTCGTCTTCAACCTCACCATTTTCCAATACAACCTCATTACCAAATGCAGGATAACACAATGTCGAGAAGGCTCGATCATGTTGCGCATCTATATCTCGAAGCACCCCAACTCTGGCTTTGGATGGAATGCGGTCATTGATAGCATTTGCAAGCTCACCCCAACTGAACCTCTTGAGAAGTAGGCAACCCCAGTAAGGATGACAAGTTGTCGAACCAAAGTAGGCAGACAACGACACCGCATCAACAAATGAGATGAATCCCTCAGTGGCTCCCTCTTTCTAGTTGGAAACACAACCTTCTCCATCCACAAAGCAATTGACAGTTCCAGCCAACTAATCCAACTAATAGTTAAAATTGGAGAGAAACGATCTTTCATCTCCATTCTTGCGGTAGCATGCTCAACTTTCGTCCAACAACTTGAGAAGCTACATTTGGATGCAACATTGGAAGACGAACAAGAGAACTATGGACTGGAAGACTCGTCTTCTACCTCACCATTTTCCAATACAACCTCATTACCAAATGCAAGATAACACAATGTCGAGAAGGCTCGATATGTTGCGCATCTATATCCCGAAGCACCCCAACTCTGGCTTTGGATGGAATGCGGTCATTGATAGCATCTGCAAGCTCACCCCATCTGAACCTCTTGAGAAGTAGGCAACCCCAGTAAGGATAAGAAGTTGTCCAAACAAAGCAGGCAGACAACGACACCGCATCAACAAACGAGATGAATCCCCCAGTGGCTCCCTCTTTCTAGTTGGAAACACAACCTTCTCCATCCACAAAGCAACTGACAGTTCCAGTCAACTAATCCAACTAATAGCTAAAATTGCAGAGAAACGATCTTTCATCTCCATTCTTGCGGTAGCATGCTCAACTTTCGTCTAACAACTTGAGAAAGCTACATTTGGATGCAACATTGGAAGACGAACAAGAGAACTATGGACTAGAAGACTTGTCTTCTACCTCATCATTTTCCAATACTACCTCATTACCAAATGCAAGATAACACAATGTCGAGACGACTCGATCATGTTGCACATCTATATCCCGAAGCACCCCAACTTTGGCTTTGGATGGAATGCGGTCATTGATAGCATCTGCAAGCTCACACCAACTGAACCTCTTGAGAAGTAGGCAACCCCAGTAAGGATGACAAGCTGTCCAACCAAAGCAGGCAGACAACGACACCGCATCAACAAACGAGATGAATCCGCCAGTGGCTTCCTCTTTCTAGTTGGAAACACAACCTTCTCCATCCACAAAGCAACTGACAGTTCCAGCCAACTAATCCAACAAATAGCTAAAATTGGAGAGAAACGATCTTTCATCTCCATTCTAGCGGTAGCATGCTCAACTTTTGTCCAACAACTTGAGAAAGCTACATATGGATGCAACATTGGAAGACAAACAAGAGAACTATGGACTGGAAGACTCGTCTTCTACTTCACCATTTTCCAATACAACCTCATTACCAAATGCAAGGTAACACAATGTCGAGAAGGCTTGATCATGTTGCGCATCTATATCCCGAAGTGCCCCAACTCTGGCTTTGGATGGAATGCGGTCATTGATAGCATCTGCAAACTCACCCCAACTGAACCTCTTGAGAAGTAGGCAACCCTAGTAAGGATGACAAGTTGTCCAACCAAAGCAGGCAGACAACGACACCGCATCAACAAACGAGATGAATCCCCCAGTTGCTCCCTCTTTCTAGTTGGAAACACAACCTTCTCCATCCACAAAGCAACTGACAGTTCCAACCAACTAATCCCACTAATAGCTAAAATTGGAGAGAAACGATCCTTCATCTCCATTCTTGCGGTAGCATGCTCAATTTTATTCCAACAACTTGAGAAAGCTACATTTGGATGCAACATTAGAAGACGAACAAGAGAACTATGGAATGGAAGACTCGTCTTCTACCTCACCATTTTCCAATACAACCTCATTACCAAATGCAAGATAACACAATGTCGAGAAGGCTCGATCATGTTGCGCATCTATATCCCGAAGCACCCCAACTCTGGCTTTGGATGGAATGCGGTCATTGATAGCATTTGCAAGCTCACCCCAACTGAACCTTTTGAGAAGTAGGCAATCCCAGTAAGGATGACAAGTTGTCGAACTAAAGCAGGCAGACAACGACACCGCATCAACAAACGAGATGAATCCCTCAGTGGCTCCCTCTTTCTAGTTGGAAACACAACCTTCTCCATCCACAAAGCAACTGACAGTTCCAGCCAACTAATCCAACTAATAGTTAAAATTGGAGAGAAACGATCTTTCATCTCTATTCTTGCGGTAGCATGCTCAACTTTCTTCCAACAACTTGAGAAAGCCACATTTGGATGCAACATTGGAAGATGAACAAGAGAACTATGGACTGGAAGACTCGTCTTCTACCTCACCATTTTCCAATACAACCTTATTACCAAATGCAAGATAACACAATGTCGAGAAGGCTCGATCATGTTGCGCATCTATATCCCGAAGCACCCCTACTTTGGCTTTGGATGGAATGCGGTCATTGATAGCATTTGCGAGCTCACCCCAACTGAACTTCTTGAGAAGTAGGCAACCCCAGTAAGGATGACAAGTTGTCGAACCAAAGCAGGCAGACAATGACACCGTATCAACAAACGAGATGAATCCCCCAGTGGCTCCCTCTTTCTAGTTGGAAACACAACCTTCTCCATCCACAAAGCAACTGACAGTTCCAGCCAACTAATCCAACTAATAGTTAAAATTGGAGAGAAACGATCTTTCATCTCCATTCTTGCGGTAGCATGCTCAACTTTCTTCCAACAACTTGAGAAAGCCACATTTGGATGCAACATTGGAAGATGAAGAAGAGAACTATGGACTGGAAGACTCGTCTTCTACCTCACCATTTTCCAATACAACCTCATTACCAAATGCGAGATAACACAATGTCGAGAAGGCTCGATCATGTTGCGCATCTATATCCCGAAGCACCCCTACTTTGGCTTTGGATGGAATGCGGTCATTGATAGCATTTGCGAGCTCACCCCAATTGAACTTCTTGAGAAGTAGGCAACCCCAGTAAGGATGACAAGTTGTCGAACCAAAGCAGGCAGACAATGACACCGCATCAACAAACGAGATGAATCCCCCAGTTGCTCCCACTTTCTAGTTGGAAACACAATCTTCTCCATCCACAAAGCAACTGATAGTTCCAGCTAACTATTCCAACTAATAGCCAAAATTGGAGAGAAACGATCTTTCATCTCCATTCTTGCGGTAGCATGCTCAACTTTCGTCCAACAACTTGAGAAAGCTACATTTGGATGCAACATTGGAAGACGAACAAGAGAACTATGGACTGGAAGACTCGTCTTCTACCTCACCATTTTCCAATACAACCTCATTACCAAATGCGAGATAACACAATTTCGAGAAGGCTCGATCATGTTGCGCATCTATATCCCGAAGCACCCCAACTTTGGCTTTGGATGGAATGCGGTCATTGATAGCATCCGCAAGCTCACACCAACTGAACCTCTTGAGAAGTAGGCAATCCCAGTAAGGATGACAAGTTGTCCAACCAAAGCAGGTAGACAACGACACCGCATCAACAAACGAGATGAATCCCCCAGTGGCTCCCTCTTTCTAGTTGGAAACACAACCTTCTCAATCCACAAAGCAACTGATAGTTCCAGCCAACTAATCCAACTAATAGCTAAAATTAGAGAGAAACGATCTTTCATCTCCATTCTTGCGGTAGCATGCTCAACTTTCGTCCAACAACTTGAGAAAGCTACATTTGGATGCAACATTGGAAGACGAACAAGAGAACTATGTACTGGAAGACTCGTCTTCTACCTCACCATTTTCCAATACAACCTCATTACCAAATGCAAGATAACACAATGTCGAGAAGGCTCAATCATGTTGCGCATCTATATCCCGAAGCACCCCAACTTTGGCTTTGGATGGAATGCGGTCATTGATAGCATCTGCAAGCTCACCCCAACTGAACCTCTTGAGAAGTAGGCAACCCCAGTAAGGATGACAAGTTGTCCAACCAAAGCAGGCAGACAACGACACTGCATCAACAAACGAGATGAATCCCCCAGTGGCTCCCTCTTTCTTGTTGGAAACACAACCTTCTCCATCCACAAAGCAACTGATAGTTCCAGCCAACTAATCCAACTAATAGCTAAAATTGGAGAGAAACGATCTTCCATCTCCATTCTTGCAGTAGCATGCTCAACTTTCATCCAACAACTTGAGAAAGCTACATTTGGATGCAACATTGGGAGACGAACATGAGAACTATGGACTGGAAGACTCTGTCTTCTACCTCACCATTTTCCAATACAACCTCATTACCAAATGCAAGATAGCACAATGTCGAGAAGGCTCGATCATGTTGTGCATCTATATCCTGAAGCACCCCAACTCTGGCATTGGATGGAATGTGATCGTTGATAGCATCTGCATGCTCGCCCCAACTGAACCTCTTGAGAAGTAGGCAACCCCAGTAAGGATGGCAAGTTGTCCAACCAAAGCATGCAGACAAGGTTGGCAAGTTGTCCAACCAAAGCAAGCAGACAAGATAGGCAAGTTGTCCAACCAAAGCAAGCAGACAACGACATCGCATCAACAAATGAGATGAATCCCCCAGTGGCTCCCTCTTTCTCGTTGGAAACACAATCTTCTCTATCCACAAAGCAACTGACAGTTCCAGCCAACTAATCCAACTAATAGCTAAAATTGGAGAGAAACGATCTTTCATCTCCATTCTTGCGGTAGCATGCTCAGCTTTCGTCCAACAACTTGAGAAAGCTACATTTGGATGCAACATTGGAAGACTAACAACAGAACTATGGACTGGAAGACTCGTCTTCTACCCACCATTTTCCAATACAACCTTATTATCAAATGCAAGACAGCACAATGTCGAGAAGGCTCGATCATGTTGCGCATCTATATCCCGAAGCACCCCAACTCTGGCTTTGGATGGAATGCGGTCATTGATAGCATTTGCAAGCTCACCCCAACTGAACCTCTTGAGAAGTAGGCAACCCCAGTAACCACCCCCCATTTTCCCCCTCTGCCAATCTCAAGTCATGCCAACAAACCCACTCAAACAACCCCAATACCCCCCTTAGCCTCTCCTGCCTGAACCAATGATACCACAACTGATCCCATGCATCTTACCAACAACTTACCTGCCAAATTCTTAATTGAGGGAAGAGAAAACTATCTCTCTTCCTAATTATCACGGTTGACAACAACCTGGATGATGTTTCTTGCATTTCCACTTGGCTCTCTGAAGCTCTTTAGCTTGATCACAATCCCTTCCACTTCGATTTGGGCTCCCATTATTGGCTCTTCTACTTCCACATGATAAAAGAAAAAGAGGCCTCTGCCAAATTACCAGACTCAACAAGATTAAAGAAGTGACATCCATTGGCCCCAACCATCCCTTTGGTCAATGGCTAAACATACGGGGACTGCCTGCTGAGCTTTGGCATGACCAAACCTTCGTTCAAATCACCAAGACTTTTGGTAAACTGGAATGCCTTGATGAAATCACTGTGCAAAGAACCCGACGATTTTAATATTCATCATCCCGCGCAAACATTGACAAGGATCTACTGCTCTCAATATCACTGTTGGGGACACTTCTTCTACATCAAAATCATCTTCGAAGAGCTATTCTTCGAACAAAAGCAGTCCACCATTCATTTGGGAAGACAAAACTGAGTGCACTAGTCCTTTAGCGCTTTTCCTTGGTGCGAAGGGGTTGACTCAAACCACACTAATACCAACATACACATGGAGTGGCTCATCCACATCTCTCCTGCGTCCCAATCCATTTCAAATTCAAACTTCCACTTTTCAAATCTTCCACTACCCCTCCTGCCACCCTACCATAATTGGAGTGGTCTATAAACGCAAGCTCCCAGAAGTTAACGACGATTTGGGAGTACCAAAAGCAAAGAAGAAATGGTTTTGCTCTCATGGAACATTCAAGGAATTGGGTCTCAATGAAAAGGAGATGCCATGCAACATCTCCTGGCCTCCACTAATGCCTTCGTCATCATTATTCAAGACACCAAGACCCAATGCATGGATGACCTGATTGCCCATGACCTGTGGAATTGCTCAACCCTTGCCTAGGTAGCAGTCAATGCGATAGGCCATTCGGTAGGGATTCTTATTCTTTGGAACACAAACCATATTGATGTGCATGATGAACATATTGGCTCATACTCTATTGGCCTGAAAATTTGGGACTAAAGCACTGGTAACACATGAAGCTTAGCTGACATCTATGGACCAACACACTATAGGGGCTGGAGCAAATTTTGGGAGGATCTATCCAACCTATCCCAACAGTGGCAACTACCTTGGCTTTTGGCAAGTGATTTCAATGCAATTCGCTTCTACAGCGAGAAATCTCCTCCTTGCCGTTGTATCCCCTCTTCAATGCGGGAATTTACTGACTTCATCAAGGGATGTGAATTTGAGGAAATTGGCCTCTCTGGCAAGGCATGCACATGGTTTAGTGGGTAGCAGCATCAACCCATCCTCTCCAAGTTGGATCGCTTTCTTGCAAATAGCAACTAGCTCAACCTCTACCACCCAACAACTGGAAGAGTACTCAATCGTGCTAGCTCTGACCATTGGCCTATTCTCTTGGACACCAAAATTGGGCAATGGGGTCCTCAACCATTCCGATTTGAAAACTCATGGCTCCTTGAGAACCTCAACACCACTGACATTGTGGGATGGCGTTTTCCGCAAGGTTCAAGCTCATAAAAAAGGCCACCTCAAGTCATGGGCATTCAAGTGCTGAGCGTTTCCATTGTTGAGTAAGCTTCCCTCCTTGCTCAGATTGATGTTGTTGATGAGTTGGAAGAACAAGGACCACTTTCCCTTACTGAATTCCATGACCGAATCTCCCTTCAGAACAAATTCCAGACAATTACTCATAGTGAAAGATTTCATTGGAAATCGAGAGCTCGATTCAAGTGGTTAGCGGAAGGAGACGACAACACCAAGTTCCTTCACACGGTGGCTTGGGCTAGATGGAGGACTAATCAAATTATTTCGTTATGCATCAATAACGAAGTAACGTAGAATAAGACTTCTATTAAGTACGCTCTTCTCAGTTTTTTCACAGGTTTATACACGGAGGAATGTTCTGCCTGTCCTAAATTGCAGCATGTTCGTCTCTCAAGAACCCTGAACACTATTGCCTCCTTGCTTGAGTTGCTCTTCTCCATCAAAGAAATTGAGGCAGCTACCCTTGGTATGACCAATGACCGGGCACCTGGCCCCGATGATTTCAATGGCAAATTCTACAAGAGATGTTGGCTTACCATAAGGAGGATATCCTATCTATGTTCCACTCCTATCACTGTGGCATAACTTTCAAAAGCATTGGCACTTCCTTCATTGCTCTCATACCCAAGAATGAGATGGCAGAGAATCCTTGGGACTTTCGGCCCATAAGTCTCGTCTGGAGCCCTTACAAAGTCATTGCACGTCTACTTGCCCACAGACTCAAAGCCACAATGCCTATGATTATTCACAATGGTCAAGGTGCCTTCATTAAGGGCCGAACCATACATGACTTTGCCATGGCTGCCCATAAGATTCTTGATCATTTCAAGAGATCCGAGCGACAACATTTTGCTCTACAGCTTCTTGACCTTTTTTTTATGGAATGTGTGAATATTATAAAAAGAGGAAGAAATACAACCTATCTCTAAAGCTTGACCTTGGAAAAGGATTTTGATCGTGTCAACTGGAGCTCCTTGATGATCTTCTTGGGCAGATAGGATTTGGCAATCGTTGGAGATTCTAGATTAGGGGCTGCATATCATCAACATCCTACTCTCTCTTGCTCAATGGCACCGTGTGTGGGTGAAGCTACTACCCCTAATACATTAGCTACAACATCTGATTCTATTGATACATCCAAGGGACACACAGGGACTAGTAGAGGCAAAGGTAGAGATAATTCTGATATAGGACGAAGCCGAAGAGATGGTAAATCTGAGCTCAAGTGTGTTCACTGTGGACGCACCAGTCATTACTCAGATAGATGTTGGGTAAACTTTGGGAAGCCTACGTTGACAAATGCTATTACACATGAAGGTACAACATCAGGGTCTGAAACTACAATCCCATTTGGTGCTCCAGATGAATTACAGAAATTGATTCAACAACAACAACAAATCTCACTCCAGCAACAACAAATTTCTCAACGTATAGCACAATTGTCTATTCCCTCTGCATCCTTGGCACATATGGCTCTTCCTGCATGTATGTCTGCACTCTCAGTGTCTCATTCCTTATCTTGGGCTCTTGATTCCTGGTGCTCCCTTTAGATATCTCAAGATTCTTTGTGTAGCCTCTAGGTGAATCTTACATGGATGCTTCATGAAATAGCTCAGTGGAAATATGTTACTGAAATTTTTCAAGAATACAGTCTTCTGGGGGCTAAATCTGTGGAGGTAGCACTTGATCTTTATGATGATTAAAGTTCTGAAGTAAAAGATAAAACAATGTATTGAAGGCTAGTAGGCAAACTCATCTATGCTACAGTTCATTTGCAGTGAGTGTAGTGAGGCAATTCATGGAGCACCCACATAAGATTCACCTAGAGTTTGCACAAAGAATCTAGAGATATCTAAAGGGAGCACTGGGAAAAGGTCTCCTTTTCAAACCTAATAATCACTTGATTGAGACTTGCTCTATTGTTGACTATGCAGGCTCCAAGCTTGATAGAAAATCAACCACTGGATATTGTGTATTTCTGGGAGGAAATTTAGTCAGTTGGTAAAGTAAAACATAGAATGTTGTTGCTCAGTTTAGTGCAGAAGCTGAATATAGAGCAATGGCCCACACTGTCAATGAGCTAATGTGGATAAAATCTGTTGTCTAGGAATTTGGCCTCAATCAGAAGGATCCTATGACTACGTATTGTGATGACCCAGGCGGCAATCTTCATTGCTAATAATCCAATCTTTCATGAAAGAACAAAACATATAGAGGTAGATTGTCACTTCATCCGAGATGCAATAATGAGGAAAGTAGTAACTACTCCATATGTTCGGTCTGGTGATCAACTCGGTGATATCCTAACTAAAGCACTAGGAGAGCGTGAATTCCTGAACTTCTGTGGCAAGCATGGATTGTTCAACATATACTCTCCAACTCGAGGGAGAGTGTTGAAATACAAGAAAAGGGGTATTTTGGTCATTTTACATTGTCGTTATTTATATTTCTTGATGTAATCTTGTTCTACATGTCAAACCATGTCTATGGACCAAATTTCATGTAAAGGGGACACATAGAATAGGAGATATAGAGAATTAGGGTTTTTCATTTAAAGTAGGGGTAATATTGTAAGTTTTACTCAACCCACTCAACCCTAAGCTATAAATAAAAGCTTGGAGCGCCATTGCCTAGATGGGAGCCCTGTCGAAGTCTCCAATGATGCAGGAATGGCAGCTCCCTCGACAATCCTGGCTTGGCCGGATATGGCGTCTTTCATGATTCAGATGGTAATCAACTTTTGTCCTATTCTGCTCCTATGGGCATTTCTTACTCCATTGCTGCTGAGCTTCAAGCCCTCTTTAGAGGCTTCATCATCTTTCGTGAGCATTTCTCCGGGCCACTCCACATCGAGGGAGACTCTGCGGTGATTGTTGGATGGTTCTCCTCTCCCTGTTCCCCGCCATGGCGCCATTGGGATTTTATTACTCCATTATGGACATTCTTCCCCATATTACCTGTATTTGGTCTCGTGTTCCCAGATCTGCAAATTCTGTTGCAGATGGTTGTGCCAAGCAAGTGGCCTCTCTCCTTGCCCCTCTTGTAAAGGGGAGGCCTGCCTAATCTTTTTGCTTTGTTTCTGGTTTAATGAATTCATCACTTTCTATAAAAAAATAAAAAAATAAAAAATAGAAGTTGGGGGACGTGCAGGCCCCCCCATCTCAGTTTCTTTCTCAATCTTCAATCTTCTTTCCTCTTACTTTTTACAGAAGTCATTTGCAGAATCACCAGTTCCATTGCTGCTTGGTTGGGCACCCACAGAGAATTTGATAATTTTGTCGCCTCCTCTCTTTGTGACAATTGGTGCCTTGCCCAAATGTCTGCATGCAGACCTACAACCATGGTTGAATGGTCCCTTCACTTCCCAGGGTCATCAAGCAAAATTTTAATGGAAGTGCCTTGGGATGTCTTGGTGGTGGTGTGTTAGAAACCATGAGGGGGTTGTCCTTGCTTCCTACTCTGGCCCCACTGGACATGCTGATTCGACTACTGTTGAACTGATGGCACTTAAGCAAGATCTCCTCCTCTTTATTGAGAAACTTGGGTGGACAGCTTTGAGTCGAGGATGATTCCAAGGTGAGATTGAATGGTGCTCAACTCTATCTGACCCTGTGGAGGCATTAACAGACTTTTTATGAGATCCTTGATCTCTCCACTTCTGTCAATATTTCTTGGTTTCATGTTCCTTGTTCGGCCAACTATGTAGCTGACTATTATGCTAGGCACAGGGTCACCCTGCAATACCTCATTGTTTCAGGCTCTCACTTGCATAGGTTGTAATCTGTTTTGTTTGCTTGGTCTTTGCCTTTAATTAAATCTCACCTCTCTCTCTCTCTCAAAAAAAAAAAAAAAAAGAAAAAGAAAAAAAGATAAACAGTTAGCATAGATTTTCCTGTAAGTTGCCTGAAATGGACTAAAAAGAAAAACATTACAACATAAACTAAGAGTTGGCCATGTTCCATGAACTTCTTCTATGACCATAACACATAGTTTGAAGTGAACTTCAATTTGTTTGTTTCTGTTAATTTCTACTGTTTTCCTTTCCTGGCATTTATCTTACATGAGCAATCTATTAGTGCAATATGTCCTGTTCTTATCTGGTTAAAATTCTTAACATCACGTGTTTTTTCATTTTTTGCCAGAATAGGAGTTGTAGATTTAGGCCCCCTTTGTACCTTAGCGACGTGCCCAACTAACATTCATAATCGACTGAAAATGTATTAGTGCACATAGGAAGTTTGGGTTGGTGGAATTCACTTCACCTACATAATTCACATTACTGAACTCCAGCTTAAATGAGACAAAGTGAACTGACACATAGGTGGAGTTTTTTCTTTTCTTTGGATTAATGAGAATTTTAAGTCAACTTGAGATCACAACCTTAGATTTTATTTTAAAGATTTGTGGATCCTTATGTCTTTACCCCTAACTTAAGTACTTCTCATGAGATGTACACCACTCTGGAACTGAGATAATTTTCCCATTCCCTTGTTGATTTTTGTCTTGATACGGTAACGGCACCTTGGATTTAATCGCAAAAACTGTTTTTGAGTGGAATGCTCTGCAGTTTTCATTATGTTCTTCAGCAAATCTGGCTGCATTACTTATATGTTTTAGGCTTCTAAGTATTCTGGATCTTATTTCTGGTATAGCTGCACTTAGTTTTATGTTTCGACTTTTTCTCGTTTTTTGAACTTTGAAGCTGCACTTAGTTTTATGTTTCGACTTTTTCTCTTTTTTTGAACTATTAAGTACATCCTTTTTTGGTACCATGGAGGACATAGTTAAGAACAACCTGTACTTGTTAAACTTTTCACCCGGCATATTGAATAAGTGAGTGGTTGAGGGAAGTTTTTGCTCAGTTTTCTAGCTTTTTCATTTATAAATTGCCGATTTTCAAAGAGGAATTATGTTGATCACGTTTTGTGTGCAGAGTTGAAAATTTCTTACTTTCTAGTTTTGAACCATTTCAGTGAGGTCGGATATAAATTATATTTTAAACTTTTGCTGTATGAAATTTGCAGCTTGTGGATTTCTGAAATTCAGATGTTTCTCAATATGAAGTAGATTGGGGCGCTTAAAATTTATCAATTGAAGGTCTATGACGAGCATTCTTAGATATCTGCTCTAGAAAAAATTACAGATTGCCTACCTAATAAATAAATAACTTATAGAGTTTTCTTCTTTCTTTTTTAGGAATTAGTCAAATAGCATATATTCTTTTAATAAAATTACCTGCTTGAAGCTTCTGCATCATCTTCGAGAAGTTGCTTTCTGCTAACAGCGGGTTTGAATTTCTTATTGGAAGTCTGACCTAGACCAAGCCTCAATGTCAAGTACAATGGATTGAAAACTTTTTGTTCCTGGTAGCATTTTCTTTGATTTTGTGCTCAGTGCTTCAGTTGTTTTCTTCTTACCCTTTACTATTTTACAAATAAGAAAACTGTATTTATAGTTGTTGCTTCTTTAAAGGATATGCCCTTGATGTTAAACTATGGGCATTTAATGAGCTCTTTCTAGATGTAATATGGCTAGTATTTTTTTCTTTTTTCTTTTTTATTTTTCATGGAAGAACTTTTGTGTGAATTGTTAGTGGCACCTTTGCTGTCTCTAGAATGACGAGAGCAGTATGTACATAAGGAGAGAATTATCACCTTCATGGTTGCAGTGTTTTATCATATAACTGCTCTTGTTAACTTTGTAAAGTATCTGTATAATATATTGCCTTTTTCTGCGAATTCATTTTGGGGTGGATTCCATGAATTTTATCTAATGATGAATATTTTTAATCACTTGGTGGGAAGCAGGCAAAATTTGAATTAATGAATCGTGTTCTATTATATATGCCAGGACTGCCGGCTGAGACATCAATCGAGAGGTATGTGACTATTGGAGCTTACTCTCTATTGAGATCTTGCACGATTGAACCTGAGTGCATCATTGGACAGCACTCCATTCTTATGGAAGGTTCACTTGTGGAGACCCAGTCAATCCTTGAAGCAGGTTCTGTTGTCCCTCCTGGTAGGCGGATTCCAACCGGAGAGCTGTGGGCAGGAAACCCTGCGAGGTTTATCCGGACTCTAACCTATTCTGAGATCAAGGATATTCCGAAACTCGCCCTCGCAATAAATGACTTGAGTGGAAGCCATTTCTCAGAATTCCTGCCTTACTCCACGGTCTACCTGGAGGTAGAGAAATTGAAAAAGTCTATGGGAATACCTCTTTGAAGACCATTCTTCTGCTTTTCTTTTCTTTTCTTTTCATTTCCTTTTTTCTCCTGTATTAGTAGTGTCCCTGAAGATGGAAATAAAGACAAATCACACTTGCAAGTCAGTTGAATGAACTTGAGAACATAGCTGGTGTCTTTTCTTTTGTCAATGAGAGCAAGAGTTACCATTTACTTGAATTCTAATGCAGCATGTTCTATGTTTGGTGTGTTTAGAATTATGTTGTTGCCGTCTGTCTTTTGATGAAGATTGAAGAGGATATGTCAACAAATGCCTTTCCCTTCTATATTGAATCAGGTATAGATTTACCTTTCCTTTATTCAAATCTATTCAATTTAAACAGGTAAAAACTCTGATCTATATCCATTTTTGCCATCCTAATTATAAGATTATTCTTCAAGAAAATGCAGAAGATCTCCACTTGGCAGATCCACCCCTCTCCTCTCTTGTTGCTAAGGGAGACAAGGGGTGATAATTAAGAGCATTGAGAATGAAGCCCCATCTTTCCTCTCTTAAATTTTAAGTAGGTTACAAAGAGTGAAGCTCCCACAAAGTTCAAAATCTATGGTATATTACTTAAATTCACAACTATCCTCCCACTTTTGCAAGCTTATTAGACTCTCTAAGTAATTAAAAAAATATCCTAATGTCTCCAATGAGCTCTGAAAATCCAATGTGAGATGGAACCATCGTCTCCTATTCATATTTTATACGCAAACCTTTCATTCGACTCCTCAAGGCATGTGGTATCAACTGGAGTGCTTCTGGTAAAGCCGGAGTCTCGCTTGATAAAATTAGTGATGATAACAAATAATGAACACAATCACTAAGGCTACATTAGTGCCTCTGGTTGAAAATTTATGGCCCAAGAAAAACTAGAAATTTTTCCCCAGGATATACATTTTCAAGAAACCATTAGATAAAATCTTAGGAGAACAAGATGTGACAAAAAAACACGATGAATGAAAACAAGGCAATCAAAATTTTTTTTTCAAGCAACATAAGATTAAAATTTCTTGACCAAGGTTATTTGAAAAGTGGAGTTACAAACACCAACTTGAGAGAGAGTGTTAAAAGATACCCATGTATGTAGGGGTGGCATGACTAGTAAATAAGGAGAACTTTTATAGAGATGAAATAAAATTATAATTATACAAGTTGGTATATGTCCTCTTATGTCCTTTTTTTTTAAGCTTGTAGCCCTAAAGACATTGTAGTCATTGTAAATACCTTCTTACAACTAAAATACAACCTCAAGGCATAGGGTAGAATATTCAAGTTTCTTCCTCTTTGCTCAAATTCGTCCTTACACCTCTCTTTTCCTCTTTTTTCTTCTCCCTTGGTTTCTTCTCTCCTTTGACATCTTTTATGTTTATGTGTTGGCTCTAGAAATTAACACTTAACTAAAACTATCATGAACTGAGATTAAATGAGGAAAGGTCCAGATGTCTAAGTCTCACGTCTGCTCACCAAGACATGCATGCATGTAATGCTGTTCTGCTCCTCCTTCATAAGAATAAGTTGAAAGTTTCTGGATTCTATCGTTCCTACCATCCAGAACCTCTCGTCGATAAGACCTTGATTCAAGTTGAAGGATTTGTTTGAGAGGAGCTGGTGATCAGATAAAAGGATCACCTGTTTATAGAAATCGACAACAACAAAAACTGCAATTTGTCACCGTTGATGATTTCTGCTAGAGCAACGAGAATCTATTGCTCTGATCAGGCTATTTGCTCATCTGAAAGTTTTTCAGAAGCTCCCCTTCAATGAAGATGCAATTACATTCTGAAGCTCAGAACGTGGAAAATCCCAATCAGACTCAATCGGTAAGAGTTTGAATCTTTATCGCACTCATTCCTCCAGCGGGTTTCTTTACCTGATTCAGTAACAGGATTCAAGGTTGATTAAGAGCTAAGTAGGCACTCTTGTCTTGCTCTTACCTAGTTTCACAAAGGGACTTTTCAGTAACACTTGCCCACACAAGGACACGCAATTAGCAGTAACTAAGTAGACTTACCTAGACTCACAAAGGGACTTTCAAGCAACCCTAACATGAATTTACAGCTCACAATGACAAATAAGGTTTTCTAGCCTATACCGTCAGAGGAATTTCAGTAGCAAACTAAGTAACACAGCTTAGACTCACCAGGTTTTTATCAACAACTAATCTGATCTACCACAAACGCTTCTTTCGACAATTGGCAGAAAAGATGATTTTGCCTGCTCAAGGCTTGAAAGCAAGTGACCGTACATAGCCATCCATCCAAACTATTCTCAAATAAAAACCGAAGAAAAACTCACGAATGTACATGTTAAAAAAATAGAGTTAATTGGAATAAATAGTCAAAAGATTTTGAGTTTATTAGTTAAACAACAAGTTTCTGACTTTACTAGTTATTTTGAGATGAGCCTTAGACAACTTTTAAACTCTCCCTTCCCTCCTCTCTTTCTTTCTGGATCTTCCTCATTTCCTATTCCTCTCTTCCTCTTCCCCTCTCCTCTCCCTTTTTTTCTCTCGCCTTATTCCCCTTCCCTCTCTCCCTCCCTCTCGGGCATCCCCCAATTCCTCTCTCCTCTCTCTCTCTTCTCTCCTTTCTCTATTTCATCTACTCCTCTCCCATCATCCCCTCCTTTCCCCTCTTAGCCATCTCTCCTCCCCCTACCTCCTCCCGCCATTCCCTTCTCTCCCTTCTCTCCCTCTTTCTTCTTTCTTTCCCTCTCCCTCCCTCTCCCCTTGTTCATCTTGGAAAGAGATTTTCCAACTTTGCTAGTCATTTAGAACAAAATATTAAACATCCGCGTGCCACCTACGTATTAACCACACTAATTTCAGCAAGGCAACTATGTTAATTCAAACTTCTGTAGATTGAAATCACCCTTTTGGTTGGTAACGGCTAGTTGCTGAAACAGTTTTCTGGGTAGTGAACGATGCACCACGAGGGTGAATACGTTTTGATCAGCGACCACCTTTGAGACTCGCATTGCATTAGCGCAGAAAAATCTCAAGCTTGCCTGCCTAGGTTAATAGTACTATAATGAACAAGATTTGACATCAATACAATTCCACAAGCAGAAAGCAGCAAATTCCTGAACATGGACAAGCGAGAAAATAGCGTATAATAGCCAACAGACACCATATAATCTAATAATCCACTTCTTTGGGGGAATATGACATCAAGACATAAACAGCACTATAGACATGTAAAAAGATATTACCGGGATTTGATTCCAGACAATCTTCCGGTTTGGTTGAAGGCCCGCAACCAATCTCACCCGCACAGAATACTCCTGCCATTGGAGTATTGGGAAAATTCTCTAAAAAGACGGAGCTATCGACATTTTGTTTCCCATAAAAGGATTCTCCTCGCCCATAACACGTGAACATTAGCCCTCCAAACACTTGCTCCATCCTGTTAGCATTTTGAGGACCGCTAGCATCACCTGTGCTTTGTGCTCCACTTGTCTTCAGATGCTTGAGCTCTTCAAAAACAGTGTCACGAGACAATAATGCAGTTTCAACATTTGGAACATAGCAACGAAAGCGATCTCCTGTTCTGATTCCATCACCTTCAACAAAAAGATACTCCTCGTCCCCACTGTTTACAAACAAGAAAAACTAATGATAAAAACATAAAAGATTGATGCTTGACTAAAAGCTATGTCCCTAAAAAACTTTTCAAGATACATTTGAAACTATTACTGAGTTCAATTGAGAATTATATTGCACATGCACTTAATATCGAAAGTAAGAAAAAATGTTAGCGACATCATTTTCAAATTCTTTCTCACCACCTTAAAAGACAACCATTTTCATTCATAAGAAATTGGGGCCAACACCATCCAGTTGGCCCTTGGGTACTGGATCCCTGTCACTAAATACCATACAATGGATATCAGTAGACAAACATTTCCAGAGGAAATTCCTCAAAAAAATGTAGAAAATTGAAATAAGCCCTCATTTTGGTCAGCAGCAAGACTATGCCATTGAAGCTCATCTGTCTTCAATCTCGTCAATTGCCCTCAAAGGTAAACAAAGAGGGGCAGGATTCCTCCAGGCTCACGCAACTATTGTCTTCACATACCATTTGCTCAAGAGCAAGTAGCTAAAGCAAACCAAAGAAGTTCAATGATTTTTTCTTATGTCGAAACCTCAAATAGCCTGGTAAGACTTGAACCTTCGAGCTGGCATATTAAGAAACAAAATTTGTAACTTGTCAACCAAAACTCTATATGCACTTACAACAACCGCAGATCTACCATAACACTAAAATGCTAGCTCAATGCAAGGGGATGTAAGCTTAATTTCTAACCTCCACTTGAATAGAAACATTTGGGCACTGTAGCCAACCTTGTCTAGCTTCAAAGCTGGCATATTAAGTAACAAAATTTGTAACTTGCCAACCAAAACTCTATATGCACTTACAACAACCACAGATCTACGATAACACTAAAATGCTAGCTCAATGCAAGGGGATGTAAGCTTAATTTCTAACCTCCACTTGAATAGAAACATTTGGGCACAGTAGCCAACCTTGTCTAGCTTCAAAGCTGGCATATTAAGAAACAAAATTTGTAACTAGCTCTGAGATGAATCCAATATATTAAACACAACAAAGATGAAATCATGGAGGTTGATCAGCATTTGAGTAGATAAAGTTAACCATATCAGCAAACTCGATCACCATTACCCTTTCACATTTGGCACACTTGAACACTCGACAGTGTCAGTCCAGGTCATGAGCTCAATTTATTGTTTCTTACCCTATGCTAATGCTGAAAACTAGAGGCCTCTCTGGTTTCTCACTTTCACGCATTCATGCAGTCCTTAAGGATTCTGGAAGTAAACTCAAGAAACATCAACAACACTAAAGGATGTTCGTCAATCCTTTGACTTAGCTTATTCTATTCTGGCAGCAGTATACAAGGAGCAGAGGGCTCCCTATTTGAGGACTAAAAAAATCACAGTTTTACACATCTGGAGAAGACTGTTCTTTGGTTTAAAAGATAAGTTCTGATTCCTTTAGGCTCTCAAGCATACCTCCAAAAAATTGTTCCAAAATTCGATCCAACTTCGGGTGCTGATATAAGTGCATTTGAGGATTGATCACTCAAAATCACCTTCACTCAAAAACAGCTATTGCAAAGTGAAGCCCCTTCCCACAGCAAAGCGAGGAGAAAGAAAGAGTAACAAAGTGATAATTGATGGGCGTCTGCCCTTAATGATGCAAGGATAATAATCAACAGGTTGCAAACTGTTGCTAGCTTCCAAAGAAGCCAGCCAATATTCATGAAGAGATTAAGGATCATATAAGACCTTGCAAATCTAACAGAATCAGGCTTTCAGTGAGGCTACAATCTTTTTCCACAGACTAAATCAATGGAGTAGAAATTGTGAACCATCTACCTCACTAAGGTCCCCTTGAAGTAGCTCTTCACAGACAGTAAGCTTTTCTCATTATTCTGAAAAAGATGGAGACTTAATCTTTTTCTTTTTTGAAATAGTATGGTTTGAGATTAGAGGAAGAATGTACAAAGGCAAGCTTCCCACAGAAGAGGAGTGCAAGAAACATAGAAAATAAAAGAAACATTACAAATGGAGGTGGTCAATACAATGTCATCCCTTATGGCAAAGGGAAATGAAAGAATTAGATACAGGGGCTGTAAAAAGGAAGAAATTGAGGAAGAAAGAATGGAGAAAGAGAGAACACAGAGATGAGGGGAGAGAGTGCAAGTGACGCACTCCTTGGAGGCTCAAAAAGTCGACCTCCTCTTTCTGTTATTTCATTCAAGTCATTGTAAAGAGTAAAATTACAGCAATGACCCTCATAGTTTCTATACATATAACTTTATGTATTCACATCAGAATTTAACCAAAACTGAACCATAGGCTCCCATCCCTTGTGGCACAAGGAAAAGGAAAGGATTAGATATAGGGCTTGTAAAAAGGAAAAAAATTGAGGAAGAAAGAAGGGAGAAAAGAGAGATGAGGAAAGAGAGTGCATGTGACGCACTCTTACAGGCTCAAAAAGTCGACCTCCTCTTTCTCTTATTCACTTAAGTCATTTCAAGAGTAAAATTACAGCAATGCTTCTCAGAGCTTTTATACATAAAACTTCATTTATAAAGATCAGAATTTAACCAAAACTGAACCATAGGCCCTTCAATATATATATTTAATACTTTCCATCAAGCTGGAGCGTATATATCAAGAAGGATGTATATATTAACAGAGAAAATTACAAAGGGAAAGGGAGAAAATCCCTAAAAACAAGAGATTGAAGCTTTGCTCTCTGCTTGGCAAGCACATTTGTTGCTGAATTTGCAGATCTCGGAATATGAGACCAAGTACAAGAGAAGAGTGAGGCAATTTCTAGAATCTCTCAAAAAATGTCCCAATGGCGCTACGGGGAGAGGATGCACAATTGCACCAACCAATAACCACTTTCGAGACCCCTTCAATGTGAAGCGGGTCATTGCAATTGTCTCTGAAAAAGCAAAGCCCATTGAGGAGGCCATGGAGCTCAGCCGACGTTGAGTCAAAAATGCCTAATGGGCCAGCATACGAGAAACACTGATTACCAAAAGAATCCGAGATCTCTCCCAAAGCCAACAATCTCGAGATTACCAAGAGAAGAACCATCGCAATTCAACTTTTGGGAACCAGGCTCTAGAGGAGTCCATTCTTGCATGACTTGGACCTTGGTTCCAATCCGCATTTTAGCCATGATGCTCCAATTATCTCGGATAGAGGAACCCACGAAGGAGAAGAAGGGCTTCTTAGTAAGATGCCAAGTGGAGATTTGGCCCGACACACAATCAACGACTTTTACCGTGGATTCATATTAAGCATCAAAACGCTTACGGTTGTGTTCATTCCATAGTCCCATAGATCATCAGCTTTCCAAACTCAGGAAGGGGAGTACCAATGAGCGACTTGCTGAAATTGATCAAATTAGCCGACATACAGAATTGCAGCCCTGTCTTACAAAGGATGGAAGTCCACACATTCCACGAGAAACAACACTCTAGCAGCATGTGACTGGTGGTTTCGACCTCTGAATTGCAGAACGGGCAAAGGGGGATGGATGGCCTCTTCGTTTAAGCACATCTGCCGTGAGAATTTTTCTTTGGCAGGCACTCCACATGAATTTTTTTATCTTTGGAGGTGCACGGAGACGCCATGCAAAGTATATCTCATGCTCCCTTTGATTTAAATGTCAGTCATTGATGTATCTGTAAGCAAAGGACAAAGAGAAGATACCGCTTTTGTCAGGCCACCAAATGAGCTTGTCCACCGCTGAAGGTCTCAGTCTGAAAGAGTTCAAAGATTCCATCAACTTGCTTGCCTCCAAAGCCTCAGTATCGAAGAGACCCCTTTTGGGGTGTAGGCTCAAACAATCCCCCTCAAAAGCATCGGCTATGGATATCTCCCTTCGTGAAGAAAGGAGAAAAAGATTCTTGAACGAGGTTTGTAAAGTTTCATATCCCGCCCACCAATCCTCCCAGAATTTTAAGGATCTTCTGTTTCCAACATAAAATCTGCTGGCCAAGGAGAATTTAGGGAGAAGTAGATATAGTGATCTCCAAATTGGGGATAGACATATCTGGTTACTTCCTGAAGTCCACTATGGAGCAAGACAACCAAGCTTAACAAGAACCATTTCCTTCCAAAGATTGGAAGAAATGGTGTTGAACTTCTAGATCCATTTTAAGAGCAGAGCTTGGTTCATTTCCTTTGATTTCCGAATCCCCAAACCTCCCATCCGCTTTGGCAAACAATCTTCCTCCCATATGACCAAATGATATTTAAAAGTATCGCTCGATGCCCTCCAGAAAAATTTTCTTTTAACTTATCCATGATTTTGTATATGAAGGTGGGACAAGGCATAAAGGACAATGCATAGTTCGGGATGCCCACAATAAAAGACTTTAGGAGGATGAACCTTCCTGATTTGTTGAGAAAACGACCCTTCCAGGTTGCAAGTCGGGTCTCAATCTTTTCCACCACAGGATTCCATAGACTTTGGTTGATGCGACCGTTGAAGAGGGGGAGTCCAAAGTAAGTGGTCGGGATGTTAGTTGTTGTATAGCCAAAGAGATTTGCCATCTCAGCTAGGAGCTCAAGGCTGATGTAAAAACCCATGTTTTTGCCCTGAGGCTAATTCAAGGAGCCCCAAGACCGATTTGATCTTTCTAGCTTCTTATATTTCTAATCCCAAAAATGATAGTATCATCCGCATACTGGAGGATGGGGACATTAAAAGCCTGCTGGAGACTAGTAGGGGGAAGCCATCCAAGATTATCAATCGAGCAAAAAATAGAGGAGAGGAATTCCACTACAATGTTGAACAGAAACGGAGAGAGTGGGTCACCCTGTCTGATCCCCCTAGTCCCTTTGAAATACCCGCAAACCGAGCCATTGAGAATGAGTGAGTAGGAAGCCGAGCCCACGTAGCTTCTAATCCAAAATCTCCATTTTTTTAAGGGGAATAGGAGGCCGAGCCCACGCAGAGTCCCAACAATCAAAAGATGTTGCTACTTCTCTTCATCTAGAAGGGGGAAACTCGCACACCAAAGAAGCCGGTGACTACTTCTTGTGTAGGATGAATAAGCAATTTGATCTTTTGTTGGGTGCACACATCTACAAAAGTGTGGAGCCATAGGACAATGGATGACAAAAAAGCACCACCACTCACAATTGAACCTCGAGAACGAAGTTCTTGAAGGGGAATAGGAACTTAGGGGTAAAATAGTCTTTATCATTGTATTTAATGACTTTGGGATATTTTAATGTAAAACAAAAAAGTAATTAGTAATTAGGAGAGAAAGTAGGGCTTGACTTGGATGTGGGGTCGTCCTAATCTATGTAAGAGTTATATAGTAGTCAAAATTAGAGTTTGAATGAAAGTAGAAGTTAGAATTACAGTCAAGTAGGACTTAGAGCTAAGAGCAAGATTGCTCAAAGTGGAATCTTTGTTACATAAAACTTTGAATTTATAAATTGAAGAAATCACAAGGGGAGGAATGTGCTTAACCCTAAACCTGCTAAGAGCAAGATTGCTCAAAGTGGAATCTTTGTTACATAAAACTTTGAATTTATAAATTGAAGAAATCACAAGGGGAGCCCTAAAGCTGTTTTGTTCTATTTTTTCTATGTGCATCTCTCACTTTTTTCCACTCAAGGACAGGTTCCTAACATCCTCAATGGGCAATCTCTTTATGTAAAATATTACTCAATCCAGGTGATTTGTAGGCGAAGATTTCAAGATAATAATATCATGGGCCAAAGATGACTCCATCCCAGTGGCGGTATGAACATCGATCCCCATGCATTATGGACATCTCAAGCTATCTCTCAATCTCATGGTCTCATGTGCTCCCATCAGCAAATTTCGTTGCCAATTAACTGGCTAAGGATATTTGTTCATGTCAGCGTATTGTTGTAAGTAGCTGAGCTGCCTATTAGAAAACTTCTCTTGTATTGCCTTGCTTTTCTGAATCAAGTTTTACCATCATTCAAAGAATAAAATAAAAATAACTTTTCAATAAAGAGAGTAAAGTGTATGTCTTTTGATGTCATACAGCTAATATTGCTACTTAACCATAGTGTATTTTTTTTTTTTTGAAAAATGATAACCACTCTGTTTCCATACTGAGAATTGCTTCCCCTTGATTGGTCAGCAAGCCTAGAACTAAGCTAAAAAATTGATACCATTGCTAGTAAATTATAACAGATAAAAAACTAAGTCGTTCCCTTAGTCATGTGCAAACCATCATATATTACCAGTATGATTGTGAATTCTTTTCTCATGAAATTATAAAACCCACTTCACCAAATTTAACTACCAATTTAAATCCAGAGGCATAAAATCATTAAGAACTGTAAACGAATCCAGAGGATCAAAATTACTTCAAAATAAAGAGAGAGCTCATTCTGTCTTTAGTAAGTGATGAGAATTTTAAGAACGGCACTAAATGTTTTCAGATTTTTGTGTTGAAAGAAGAATCTTTTTAAAACCGATTACATAAAGAGATATATAGCAATATAGACTACAGAACTTATTTCAACAAAATATGTTATGTAAATTTCTTCAAATTTATAAAAACTGTAAACTACCCAAATGATGAGATTCTATCTGCAGGAATAGACAGACATCTGTCTAATGAATTAATAATGTACACTACAAAACTTGTTTTCAAAAAGTTGAGATCAAACCAGTGAGAACCTTTCTATGTCAATTTTAATTATTGGAAAAACTACCTAGAAGAAATTGTGTCAAACTCCATAGATCGTTCTATCAATTCCTCCCTTTTTTTCTTTAAATGGTACAGTTCCTTTTTACATAATAATAAAGATGATATATAAAAGGGAACCCCCCGTTTAATGCAAAATGAAGCATAAAGTAGAAAATAGAAAAGACTGAGAGTAGAAGAGAGTAAAGTGTTCATTACTTACCCATTAACTGCATGAAACGCAAAGGCTGAACAAAAACTTTTTCTCCTTGATGTCGCACTGCACTTTCTCCGCTTCAGCACTCCAATGTAAACATCCGCCCCATCACCATTTGCCATCTGCTAAGAATTATTTTGTACAAAGGAAAAAATAAACACAAATAAAATTGTAACTACAGAGTTGACTCAAACACATTTTCCGTTCTTGTCATAGGCAAAAGAGTGATTGAAAAATTAAGAGAAACAATGAATGGCAGGAGGGCAAATGAGACCAAGAGAGAGAGGGAGAAACAGGACGGCGAGAGGGAGAATTAGGAGAGCAGGTAGCCGCCAGCGAGAGTTGGAGAGATGGCGAGAGCAATGGCAGAGACAGCATTTCGAGGCGAACCAAGACCAGGGAAGACACCAGAAAAATGAACTCCAGAAGTTTGCCTCAAGACCTGACGATGAGCATCAATGGGAGCATGATGGTGTCACTGATACCATCTTCCATCAGCAGAAAGGAAAGGAAGTCATCTCCTCTGATTCCGTAGATGACATCCATGCAGCAGGGAGTTCTAATGCTCATATTTCAGTAACCAACTTTTGTTAAATTGGGTCCAAGGCCTTATCCCAAAATGACTAGTCAACTTAGGAAACCTCTTTCCCAACTAATAAACTCAAGATCTTTGTACTTACTAATCCATGTGGGACTATTCTTTAACACTCCCCCTCATGTGTAGACCATCTTTTGTGACTCTACAAGTGGATAATTTAGGAGTAGGTAGTTTAGGTATAGGCCCTCTTTTGTGGCTCTACAAATGGATAATTTTAGGTGTAGGCCCTCTTTTGTGGCTCTACAAGTAGATAGTTTTTAGGTGTAGGCCCACATATGAGTACCTGCTCTGATACCATGTTAAATTGGGTCCAAGGCCCTATCCCAATATGACTAGTTAACTTAGGAAACCTCTTTCCCAACTAATAAACTCAAGATCTTTGTACTCACTAATCCATGTGGGACTATTCCTTAACAACTTTCCTTTAAAGGACAGTCTCGTTGTTGCCAGACGGAGCTTCTGCAGTGAACCTTGGGAGGCCCACTTCCCTTTGCCTGCCTTATTCCCTTCCCCCTTCTGATGTAGACATGTCAGATTGAATGACACCTTGTTCTCAAGGTGGAAAGAAGGGAATCGGGACATGATAGTAGCATAGGGCTCCCATGTTGCTTCAAAGTTGGGGGAGCTCTTTCCATTGGATTAACACATCATAGGCGCCATCTTGCAGTTGCCAGGTATGGAGGATGTTGGCTGGCTGGAAATGTGACGGTGAGTTGGTTTTTTTAGTTGACTGATATGGAAAACGGGGTGGATGCGGGAATATGGGGGTAGGTTGAGCCGATAGGCCACTTCACCAATCTTGACCAAAACCTTGAAGGTCCGTAGAAACAGGGGCTGAATTTTTCATTGAGTTTGCGAGCCAAGGACCAGAGTTGATAGGGCTGTAATTTCGAGATCACTTACTTGGAAGTGCAATTCCTTGCATTTGCCATCAGCATAGGCCTTCACCCAGGCTTGAGCTTTGTCTAGATTGGGCTTGAGTTCTTCCAGAATAGCATTATGGTCCTAAAATTGCTGATTGACTTCGTCTACTGGAGGCACCAATGGAGTACCGAAAGAGTGACGGTGGATCCCTCCCATAAAGAGCCCGCAAGGGAGTCATGGCAGCAACACGATGCTAGGTGGTGTTGTACCAGAATTCAACACAAGCTGTCCAATTGGGCCAGTGGCGAGGGTGGCTGCTCACAAAACAACATAGATAGGTGATCAAGCATATGTTGACTACTTCAGCCTGTCCATCAGTCTGTGGGTGATAGGCTGAGCTCATGCGGAGTTCGAGTACCCGATTGCTTAAAGAGCTCCTTCCAAAAAGTGTTAATGAAGATCAGGTCTCGATCGGACACTATGGAACGAGGAAACCCATGCAAGCGGATGATCTCATGATGAACGTGGATGCAACCAGAGTGGTAGTATAGGGGTGAATGAGGAGGAAATGGCTATACTTGGTCAACCTGTAATGACCACCAAAATTGTGTTGAACCCTTGGGCCCTGTGGAGACCTCCGAGGAAATCAAGGGAGATATCCTCCCATACCTGATTGGGGATGGGAGTGGTTGGAGCAGTCCTACTGGTGTAAGGGCATTATATTTGTTCTACTGGCAGACCTCGCAGGTTGCTACAAAGCGTTGCACGTCTCATTTGAGGCTTGTCCAATACATCGTGTTGGCAATGCACCTGTAGGAGCGATAGTACCTTGAATGTCCTCTGGAAGGGGTAGAGTGGAATTTCTTGAGGAGGCGGGGAATACAAGCAGCAATAGATGAAAGCAATAAGCGGTTTTTGTACATCAAACAGCTTTTGACAATGTGGTAGTGAGGGTGGCTTGTGCTGTCTACCAGCAACTCTTGCTGAATTTTGTAAAGGCCGTCGTCCTTGTGGATCTCTTGCTCAAGTTCTTCGAGATCGGAAAAACATACAAAGGAGAGAGCTGATATGTCCACGAATTCTTCCTTGTGCGATAGTGCATCGACAACCTTGTGTTATGGTTCTGGATTAAGTAGCTATGTCTTCCGCTCCTAACAGGCCGGTATTTTGGGTAGTATTGGCTACGTGTTTAACATTTGGTATCAGAGCAGGGTAGCCCGGCGGAGAGAAGCACCAATGAATACTTTGAATTGCTTGAAAGAAAATTTGATACAATCCTAGAGAGGTTCTCCAAAATTGATATCGATATGGAGACCTTGAAGGGAAGGATGGATAGCATGGAGACTGGTCTGACTACTGGCAAGAAATTTGCTGCATTGGAGGAGAAGTTCACTCTTAGTTTGGAAAGCTTGAAAGGAAGGATGGATAGCATGAAGATTGATCTGAGCACTGGCAAGAACCCAATTCTGGGGGACCATTCGCAGATCAGAGGGGGAGATGAGTTTACTAGACACAAGAGTTTCTCGGGTCAGTAAGGACCCTTCATTCCGGGGGGGACACCTCAACCAGGGGGGAGGTAGTGTACCTCTCATTCCAGATCAAAGAGGAGGGGACCATCCGTATAATAGAGGGGAAGATGAATTTCCTAGGCGCACGAGTTTCTTGGGACAGCAAGGACCCCTCATTCCAGGGGGACACTTCTACCAGGGGGAGGCATTGTTCCGAGGTATACTAAAATGGAATTCCATACTTATAATGGGTCAGAAGACCCTTTGATATGGTTGTATCGATGCAAAAAAAATTTTAGCCATCAGCGAATCCCAGCCTATGACCGAGTCAACGTGGTTGTTTTCCACTTACTAGGGGAAGCACAACTTTGGTACTAGCTAGTTGAGGTTGATAGCGACGTGGTAGATTGGGATGAATTTAAGCGACTGTGCTTTCTCTGTTTTGTTCTTCCGACTTACAACAACCCTTTGGGAGATTTGGTTTTGTTACGCCAAACTGGGGCCGTGGAGCAATATCAAAAACTGTTCTAGGAAAAATTAGAACGAGCTAGCAGTATGGTACCAGTGGATCAGCAAGTTGTGCTATTTACAGCAGGACTGACTGAGGCGTTAAAGCTTAAGGTGGAGCTCTATGCACCTGTTAATTTATCCAGCACTATGAATATAGCTCGTGCTTTAGAACTGGGACAGAAGGCACAACACAAACTACCTCCATGGTCAGGGGAGCGGAGCGCTCCATCCACGGGGCAAGGGGAGCGCATTCCTCCAAGAAACAACCCAGGTATTACTTTGACAGGCGATCCGAGATCTAGTCATCCTACACCTCCTTATATAAAAAAATTGATAAGTGCTGAAATGCGGAACGGCGGGCTAAGAATCTGTGTTACAACTATGATGAACCATATCGGGTTGGGCATCAGTGCAAAAGATTGTTTTTGATCGATAAGGTTGAAGATGAGGATATCGAGGTGACAAAGGATATGATAGAGGAAGAACCACCGAACATCTCCCTGCATGCCATTACTGGGCAGCAATCGGCCACAACTACGCAGCATGGGAGCAGCTCGACAACTTCCACCAGGTCTACCCAGCTTCCGAGTTTGAGGACAAGCTCGATCTCCAAGGGGGGGGGGGGAAATGTTATGGACTCAATAACACTGAGTCATCTACTTTACTTTTATTATTTATGTTGCTTTTAATTTCGAATTTTATTGATTTGTAATAAGACTTAAAAGGTAGGGGTAGAATTGGGTTTTATAACCCTAACTTATGTTGATGTTAATGACCCTATTTAAGGGGTAAGGATGGAGAAATAAAGCAAGTTCGGAATTAGCACAAACTAGGGTCATTTAGGTTCTTGCTAGGCTCCCTATTCTAGGGTTCTTGGCGTGAACTCTCTTGGTGGTTTGCTGCATCCATTGGGGAGTCTTTGAGGAGATCTTGGAAGGAAAAGGAAGAGGAATCACCCTTCTCTTCCAAGCTGCAAGAGCAATCTACCTCTGCCACGAACCAGCAGCAAGAGGGGGAGGTTTGTGTGAGCCTTTTCATCAAAGGAAGAGGCTTTTGAGTTGCTGGTTGGAGGAGATCTTCAAGAGGTATTTTTGATTACCTTTTCCGTGTTTGGGAAGGTCTTCTCTGGTCTCTTTTACGTTTAAGAAGTAGATGCATGGTTTTAGGGATTTATACCTGTTGATGTGAGTTATAAAATAGGGGTTTCATATATGAGTGGTTAAACATTCCTTTAACTTGCTGGTTGCATCTATAATTGAGAAAAGGAAACTCCTTTTCAATCCTAACGTAAGCGGAGAAGTAGAAGAGAGTTTTTTTCACAAAAACATGTTAAGAAACCCTCAAACAGTATTGGATCCTTATTCAACTCGCCGAGTTACTAGATCCATGGCTAGGGACCATAACACCTTGTTATCTGCACCTGGTTTGTAATGGATCACAAAATCAAACCCGTGAGTTTTGTAACCCATTTTTGTTGTTCCTCTCCTATCAAACGTTGATCCATAAGGAAACATAAACTCTTTTGATTAGTGCGCATGATAAAGTGTCAGCCAAGAAGATAGTACCACCACTTTTGGGCAACGAAGATGACGGCCATAAGTTCACGCTCTTAGACGAAATTCAAGCAGGCCCTGGGTGACAGGGCTTGACTTAAGTATGCCAAAGGGCGCCCTTCTTACATGAATACAACTCTAATACATGTGCCGGAGGCATCGGTCTCCAAGATGAATTGTTTAGAGAAGTCCAACATGGCAAGCACCAACACTGTATTAGAAGGCATGTTGGGTGGTGTTTAGAAGGCATCTTTTTTTAGCAATTGGGTGAGGGGTTCTGCAATTTTACCATAGCCTTCTACAAACTCGACGATACTATAGAGTAAGGCCCAGGAAGCTGCGGAGGCCCTTGACATCTGGTGGGGAGTTTCCATTGCAGCATGGCCATGATTTTGGAAGGGTCAACCGAGCCATCTTCTGTCGAGATCAAATGATCCAGGTAATTCAATTGGTGCTTGCCAAAGGAGCATTTCTTGGAAGTCACAACTAGGTGATTGTCTCCTAATAGTTGGAGAATGATCCTTAAAAGGGGACAAGTGTGCAACATGGTCAGGACTGCAAATCAAAATATCGTCAAATAAGACCAATATGAACTTAAGGAGGTGTCGTTGGAAGATCTGATTCATCAAGGCTTGAAAAGTGGAGGGTGCATTTGTGAGACCGAATGACATCACAAAAAACTCGTAGTGCCCCTCATGAGTGCGGAATGCTGTTTTGGGGTATCCTCATCCTTCTCTCAAATCTGGTGACATCCTGATTTTAGGTCCAGCTTTGTAAAGATTTGTGCTACTCCCAATTCAATGCAGGAGTTCCTCAATGGTTGGGACAGGGAATTTGTCTAGTAAGGTAATTTTGTTGAAGGCTCTGTAATCAACACAATATCGCCATCCCTCGTCTTTTTTTCACCAAAAACACTGGACTAGAAAAAGGGTTGTTGCTAGGGTGATAATCCCTTTAGCTTACATTTCTTGTACAATCCTCTCAATCTCAGTCTTCTGATAGAAGAGGTACAGTAGAGTCGGATGTTTGGTAGTGTTTCTCCTACCCTCAATGGAATGGAGTGGTCGAAGAGTCATGGTGGTGGCTAATCCAACTATGGATTCACACACCTATGGGAATTCAGTGAGAAGCCTAGCGATCTCAGGTGAAACCTCCTCTGATAGGCCTTCGTGCCCCCCGAATGACCCATGAAATTCTAGGAGGCATCCCTGCACTTCAGTCTCCAAAATTCTGGTCATCACCTTCCATAACACTTCAACATTAGCTAATGTCGGTTCCCCTTGAAACCACACCTTCCTCCCCTAGAATTCAAATCTCATGGAACGGTTTCTCTACTTCAAGCAAACATCGCCTACTAGTCGGAGTCAGGCCACCCCGAGGACCACGTCAGCTACTTCCATGGCAAAGAGATGGAAATGTCACTTGATCTGGACGCATACCTTCGCCTTTGATACAGTAACAATCAACGACTGTAACACCGAAGGGTTGACTGCGCACTACTAGGAGAAGCAGCTTGTGGACGAGGTCTATATTGATGAAGTTAGGTGAGGTGCCGCTATCAATGACGACAATGTCGCGCTAACTAATGGAGCCCTATAATTTGAGAGTGTTCCTCGAGGTGACCCCTCCACAAAGAGGGTTCAAAGACATAATGATGAGGTCGTGCATGAGGGGCTCCATTTCTAAGGTTGAGGCATTGTTGTTGTCTTGCGGCGCATCCTCTTTGTCGAAGAAGAACATGACGTGCATCTGGTGCAGCCGGCAGTGATGCCCGCGGAAAAATTTCTCGTCGCGGCAGAAGCACAACCCCTTTTCCCGTTTCACCTGACCTTCTGCTTCGGAGAGGCAATTGTACACAAAATTGCGTCTCACCGTCATTGCTAATGGTTGGTTCAGTGGTGGTCGATGTCACAGAGGTTTCGGTGGGGGGAACAGGAGAAGGAAGTCTGATTTCTGTGTTGGGTGTGATCCATGATGAAGACCTCTCTTTCGGTCCTGCGGTCCACCTCGACCCCACCATTTTGGATCCATGCCACTTAAAACCACGTGTGTGGCCTAGGACCAAGTTACACTCATTGATTTGGTGAATAGCTTCCATGAGGACAAGTGACTCCGGCAGGTCGACTCACAGCTCAACTCAGACATCATCTCAAACGCCATTATTAAAATCCTCCATCAGCAGCTCGTTTGAGGCGGGTCGACTAGCGGTGCTAAGAGGAGCTCAAACTACTATTGGTATGCAATGATGATGTCATCTTGCTAGAGTGCGAGGAGGACCTCGTATAGACCTTCCGTCTAAGAGGGATTGAACCACCGGAGGAGCACCCCCCGGAAGTGCGAGCAGGTACGCATCAGAGCTCTCTACTCCACCATATGGAACCAATTTAGAGCCTTCCCTTTTAAACAAACCACCGCTAGCAGAACTTTGTCCTCCTCGACTCTGTTCACAGTGAAGTAAAGATCGGCATGGTATAGCCACTTGTATGGGTCTTCTCAAGAGAAAACCAGTATATCCAATCTCCTCCCCCTCTGTTCATGCTTTGTTCCCCAGTTTGCGCTACCCCATAACATCTTCCGGTTTGAGTTGCCGACATTTCTTCGATCGACGATTTTCCTTAAATTCCAGTGTGCATCTCTTCTCGGACCTCTATTAGAAGCTCTCAAATCTATATCATGTCGGATTTGAGTTCTACCCCGTTCTTCAATCCCGAAATTTCCTTCTCCACTGAGTCCATTATGACTTCCATTTTCAATTTCACCATATGCAGTCTGAACTACTCTGATACCAAAATGATGGAAACCGGATGGTTGAAGAGCTCGTACTTGTTATAGTAGACAAACCAAGACCAGAACTCATAATTGCTATTGTGCCCAAATCCTCCTCCAGACTTCTAGGGTCTAGAACCTCTAGCTATCTTCTTCATTCCTGCCTTTTCCCTCCCTACTATCCCCTTTTATTCATATTTCAGAAACTATCCTTTAAAGGACAGTCTCATTGTTGCCAGGTGGAGCTTCTGTAGTGGGCCTTTGGTTGCCCCACTTCCCTTTGTTTGCCTTATTCCCCTTCCCCCTTTTGCTATAGACATTTCGGATTAGGGGTCTATCAACCTCCAACCAGGAGACTGCTCCAGGGTGAATCTAATAATCCAACCCAACACCTTGTCGACCCAGTGACTAGCCGAATCATCTCCACCCTCAGAGAGAACTTCAGGAATTAATTACTGAGCTGCAATTGGAATGCCACAAGTATGACGAAGAGGCATGCAAATGATGAGATTAGCTGAAATCATGGAGGCCATCTCTCAGGAGCCTCCCACCAACATGAGATCTAACTCAGGAGTCCAGCAAGCAAAGAAGAAAAAATGACCATTCTCTCTTGGAATATTCATAGAATTGACACTCAATAGAAGAGAGTTGTCTGTGACCTCCTTGCCTCCTCTAAGGCCTTTGTTATCTTTCTCCAAGAGACTAAAGCCTAGTGTATGGATGATCAAACTGCCCATGACCTCTTGTGATGTTTGTCCCTTGCTTGGACTACTTTGGACGCTATTGGCCAGTCTGGTGGGATCTTTACTCTCCGGAATTCCAGTCTCATTGGCATCCTCGATGAATGCATCAGCACCTTCTCTATTAGCTTGAAAATTTGAGACCGCTCCTTGGGTAGCATTTGGGGCCTTGCTGGTGTATATGGCCCAACTCAGTACATGAGCGCCGCCAGTTCTAGGTTGAGTTCTCCTCCCTTTCCGAGAGATGGCAGCTGGTGTGCTCTTCACTAGTGATTTCAATGCGATACGTATTGCAATGACAAGTCCCCCCTACTCTAGAATCACCTCCTCCATGCATAATTTTGTTGACTTCATTGGTGGCTGTGAAATGGAAGAAATTCCATTATCTAGGAAAAATTATACTCAGTCGAATAACCAACAACAGTGCCCCATTCTTTCCAAGCTTGATCGCATCTTCTCCAATGATGATTGGCTCCAACTTTACAAGCAAGCCACCGGAAAAGGTTTTTAACCGCATCTATTCTGTTCACTGGTCGATCCTTCTTGACACCAAGCTCGGTTAATGGGGCCCCAAACCCTTTCGGTTTGCGAATTCGCGGTTGCTGGATGATAATTTTGATGGCCTCATCTCCAGCCAATGGACCAGCTTAACCAACAAAAGTGTTGTGAAATGATGCCTTCCCCAAAAGCTCAAATTGTTGAAAGGTCATCTCAAGTGTTGGACTGCAAATGGTTGTGCATCTGTCACTGCTAAAAAATGCAGACATTCATGTTAAAATCTCTGAATTGGATGAGATTGAAGAACAGTGACCTCTCTCCCAAACAGAATCCAGTGACCGGCTCTCACTCCAATCTCAAATCCTATCTACGGCCCATTTGGAGAGAACTCATTGGAAATAATGCATCTATTTCAAATGGTTCTCAAAGGGGGACAGAAATAGAAGATTTTTCCATGCAATTGCTTCAGCCAGACGAAAGGCCAACTATATCACTTCTCTATGCCTCAATGATGAAGTGACCTCATAGTAAGCGATTATTACTAACACTTTTCTTAGCTTTCTTATAGGGCTCTACAAGGAGGGGTGCTTCCGCCTTCCTAAGCTTCAGAACAACCACCTCTCTAAAATCCCCTTTTCAATTGCTGCTCTGAGGTTGAGTGGGCTACACTTAGCATTCCTTCTAATCATGCTCCAGGCCCAGATGAATACAATGGTGAATTCTACAAAAGATGTTGGCCTGTTATTAAAGGAGACATCCTTGCCATGGTCGGCTCATTTTACTATCAAGGGAACATCTTCAAGAGTTTGGGAGTGTCATTCATTGCTCTTATTCCAAATAAGGAGACGGCTGAGCATCCCAATGTCTTTCAGTTGATCAGCTTAGTATTCGACCCGTATAAAATCATTCCCACATCTTGGCCGCTGCTCTACCCATGGTGATTCATCCGGGCCAATGCGCTTTTATTAAAGGCTGAACCATCCTCAACACCGCCATGGCCGCTCACGAGATCTTGACCACTTCAAGAGATCAGACCATCCTTGCTTTGAACTCAAAATTGACTTGGAGAAGACTTTTGATCGCGTGAACTGTTGCTTACTAGATGACCTCCTTAGCAGAATGGGCTTCGATGATAGATAAAAAATTTGGAAAAGTAGTTGCGTCTCATCCCTCTCGTCCCTCTTGTTGAATGGCACAATGTGTGGCTATTTCAAAAGCACCCGAGATATTCAGGAAGGGGACCCATTGTCGCCCCTCCTCTTCAACATCATTGTTGAATACCTCTCTGCACAGGTTTATTCAACAAAAGGAATTGGCTGGTTTTCACCTATCTCACCTCATTCGGAGTTTGGTATTCCTCTCATGAAATTTGCCAATGATACCATCTTCTTTGACGTTGGCATGATGGATCAGGTCAAACAACTTAAGGCACTCCTTGGCCTCTTTGAGCTGGCCTCGTGTCAAAAGGTGGATTGGAAGAAAACCATGATATTAGGTACCATATTAAGATCAGGTTGTTGCAATCCATCCTATTATCTGGGTTGTGAGATCAGTACCTTGCCTACACTTATCTAGGCCCCCCTCTCTTTGATTGTCGACCTCATAAGCACCTCTGGGATCCAGTAATCGAGAAGCTCAAGCGGTGCCTTGCAACCTAGAGAGGTCGACTTCTATCAAAAGTAGGGCATCTTACTCTCCTAAATTCATGTATTGCTAGAATTCCCAACTCTTTTCTCTCATTCCTGCATTGCCCTATTGCTATTTGCCATCATATTAACACCCTCAAGCGCAGCTTCCTTTGGCATGGCTCAAGTGAATGTTTCAAGTACACCTGGTGAATTGGATTGATGTGTGCAAACCCAGATGTAGAGGGATCTTGGTATTCATCTTACTGGTTACATGAACCAAGCATTCCTCCTCAAGTGGTTCTGAAAATTCAACACCACACCTATGTCAATTTGGAGGCCTATGATTGCTGCCAAACTGAACTGGTATGATACTTGGTGGACTTTGGGTGGTCGGTCCGAACCTCTCCCCTCTGTGGCGATCATTTTTCCCTCTTCTCAGCTTCTTTGAGAAAGGTTTGTGCTTATTCACAGGGAATGGTATCTCCTTGAGCTTCTTGTTTGATTGGTGATGTGACCAGGGCCCACTTTGCACTGCCTACTCGTCCCTGCTCCCAATAGCACTCAACACCGTATCTTGGTTGTTGATTCCTAGTCCCCCACCCCGCTTGTTGGAACTTCAATTTCTGTCAGGCCAGCTTGTTTTAGCACTCATTGTGGATCTTCAGCAAATTCATATTTGTCAGCACATGAAAGATAAGATTCATCTGCCGACATGAGGAAAATGACCAATTTTTTGTCACTTCCACCCATAATCTTATTAATGGTGGGGTTGTTTCCTCTCTCCCCCACAACGCTGCCATTGTCTAGAGTTTGTCGACACCTCTCAAAGTCAAATTCTTCTTCTGGTGCACCATGCTTTATAAAATCCTAACAGCTACTAATCTTCGGAAGAGAGGGAACTCAGCCCCCAACATCTTATACCCGTTTTGCAATGTTGATGAGGAAACAATTTCCCACCTATTTCATTGCCACTTCACATGGAAGGTTTTGACTAGCACTTTGAGCTAGATCGGTCTACAATTTTGCCTTCCCAGCAACCTTCTTGACACTTGCAAACTCCTCTTGGGCACCTCACTGCCTAAGTTAGGGAAAATTCTGTTATCTACGTATCTTGGCCATATTCCTTAGTCTCTTTGGAACGAGAGTACTAGTAGATGATTCGAATTCAAGATCAGCAATGCCGATCAAGTGACCAGCATCACCATTGACCAGGTTTCCGCTTGGCTACGCACAAATAAAGAATTTGCAAGCCTGATTGACACTTCCCTCCACACCAACTGGAGGGCTCTAGCAGCATGTCTGCCCCCACCTGTCCACCCACTACTCTTGCCTGGGAGCCCCCTCAGTCAGGCATCCTTAAACTTATCTTTAATGGCAGTGCCCATGGTATCCCAGGCATTGCTGGTGTATTCCATGATGCTGATGGGCAACCCCTCATCACTTACTCTAGTCCGATGGGTATTGCTGACTCCACATTGGATAAGCTTTTTCCGCTCCTTTAGGGTTTCATCATTTGGTGTTCCTCCTCTTCCCCTTCCCCCCCCCCCCCCCCAAGAGACACTGGGACTTCTTTCACCAAATTTCTGAAATTGTATCCCTCTTACATTGTTATTGGACTCATGCACCGAGATAAGCTAATTCTCTAGCTGACTCTCTTGCTAAGGATGAAGCCTCCCTCCAATCCCTTGTTGTAAAGGGAGTGCTCCTTTAGCAAGTTTGTATATTTCTCTCCTCTGAATAAAATTATCATTTCATTCAAAAAAAAAAAAAAAAAAAAAAAGTAAGAGTGATTGAGAACATGCAGTACAAAAGAAGCTATTTGACAATGCTCTTTTGCAAGTAAAAGCAAAGAAATTCAAAAATCGACATGTAAAATAGCCACACACCTCATTCTCAAGATCAGCAATAATTCTTTGACCATCAAGCCTCTCTAAAGACCCTTCTCTTGTGGCAGTAAGCCATGTGAAACATGTCATCGAATCGTCAGAAACTCTAACAGAAGCAGCCTTGTATGTTGGACCCACAGGTGATATCCCACTTGACAACAAAAGATTGAAATGTATCTCCCCAATATCTTGATTAAAATCCAAAGAGAAAAAATTAGAAAAACTAACAAAAATATAATAAATAATAAGTTAACATCAATGCATTTCAAAGTCTATTTTAAAAAAGAGCATTTTAAAGTCATTTAGCACCTTACTTCGACATGCCCAAGACTGTCAATGACGAATAGGAAGGGCCATTGCACAAAAACCGAGCAAACTACCCAAACATCCATATTCATCTTATCAAATCCAAAGATTATGTTAGGGGTAATTTACCTGTTCAACTATTCTATATGTACATATATAAATGGATATCAAACATAAATCTGTACTAGTGTATGAAGAAGTCATTATGAAGGGGTTTTGATTTGTACAAAAATATATCAAACTTGGAATAAGATATAGCAATTAAAAATGCTTCTTTATCTTTTGGTTGGTTTTGTTGGATATATTACTCAAGATGTTTGGTATGCACCTAAACTCTAAGAAAAAGTTGGACCACTTCTTATTGGGAATGATTCTGGTCGAGCTCATTCTAAGACTGTCAACAGATCTGGATATTATCCAGATCCAATTCAGATTCAAATCCGAAATCTCAGATATTATCCAAAACAGAGTTCTCACAAAAGTCAATCAGACATCTAACAAGGGTTTTGACACATATCTGGAATGGAACTAGAATCGTAAGATCTGGATCTGATAAATATCTGATCCAAAATCTCCTGGTTCTCTAAACCATCTTTCCCTCTTCCCAAAAATCTCTCTCCCCACTCTATCGCCCCCTCTCTCTCAGCACCCTAATCGGTTGTACCCTCTCTCTCAATGCGCCACTTTGTCGTCGCCCCCCCCCAGTGCTCCACTCTCAACACTTCTCTTTCTAAGCCCTTCTCTCTTGGCCCCTATCTCTCTCTCCATCTCTCATCCCCTTTCTCTCACTTCTTTGCATCTCTTCATTTCTTTGTCTCACTCTCTCTGTCTCTCTCCATCTCACATCCCCTTTATCTTTTCTTTGTATTTCATATTTTTGGTTTTTCTCAAATGGCAGTAAGGAGCCATCCCCTTCTGCATGAACCATTCTGACAACTTGATGATGATTCATTTAATCAACATTGGAAGAAAACAACATTGAGCAGTAAATTTTCAAGAATTTCAGATGCAAGCAATAATGAAGTACCATGAGATTTTCCTCTATCTGTAGCAAATACAAGGCCAACAGCATCAAAATCTTCATGGTTGTGTTCACTCCCACCCGCATTTGTGAAGCCTTCTCCACCGCTGAATAAGAAGCATCCTCTCTCATCACCTGCTATAATGGTATCTCTACCTAGGGCTTCATCTGTTACATACAGAAGAGGAAGGAAAAATTACCACTTAGCAGCCATAAGCTCGTTCAGTAATATCCTCCCTCCAATTTGTTAAAAGCCACTACATATAACAATGCACAATAGCATGTATAGCACAGTTAGCTCAAATGCACAAGTGATATGTACATGATATTAAGGAATAAATACAGAAGCTAACATTTTCTGAATCTACTGGATACACTTGGAATTGTCTCAAGCAACTACTTCACACACCTCACGACAAAGATATCCTCTTTATTCCAACAACAGTAAAACCTCTTGATTCAGCTATTGACTTAATTTTTGTTTTTTATGATCAAATACACTCCACAGCTAAATAACAAGTTAGGAAAAATTCTCACCCATCTTCCCGACAACATATCTCATGTCAGAATCATTGTCCTGAAAATTTCCCATTACAAGAATCAGATACCACAGGGCAGCAGTCATAAAAACAAAAACCCCAAATTTTAACACCAATCCAAATTATTCAAAACCAAAGGCAAAACTTTCTCACCGAGAAAAGCAAAATTCCTAAGGGAGAAGTGGAACCAGACGCTGAACTAGTGAAACTCTTTATCTCAGACAAGAACGACTCCACCAGAGCTCCCCTTTCAGATCTCTAGCAAAATCGATTAACTACTTGAGTTAAATAACTGTCGAATTTTTTGTTCAATAAACAATAAATAAAAAAAAATAATGTAAATTATTTTGAACCACATCAAATTTGCAATAAAAATCAAATTCGAATCCGACCTTTTTCGCTCTCTTCAATGGTACGGCATCAACTTTCAGACCAGGAACAAACCCAACAATCAAGAGAATCCCACGATAGATATTTCTCGATGAATTGTACGCCTTTCCATTTTCCCTCGAGTCATCCGGATCCCATTGAACCTGAACAATGGGATAGCTACATAAAATAAACGAAGGAAAATTATCTTTGCCAAGAGATGGGAAACAAATACCTCAACGAATTCCCCTGTGATCACCTCCTTTCCAATAATTCCGCGAGCAAGACATGTAACAACAGGAATTCCATCTCCGAGTCTCGCTTGAATCTGCAGGAAGGTAAAACCAAATAAAAGAAAAAGAAAAAATCAGATAAATGAAAAACATACAACACGTGTACACAAAAAATGTCCAAACCAGAGGCGAATGATACAAGTTTGTGCGCCTTGCTCAAATTGAATTTCCGTCCAATGCAAGCGATGACAAAATGTGGTCGAATAGGCTCGGAGAGAACCTTCTCAAAAGCCTCCTCTACAGCATCCTAAATTAACAAAAGCGACAGCAAACAAAGATGAAGAAATGCGTGAGAGAGACTGAAGAGGTCGTACACGTCTAGGGTTAAGGTTATCCATTTCACCTGCAGCAGGGTATTCAAGGAAAGTGCAGAGAGTAGCTTGGGGCGATTGAGAACACGGGTGCAGATTTTGCGGAAGGTGCGGCACGTCGCGGCAGCGCGAGAAAAGGATACGGCCGGTAGTCTCGAGAGTATGTTGTGGAGGAGGTCGACCCCCAGGGCCAAAATCCGCCCGTCGCCGGTGCCTTCATGAACCAACTTTCTGGGTTCCATGACACGAGGCCGGGCGAGAGCTGACGCCTGACTGTGAAATCGCTCCCCTTTGGGCCTTGGGCGGCGTTTGATTTGGCTTGCGGCACATTGCCGGGTACCAATAGGTAAATAAATACAAATGAGGAGTTTAAATTAAATACAAATAGGTAAATACATTTTTTTAAAGATCTTGAAACAATGTTACTGGAATTGTAAATTAAATTCAAATTATAAGGTTGAATTTGAAAATACTGCATCTTATGGGTTATGTTAAATAATATAGCAACTAAGAGGGTCATATTTGAAAATTATCCTAAATATATATATATATATATATCCAAATACATACCTTATAAGCATAAGTTTATCTAATAACTTCATATTTATACCTTCCAATTTAGAGTTTAATTTGACCTTTAGTTTCAAATATTAATTAAAAATCCAAAGATGGCATTGATTCCCATCCACGACAATAAAATTTGGAGTATGTTTTAGTATGTTTTACAGATTTTTTTGTTGGTTGTAACACTAACAACATGTTTATAGTGTATGAAGACAGTAAAAAATCATATAACAACATACATAACAATGTCCCCCTACATAAGTATATAAGGAAATTACAATAATATCCTTACATAATTGATAAATGGGTAGATGGGTGTGCAATAGGTATTATCCATTTTTGTCCGTCTAATAAGCAATAAATCGGTAGATGGGTAAAACATTTATAGGTAAGATTTTTTGTTCCATTTTTGTTTGGTTTAATAAACGACAAAGATGGAAAAGGGTAATCGAATAAAATTGACATCCATATCTATAGTTTGCTATAGTAATCAATAACTTTTTGGCCACCTTTTTTTCAGACTAAATAATTTGGCATATAATTCATAAATTTTGGTCAAGTTACTCTCCTAGACAATGATGGGCTCAAGAGATATCCAAATTTTCATTCTTGTTTCGCAATTCATAATTTAACACCTAAGTTTGGAACTCATGCTATTAGGTAGCTAAATCATCGCCTAACTATCTTTTGCTTAATTCATCGTTTACTGGAACAAGAGATCATCTCTTATGTATTTAATCTTCCTATCTTTTGCTTAATTCATCATTTACTAGAACAAAAGATCATCTCTTATGTATTTAATCTTCCTCTTGGCTTTCAAATAGATTCAGGGGGGGTTAGTGCACATGACTTAGGACATGATCTTCATGTGCATTACGCAATTCATGTCCTGATGTCTTTAGGGGGCGCCGAAATTCATGTCATGTACATGAATATACATGAATCAAGAGTTCATGTCTCAAGAGTAACGGGCGGAAAGTGCTTTCCGCCCGATTTTGAGAATCATCCACTTGATTCTCTCGCGCGGGCTCTCTCTGGCTCGACCGTCTCTGTTTTTTTTTTTCATTTCGCTTGTTTCGTTCCCGCAGCCCTCTGTCGTCTTCGTGAAGCCCGAGCTCTCTGCTCGCTCTCTCGTCTCCGCTGTCCCTCTCCGATCTCCCTCTCTACTACCTCTGTCTCTCGCTGCGAGCGTCCTTCCGACATCCTTCTCCATCTCGAACTCGTTCTCCCTCTGAACCTCTCACTCGTTTCTCCCTCTCTCTTATCCCTCTCGGCCTCCCTCTCTTCTCTCTGTCTCTTCTCCCTCTTTTCCCCCTTGCGGCATCTCACTCCCTTCTCCCTCTCGCTCATATATTTTCTCCCAAAATTCCCTCTGATTTCCTGCGATTTCCCCTAATTCAGTTTTGGTTTTCTTCGATTTTGACATTGGGCTTCGATTTCTAAATTTCTACTTCGATTCAACATCGATTTTCCCAGTTCGGCTTTGATTTCAGAAGGTATGACTAAACCCTAATTTTTTTCTGATTAAATGAGTGTTGTATTTGATTTAATTTTAGTTACAGTGTCTAATTTGGGGTTATTTGTGCATAATTGTGGGATTTAGTCTTACGGATTAGGGTCTAAATTTTTAATTAGGGTTAGGGTTTAGTGTTTTTAGGGTTTGGTGCTTTGTATTTAGGGGTTAAGTTTTTAGGGTTAAGGATTTATGGTATTGTTAGGGTTTAGGTTCTGGAATTAGGGTTTAGGTTTTTTTTTCAATTTTTTTCAGCTAAGGTTTAATGGGTGATAGGGTTTAGGGTTTAGGGTTTGGGGCTTTTAGGGTTGTTAAGATCTAGGGTTTTTTGTTTAACTTCTGGAATTAGGGTTTGGGGTATAGGGTTTAGGAGGTTTTGGAGTTATGGGGTCTAGGGTTAGGGTTTAGGAGGTTTTGGAGCTATGGGGT
This sequence comes from Aristolochia californica, assembly GCF_029961685.1. Lineage (NCBI taxonomy): Eukaryota > Viridiplantae > Streptophyta > Magnoliopsida > Piperales > Aristolochiaceae > Aristolochia > Aristolochia californica. The sequence continues at coordinate 4,273,972 of NW_027182103.1, read as the reverse complement.
CTAGGGTTAGGGTTTAGGGTCTACGACTTGAAGTAGTATAGACAACAAGGTTGCCCCCTTTACGTCAAATTGGCTATTGTAGTCAGAAATACAAGAGCTGTAGGGAATGGTAGTATAACTCCTATAGATCTGCGTGATGAAATTATCCTTGATGAGTCGGCTCCTATCCCGATGGATGAGCTCGACAATGTTGACATAGTTATGGGAACTCCACCGCAATTCAATAGTGGAAATGATTCGACAGCGGATCAATCTTGTGGAACTAAAGGGCCATCTTCGTCGTCGTAGAAAGAGAAGCGAATTGCCCACTGAAGACAATAGACAATTAATTGATGTAGTTGGCCAGATCGCTGAAGCTATGAAATGTGTTATGGAGTATAAAGAACGCGATGTCGAAGAACCTTAGGTCAATGCCCTCATGAAAATTCTGGACCTGTCAGATGCACTGAAGTATGACGCTCCTGAATGGATAAATACGCCTAGTAAGAAGACCATGTTTTTAAAAATGACAGTGGCGGAGCGGGTTAAGTGGCTTAATTATTGTGCAAACAAGTAATTGTAATGCGTTTTAAGTACAATATCTTTTTTGAGAAGATTATTATGTATTAAAGACGATGTTTGAATTATAACATTGCTAGACTTATCAGTATGGTTAAGGTTTCTATTTTATATGTTTGTTGTCTTAATATATTATGTGGATAATATGGTGGATGAGTATTGATGTGAATATGATTATTGAGTTTGGATGAATTGGTTATGATTAAAGATTAGCTATTATATTTGTTTATGACTATATCAATTCAACTTCTTAGTAGTAATTATAATTGTATCTATCTCATTTGAATTCACTCTCTTTCTAGTTGGTGTAAGAACTTCACCAAATTCAACCATATCTAATCCAAACAGTTATGTCACAAAAACACCAAGTTGCGAGAAGATCCAAAAATAAAAAATACATAGGACAAATCAATTAGGGCAGCGAGAAATTTCAACTCAAGTACAAATGTCCAATTCAGGAAGCAGAAGATCCGATTCTAATAAAAAAAAATTGGACAAAAAGAGGATGATGTCTCCATCTAGATAAATGATCTAGACAATAAGCACATATATAAAGGGTTGTGTAGGCAAAAATTAGAATAAACCATAGTAGAATCCTTTAGGGGCACAAATCTTCACATAGGAATACTCTAATTAGTGATAGAAACCAACAACTCTAAGGTTACGATAGTAGTAAAAGAAGAAAAATCAAACCTTTAACTTTAGTCAGACAAAATTCTAAAAATCCCCTTTCCTGAAGTAGATGAAACCTTTAAAGAGAGGAAAAATGAACAATAAAAAGCTCTATAAAGGGATCTCACGGCTAAAAATTCGAGCCCCCTTTCTCTATGAAAAACCAGTTAAGTGAAAATAAGATAAGATTATAATAATGCCCTTTACAGCTTAAATCATCATTACTCATTCAATATTATTCAAAACTTGACCTAACTTCTAACATGATTCATAGCCTATTGCCATCTCAAGATTTGTATATCAAGAAGGGGCATGACTAAAATACCCTTGTATAGATTCTAACACTTACATTACCTAAATGTCATATAAAATAATTATTTAACTTAAATATAATTTTTTAAAAAGTGGAGAAGTGGACCTTAGGGTGGACATGCATAGGAAGGCAATTTTTTGAAAACTTTGGAACTTGACAAGCAAAACCAACCTTGAAACTCATCCCCATGACAACCAATGTGGGGGGTGGCAATCAACTCTATTCTCATCCCATTCTCCAACTCCCCTCCAACTCTCAAACCCCATCCTTGCCCTATCCTCACATCCACAACCCATCCCTACATTGTCCCATAATCTATTCTATCTTTAGCATAACCTTGTAATTTTTTTTAAAAGGTGAACAAAACTTGCAATTGCATATCATTCAAGGTAAAGGATAATTTATAATAATTCACCAAAGGGCAAGGGTTGGAGACATGCAAGTCTAGATTGGAAACCCATCCATGCTCCACACATGCACAAGGGTATATCCCATTAGAACACCAAAGTATACCTACATTTCCCAGACAAATCCCATTAGAACACGAGACCACAGAAAGGCTGCCTCATGAATGAAGATGGCACACAACATTTCTCACAGTTTTCACAAAAAAACCTGACGGTAAAAGAAAAAACAGTGTTGAAACATGTGAATCACTTGATAGCCAGTGGCACTCTGCTATTCTACAACAAAGACCAGCAGCTGCACTTTCTTCTAACATATCAGCCATGCCAAAATATGGGAAGTGTTGAGGAGGCCACATTTCCAGGAGGTCCCACATCGCCTCCTACTTGAAAGATCTGTTCACCGTGGAGATTACCATCCCCTCCATCTGAAACCAAAGCAGCAGTTCCCACCTGTTCTTCATCCATGGTTGAACAGGAAAACCCCGTCGAGGAAACATCGTTGGAAGCTTGGGAGCAAGAGTACCGGCCCAAACTCTGGTTATTGTTGTTGCTAAAATGTATGCTCGGGATCAAGGGCTGTGCCATTGGTATCCGATCAGCTTGAACCATGTGTGCCAGGCCTAAGGCCGAAGTTTGATTTGGTGATGACAGAAGAGAGAGAGCACAATCATTGCTGGAAGTGGTGAGTGTGTTGTAGAGAGGTTGGCAAACAGATGTTGCTTCGAGAGGGTTAAATCCAAAGTTTTTGCCAGCTTTGTAGCTGCGAGAAAAGGAGACAGGGAAGTGATTTTGACGGTCAAGGAAGTGCAGAGGTGTATGCCGGGCATAGAGGGCATCATCCTCAATTTTGATGGTGGCAGGCCAAGAGGGTTCTGGCAGGGTGGTTGACATTATCTGTTGATAGGAAGAGAACCTGCTACCTGTGGATAGGAAACCATATTTCATTGCATGAAGATGCAAGGAAATTCAACAATGGCGCCAATGATGATAAAATATGTTGACAGCACATGGCAGATCCAATGGAAACTGGTTTCCAAGCAGCCTTGCCCACCACAGAAACATAAACTTTGATAAGCAAAGCATTTTCATGGTGGGAGTTAGCAGAAATTAGTCCACATGGTGGGAGCTACTAATTTATTCAGATCATTGCATCATGATTCTCACCATATTGCCACATGCCAAGTCTCTCTACAGTGTATAAAGTAAATTTCATCTGTCTTTTTACTGAATGCCTGCATTAGGTACAAACCTTGATGATTAGTAAACAATGCGGGAGAGTTTGTAGAAAGAGAATCTGGCTGAGGCTTCCTTCTGCGGCGGTTGTGTCCATCAAGACGCTTCCTACAACTCCGTTTCACTTCATCAAACTCGTCCAAGGAATGGAATCTTCAAAGGATTGACAACGGCAGTTAATTTTTAGATTGACAGTTAAAACAACTCAAATTCAACCAGAAAGTGCTGCATCTCCTTGAGAAGAAACATCAATGACGTGTCTCTATCAGTGGTTCACCAACTGCTGTGTTATGAGAATTTTTCAATTTCTCATGTCAAGTAGGTTCTTTTCCAGTAGAGAATAAAGTAGAAATGTAATAGGTTTACAAATCAATCGGCTGTGTAGAAAACCTAAGCAAGATCAGTACAGCAAAGCTAGGAAGGTAACAGTTATTCCTCTGCAAATTTCAGATATCTCACATGCACATCTATCAAAACTCCGTAAATGTAGAAATTGCATTACAGTTAAACAGGAAGTGGATGAGATCCTACTGCCATTAGGCCAAGTGCATTACTTCTTTCATTTGATTAACCGCAGCTTTCACTGGTGTGATCTTTGTATACAAGCACAAACAAGTATGACTGACCACTACAAGCCAACATAGAATACAGATTCGGAAATCATGAACCTCGAAAGAGAAAATTGATGATAGCAAGCAAGTAATGAACAACCCAATATCATGCAGATGACAAACAACATAATCAACTAAATTAATCAGATACTATCAGATACGAACGAATCTAGATGTAGTGATTAAGGTATTGTGTTCCAAGCTAGATTTGAGGTTACTTAGACATGCTTTAAAGTCAAAATTCCTGGACCCTTCTTCGAGGCACAGATTTCAGCAGAAAAATAAATAAATTTTACCAACATATCAGCATAATTTTCTTTAACTAATGTATAAATAACACACAGACATTCTGCAGTTCTGTAATGGACATATAATACAGATAAAAAGGAACATGGGCAGTCAGATGTGATTTCATATGTTCAACCTAAAGGTAAGGCTCCATAATGAGGTACCATAACAAAATCAGAAAAGGACGCCAAAAAGAGACAGAATTTTTTTTTTTTTTTTCAGAAGAAACTAAGCTGTTGACAGTGAAGAACATTAATAAATAGTGGTTGGAACACAATAAACACCTTAAATTGAGGTGGATAGGCAAAACTTTGAAGGCATTAAACCTACATATTGATATTATCAACGAATCACACAATCAGTAATAAATATCTTTAAATACTAAATACAAGGATAAACAAAGTTAGAAAGTCAACAAACAAAGAATTAGATCAATTGGTAAAACATACATTTGTATTAAATTATATTACTTAATTCACTTTTTTCAATTGGTTTTGAGTGGATCATCATCATCATCATCATCGAGAGAGAGAGAACATTTCATGATAATTGTAGTATATTATCAAACACAAAAAGTATGGATGAAGAAAACAAAAAAAAGTGAAATTTAATAGATAGTTATTCATTCACTAAGCCATCTTAAGGAACTTAATAAAGCTTGTGTAAGAAAACTTCAGTTACATTAGGATGAAACCTTTTTCTTTTTTTTCTTTTTTTTAAAAATAGTGCGTAATCAAGTCCAAGACCAACCCAGAAGCAGAATCAATTTCAGTTTCCCACATTAGTTATTGAGGCTGTAGTGTTTCAGCCAATTAGTAGCTAAAGCATTTTAATGTCCATATACTTCAAACAAAGAGATCCACACTGAATCAGTTCCATAACCATAGAATTGATGACAAAAGGGACAAAGACTTCCAAACAACTATTAGCCTCTCTGTGACAGGCAAAACTCTTCTGGAAACAAACATACCAGCCAGAAAAATAGAGCAAAGTTAATGTAAGAATATCTATCAACCAGGCAAGTTAGAAACCAGAAAAGAATTGCTGCAGATGAAAGCGAAAAGAGTTCAAAACAAGTTAATGGAAACAATTTCATAAGTGAAAACTATAAGGAGCCTCCACTTCTTTACCGGCTACATTGCTGGCAGAACCTTTGCTGCCGGCCACCCACCATCACTGTTGGAGTCTTGGCATGAACTTCACAAACTTTGTGCCTTTTATGATACTCGCGGCAATTACTTAGATCTGATTTGCACCCATCAACCAAACAAGAAACAGTTTGGTTGCCATTACTTGTTCCTCGTGCACGCTTAGATGAACCAGAAGGTGAGACAGCTGCAGGAGCCCTGGAGTCTTTCCATCTGTCCAACAACCCATCACCAAAGTCACCTAACCTTCCAAGCTTTAAGTCTACCGAGCAATCTCCTGTACTTTTCTGTCCTAAACTTGTCAAGCTCACCACTGAACCGATGCTGGGTTCTGCATCTCGCTCCAATTCAGCAAAGTCCCAAGAAGATGTTTTCAAGTCCCACTCCATAAAAATCTTCCCCACGACCTTTTCTCCTTTTTTTTTTTTTTTTTTCCTCCCTTTGAAATAAATGCCTTCTTTTTCTCCTCTTCTAACTCTTTCTCCAAAAGTCACTCGATGTATCTCACGTTTTTCTGGGCCATTCCATCACATAAACACCATCACCACCTATCTCAATTGCCACAGATGATGATCACCAAGGAAAAGTATAAGAAATCAGCAGAAGCGAAAAAGCAAGGGATTACAGAGAAAGAATGAAAGGAAGAATCAGAATCTAGTTCCCTAAATCTTGTGATAGAAAGAAGGGAAACAACGAAGCTCAGTAAAATGTACGGGAGACAAAAAACATCCAGAAGCCAATTCATTGAACTAAGTTCACGTGATCTGCATACGGTCATCTTGAAGATAAAATCAATCAGAGGAAAAAGGAAAACCCAAAAACCCAAAATATCCGGATTTCAACAACCAAGTAATACGCAAAATTCCAACTTAGTCACTTCGAAGCTGTAAATACGCGACAACCCCGAAATTGGTAATAAAGAAAAGGTACTCAAGGAACAAGCAGAAAAGAGTAATAAATAACAAACAAGGACCAGATAGGAATGCCGCAAATTTTCTAACTAGCTAAATTGCAGAAGACAAGAACGACGAAGACCTTGGAGTAAAGGGGATTAAAAGGAAAAACCAACACTCATCCAGTTGAACCTAGGGAGAACAAAAAGAAAATAGAAATGAACCTCCCCATTTCAATTCTTATGTACTACTTTTTAAAGGGAAATGCAGCAAATATGAAGAAGAAAACGGAAACGGAAACCAAATATACGACGAAATTGAAACGAAAACCAATAGAAAGGACTGATAGCTCAGAAACCCACAAAATAAAACGGCATAGGTCCTACGAACTTCCATACAAAGAAATCTCACAAAAAGAAGGGAGTCAAACAAAAACTGAAAGAAAAGGGATAAAAGAAACAGAAACGTTAAAAGAAAACAAGGAACAAAGTACTCACAGACAACAGTAGCATCAGATGATGACCTGAAGACCGATTTGGGCTTTCCTGCCATTCATTCCCTGACAGTGATACCATGCAGGACAACAAAGGAGAAGCGTAAAGAGAAAAGAGAGGCGCGAGCTGAGAAGGAAAACAGAGCAAGAAAGAAAAAACTGCAACTACCTTTGTGAGAGAATCATTGGGGTGAGCAAACATAAAAAGACAATGGATAATGTATTAAACTGATGAGAGAGAGAAAGAGAGTGAGAACTCCTCCAGACACAGAGAGCTAGCCACTGATGTGAGAGAACTGCAGCTTGAGTATCAAAAACTCAGATTTGCTCTGTTTTTCCCCTTGTCACTTATTTTTATTGTGCTCTTCACAGATTTTCATTGGTGTAAATCAAAAAATGATTTTTCATTTTCAAATTGAGTGGCAAAGAAAGTGACAGGGTGTTGTTGCTTTCAACTTTTGAAGAGAGAGAAGCCAGAGAAAAAGTACAAAAGGGGGTGAATGTTAAGGCATGGGCTGTTATGTTTCACATTTAATGACATGTTTTTTCATCTCTTGCTTTTTTCCTCAGTCGTCTTTATCTTTCCCCTGGTTTTCCTTTTTTCCCATTTGCTGCACTCCATTGCTGTACCCAGTCCTCAAAACACTTTCAGTCTTGTCCACACTCTTGCATCAGCAACACCCATTTCAAGCTTAAACTGAAAACCCTCCTTATTCAAAACATCACTACCCTTCAAATTTTCAGTACCAAACTCTACAATTTTATTGATGCAAAGTGACAGAACCCAGCAGAGAGAATTAATTCATTAAGCTCCAATTGAATGCCAGAGTTTGAATCTTATAGGGTCCCCTGTCCCCCATTTTAACTTCTTAACTAGCATATGATGTCACTACCATCAACTCTTCATCAAATGGAATTTTGTATTCAGATTGGGGTTCTCCCATCACCTAATCCCCTCTTTGGATCATGTTTTTTTTTTTTTTTTTTTTGAAATAAGGAGGGAGGCCACACCCCACAAACCACCAAACTCTATCTTGGATTATTAAGCTGTTGACTCACTCCTCACCTGTAGGGAACCCCCTCCCAAATAAATAAAATTATGAGAATACCCTTCAACCAAACCTGTCCACATGTGATTCACACACAGAGAGACACAAAGAGGTGGTCTTCTTTTCTCTAGTGAAATGTAATTTTCAAAGTTGACAGAGGATGAAAGCTGTCAATTGTTTGGGTCCATTCATTTGCTGTCTGTGAGAGAGTGTCAATTATTGATGGTCCTTCAGGATCCATAAGTGCTCAATTGGTGGTTTGCTTCCTCCTTTCAAAGTCTTCCATTGAGGAACATAAATGGAAAGAGACCTCATACCTTAACATTATATACATGTATTGGATAAGTTATTTGACTTATGATCACAATTTTCATCTATTTTTTTATTTTTAATTAAAAACACTTAAAAAAAGTCTTTATTGAAAGACTATTTTCATAGTTAAAAAATAATACAATATTTTTAATTAACATTTTAACCTTTTTAATTAAATATAAAAAATATAACTTTTTTATATTTTTTTAATTAATAATAATAATAATAATTAAAATACAAGTATCGAACGATTACCAATTCGTCCACCCCGAGTTGTGCCATGCAATATGGTCGAAGAGTTACGTTTTATCAATGTCAAAATTGGATCTATCGATCCCTATATAATCACCGGATACTATTAGAACTCCGAAGTTAAGGGCACATATGAGAGACTTAGTCCTAATAAGGGTAAATAGTTTCTTTAAATAAGGAGAAAATGGGTAAAAAATTAAAAATATATATTTTTACTGAGGAAGTCAACCGACAAAAGGCAGTGCATCTATGGTGGGTCTCACCGAATCTGCGGTTATTTTGTTTAAATAACAGGGGTATTTACGTCACGTAATTAAAAACAAATCCAGGAGTAAAATAAGAGTGGCGCTAGTGGACGAAAAAAACTCTGGAGCTGTTCGTACTTCGTGGCCTTTTCTCGACGGCTAAAGCGGTCTGAAGAAGGCAGATTTCGACCGTTGGATCTCCGGACTCCGGATCTAGCGTATCAGGAGCCAGCGGCTCAGATCGCTAATGCAGAGGGGGGAATATTCTCTCAAATCATTGGTTACACGTCCAAGAATGTTTCGTGTCTCCGATCTACAGTATTTATTTCCGTGTCGACTCAGGGACTGAGTTCTGGTCATAATAGCATTTTAATGGGACACTACATATAATTAATTAGATTATAATATCACACTCTTAAATTACAAATTATATTAATAAAAATCATATTTGGTATTGACACATCTAAAATTTAAGCCCCATTTGTTGTTGTAGAAGGTTTATTTTTTTGGAATAGAAATTGAGGGTGTCGTTGTGCCAATAGGAAAATATCGAAAAAACGATCAAAAGTTTTTACTTTTTCGGAATAGATATTGAGTGTGTCGTTGTACTAATAGGAAAATATCGAAAAAACGATCAAAACTTTCTAGTATAGAAGGTTTACTTTTCCGGAATAGATATTGAGGGTGTCGTTGTGCCAATAGGAAAATATCGGAAGAAACGATCAAAACTTTTTAGGTTAGAAGGTTTACATTCTTTTTTTTTTTTTTGCTATATATTTTTTTGGAATAATTCTAAGGGTGTGGTTGTGCCAATAGGAAAATATCGGAAAAACGATAAAAACTTTCTAGTGTTTATGCTATTTTGTAGTCTTAATAGGAGTGAGTAATGTGACACATTGTTTCATTTGGTGCATATTTTATGTGTTGGGTACATAACAAATGACCATGATTTTCCAATGGTGAATTGTATGATTACAATAATAATAAGAACCATTAACAAGGTACTCTAATGTGTGTCTTGGTACTTGAACAATTAACAAGGTTTAATTCCCTTACTTAAAGTTTTAACATTGAATATGTAATAATAATGCATTGTCACATGATCATACTTCCTCAACAAATGTAGCCTCATGATATTGTACTATTAGTCAATCAGGGTTTTTATGTTGCTTTAATTTATAAAAAAAATTGTTCTAATGAGACATTTAAGCATTTTATATTTGATTTTGTTAACGAAAAAAAGACTCGAAGAAGGTTAATGGTACTACATGAATTCCTTAGGGCTGCCCTCCTCTCTTGCATGGTACTTGTCTTGAAAGTCGACTCGAAGAAGGTTAATGGTACTACACGAATTTCTTAGGGCTGCCCTCCTCTCTTGCATGGTACTAGTGTTAAAGGTCCTGCCTTACCCTCCCCTTGTTTCGATAAGAAGGACACATCTTTTCCCTTTTGTCGAACCAGAGTAGGTGAGAAGATCTCTTGGACCTTGTCTCCCAACTTTTGAAGGAAAAGAGGAGAGAATGTGGACTCCTCTCTTTATAATTGAGTTGTTAATTTAAAAATAAATTAAAAACCTAATAATTTACAAGGATTAGGGTAATTTAAACGTTAACAATAAGTTATTTAATTAATGCTTACATAAATATGTAGACATTCCATGCTTTCTTACGAACCTTCCCAAGTAAAATTTGTTCTTCATAGTTAGAAAACTTGGAAAGAGAAATGTATATATATTTATGGTCACATGAGCATGTGAGGTGGGCTCCTCCACAAGAGCGACTGCTCTCTTGGTTTGAATTGAAAAGCATAGACAGGTCTGGGCCAGTCTTGGGATAAGGCGAGTGAAAACAAAAGCTGTAAGAGCACAGACCCTTCTCAGCCACTGAGGTGGAGAAAAGATTCAAAAAGGGTGGTGGCGAGATCTATTAGCAGATCTGAAGAACCAATACGTTTGATTTATTCCGTGCTTTCTGTGAGAGAAAGGGCTTCGAAGTAGATTTTGCCACAAAAGTGGGATTCTAGCTGTTCTTGGATTGTATGTAAAGCCACTTGAGGGAGAGTCCCACAAGCCTGGCTTTTAAAAGGCCTTGTCAATGTCTTTTAAAGACCCAGTCGCTGCCATCCAAAGAAACTACTTTGGGTTATTCATGTCCCCATCCTAGGATTTTTCTCTTTTGCTTTCTCCTACAAAGCAACCATGTTTTACTGATTTATTAAATTATTACACAAATTGTGGTTAAGGGGAGATGGTGGACCACAGCCGTGTACTTTCTGCACTTCATGGATAAGTGGGAGCATTTGCTCCCTGCTTTCAAAGTCATTATCTCATGTACCAGAAATTCAACAACCTTATTTAGTGAGAAACTGTCCAGCTTTCCCTATCTTTGTGAAGTAGATCCATCCAACTAAGAGCATTCAATTCTTCACCAGTACTCTCATTGTTGTACCCACAACACGGAAGATTTTCAGCTTCTTGGATGCATGTGGTATAAGTTAAATTGTAAAACCTAATCAATGCTTTAAATTAAATCAGTGTATAAATTGACCTTTACAATAAAATCGCTGTATTAGAACACCACTATTAGTGTTTGATTATTAAAAAAAAGGATCTTGAGTTACAACCCGAGAGAGGTTAGAAAAAAATACTTATAAATGTGTATAATTTCTCTTATAAACTATTTCATCTTTATAGTAGATTATTGTAACAACAAAAGACAAGATATAATCTCACCTTGAAACAAACCTATATAAATCTTATGATCTTTCTTAGTGCTTACATTTTTTCTTTTTTTCACAATTATTATTATTATTCTTATTAATTTAAAATTAGAACGTCTCAAGACTGTTTCTTTACTGAACCTCTGAGCTGCGAGAGAAGAGATTCACTAAAAAAGTATCAGTGATCCAGTGAAGGGGACCACCCACACCGGTGGAATGGGAGGCCAGTGTACTTTCAAAGAAGACCAAACTCCTGTGTAAGGAGATAACATACCTTTGAAGTACTGCTTAGGCAGAAAATATCCCCATGCAGTGGTGGGTCGTTTTCACCTGGAAACGATTAGAGTTGAAGACAATTTATTTACTAAACTATACAGAAAAATAAAATAAAAAAATTAACCACTACAGGAGTTCTGAAACAAGTTAAGCTTTTCAGTTGTACTTCAGTAAAATACCACCACATGCATTGACAACTTGGTCGATATAAAGGACCATCAAGCGATGGCCGTTCGCAGCCTGGTGAATGGACGTTTACGTGGATTGCACTTGGTGGAGGCTTTCACATGATCCAGCGCATTGATATTCTCCAATATTTGTTTGCTCTGTAGCGAAAGCTGTCAGTTACTGGAACCCTGAACCTTTATCACTTTTACATTTACGATTACATTACAGTCATGTCCAAGCATCGTGCTACAAAGAATAATGATATTAATAATAATATCAAGGACAAGTTTTTCTAAAATTGGAAACCTCTAGATGAACAAAATCCAAGTTGCGTTCTTCCTTTCAACTGTAATCAAGCTTGTCATGGTTATGAGAACCCCCTCCATTTCTAGCCAGATCCTGCCTCGGTAATTCCTAATATGGCAATGGTGAACCAGTAACAAAATGTCAGTAATGCTGTGAGGGCAAAACCATAGCTTAGCAACTGGATGTAAACCAGGATAAATTGGTCTGATTTTTTTGGTTGTTGTAGCGAGAATTCTCTAGTAACCAGATATAGATGAAATTCACCTTAGGTGTAAAGAGATCGACTCCACAGGCCTCAAATATTTGGCTATTTATGTTGTGGTCTGGGTCTGCGTAAGAAGTTATTTCGTACACTTGTCAGACCAGAAATCTGCCAATATCGAAGAGATCCTAACGAATATCTATCTATCTATACCTTTGACTGCAGGACTTTCTGGCTTTCACTGAAATACTGGTTTGGATGATTGATCCCACTATCACATGATGTTGCATGAACAGCCTCAAATGTCAAAGTGCACGCTAACTGAATTTTTGCCATAGAATAAGACATTAAATATGCTTAATTCTGAACCACGACAAAAGCAAAAGAAACAAGGATAAGAAATAAATACTTGATAGTGCCGATTTCGGGCTTTGTCTATTATGTCATCCACTGCACGACCACCAACTCCCATTTTCCCAAGGGCAGCTCGCAAATTATCCTCACTTTCAATTAACAACAAGATATGTCAAACATCTGTCAGCCTCCATATGCATTTCAGAAGCGACAAAATGATCAAATTATTGTCAACTAATTCCTTGTACATGGCAAGTCCGGAGTTTTGTGAGGGCTATAGGAAATTGGGGCAGTTTCTCCCAAATGACTAGCCAAATCAATGTGAGACTATTCTCATATTAGAGCTCAATCAGACACCTGGCCTAAACTGTGGAACATCCACAGAATTGTAAGACTTTCCCCACCAACAAGGGTTATCACCAAGTAACTTTGGGGATTGGGTGTAACTGGTAGCCATTACTTAATTTAGTGAGTTACATGACTGAACTCACTGACAGCTCTATCTTAATGTCATTAAGAAACTAAGCTCCTACAGACAATTTTAGGATAACAAACAGGTAGTAACCCTTTAAAAAACTTTCTTACATTTCATTTAGGCTTATTACTAGGAAAAATTAGGGTCTTCTTGAGTGTATATGGAGGATGATACGTCTGATCTTCCCTAGTTAAAAATGCTTGAACAGGAAGCCTAGCTGGGTTAAAAATTTGACCTGAAATGCCGGTAGGGACAACCATGGTGATCCCCCGCACCAGGAGTTGATGAGATAATCTTTTGACAGGAATAAGGTGTATAGTCCTGATGCATCAAAAGAAGTAATGTCACTATCAGAATACAATTTACAACAACCAGAAGTGGAATGGTTCCTTACAGTTCTCTTCCCCTCTTTTCCATAATTATGGCGTATGTTATATGCATACTCCTTGTCAAACCTCTCTGCTCCAGCCTACAAGAAAATGATAGTAACAGTAATGATGATATTTACCTTTTTAAGAAGATAATAGCAGTATTCATTATAAACAGATGACTAGTAGATAGTCTGTCAAATGTCGGAATAAAGAGGTTAAGAAATAGAAAGAAACAGAAGACTTTTTATTTTCTGAATGAATTAGAGTAGATTTATTAGGTCCTATGTAATACAGAAACAACAATAAAATTCGATTAACAGTGCTAAAAGAAATATTGGCAGAGTATGGTCTGCTGTCTGACCAATGGAGGACTTGGATGCAGCTAATGGCATCCACTATGGAAACTCCTTAATATTCAAAGCTCTGTGCGCCAGACTAAGAAGATGATATGCAATCACAATAACCTTTTTGAATTACATTGTAGAAAAATTAAGGACAAAAATGACAATAAATATTATTCTTAGTTTTGAAATAAAGTTTATCTTTCTCAAAAAATTATAACAATATTTATAAGAAATAGATATGCACTCCAAAAAAGGAACATAACTGGTTCAGTAAGGAGACAAAATATATCATATTCTCCAAAGCAATAACAACAATCAATTGAAAAATAATGAAAAGGGAGCGGAGCATGGTCTTCATTCCAGCCAACAGTTAGCTGTAACCTAACTGGTTAAAGAAACTGAAAATTAACAAAATTGCCACCTCTATTATACTTACTATATTATATCGAACACATGACCATTAAATCTACTTAATCCTTTAATGTTTAGTAAATAAAAAATGGAATCTTGAAATCAACATAAACAGCGGAAGAGAGGGGTTAGGAATACAGAAGTGAGAGTAAGAACTCAAACCAAAGCCATTGGAAAGTGTCTGATAATCTTAGTTATATGGTCTAACAAGTCTGCATCTGAACTATGACTACAACATGTGTGACAAAAAATTACTTTTGACTCGAAGCAATCATCACAGTGAAGAAATAAATCATGAGTAGTGCTTTTACCCGTGCACAGCCAAAATTGTCAGAAAGTGATTGTATGCAAGATCATCAAGTTCTTTTCCCTGTTGGCTGTATTTGGGTTCACAAATCATTTTCCTCCTTCCTGCTGACTCATATGGCAGGTTTACTAAGGACACCCTTAGTAAGTTTTTCCCACGATACCCCTCTTCATTTTCAATCTTCCCCTTCAAACACTAATAAAATCCCCTTAATTGAGCACCATTTGGTCTAAGGAAACCATATACTTGGACTATTTTAAATCTCTCTTATAGAATCATCTACTGATGTCTACTGTTGAATTTGTTGTATTTTAGCTGTATTTGTTGCCTACCTTAATGAAATTCCCATCATTTTCAAAAAATTAAACCTACTGATGTCATTCTTAGATTTTCTCTGACAATTACATTTCTGGCTTTGACTTCTTAGTTGGATGCAGTGTGTACACTGAACATACCCAAACATCTCAAATGGTCTCTTAATCGTAATGGATCTCATTATTTTTAGATCTAATTTGGCTTACCAAGCTTGTTAGTATATCCATGTTAGCATATTCTGATTTCTGCCCCACTAATCCTCTGCAAAAATGCTACTTTTTTACTTCCCACCACAACTGAATATGTCAGTATCTGGAAAATGATACTCTTGCATACCAGACCTCAAAGGCTAGGTTTTATGACCTGCAAACCTGCTTGGTGGCACATATCCAAATACAGTGGTTTTTTTCTGCTTTCATTTGTCACATGCATCAAATAGTAAATTTTCCTTCTTTTAAACAGCGTAGAAAAATGAAGAGCAATATTGATGTTTCCATGGAAGATGCTTCGTATTTAGTAAACCTTTCTATAGACTGAAACAATCTCCAGATGTATTTTTAGCTAATAGTTATGGCATGATATTTAACTTATTGTTATTATCTATACCATGCAGTTGAGTACATTTCACTGTATCAATGAAATGTATAGTTCACAAGTTGCATACGCAGAGCATAGCTGTTCTCAGACAACATAAAATAGAATCATAGACCAAACAAATACTAATTGAAGGAGTAAAAAATCTGAAATAACTTTGCCCAAAATTCAAAATAATTTGGGTGGGGACACCAGAATCCCCATCGGGCCCCAATTGCTGGGGAGACAACTATACCCATAGGGCCCCAGTGGACCCACCAATTATGGTTGAAATCATTTTTTATAATTTTTTTATTTTATTTTATTTTTAGTTTATCTTTCTTGATTTTACTGGATTTGATCAGATATTTTCTCTATTTTCAATTTTAAATTTCAATTTTACTTATTTATAGGTTGTAACAGGATGTTGAATTCAGTTTTAAAGATGAATTAGTAAAATCCTTGCTTATTTTTGTGTGCCTGCATACCTGTGTGCTTTCAATTCTTATTGTTAATTTTGAAGCTTGGCCAATCGGTGCAATCTACTTCACTGCTTTAGTGTCATTCTTTCATTTACCTTATTAGTCCGTACATTCTTGTCTTACATCTTTGTTGATTTGAATTTTGGCTTAGTCACAAAACGAGCCATTAACAAATTTAACAAACATAGAGTTTGTTTGGGCTTACTTGCAGGAACTCAATAGTACATGCATTTACATAGTGCTCGCATTATGTTGAGAAATGCATCATCCTCCATTATAGAAACCAAAGATAATACCCTCAAACACATTTTGAAACAACTCGGCACCATTAATGATAGGCTCATTGCCCTAGAAATTCAGTCAACCAAGGGAAAAGCCTTGTAGAAGCTAGGTCTCCTAGGGGTTATGATATCGAAGAGGATGACTTCCCTCATGCTCCTCCTCACATATTCCCTCTCATGCATCCTACCTCCAGCGCCATGAGGGACCCGAAGACAATTTGAAACACATAAAAGTCGAGGCCTCTGCATTTTATGGTCGTTTGGATCCATGGGTATTTTCCACATGGGTTTCGTGAGATTGACCGTTTTTTCGAGTGGTACGAACTATCTGAGGATAGGAAGGTTAGGTTTGCCAAAATGAAGTTAACTGCCACTATTCGCTAGAAGGCGCGAACCTCCTATTACACATTGGGAAGAAATAAAGCTCAAATTACAGACTAAATACCTTTGCTACTCCTATTGAAGCACTCTCTTAGATTAGTGGCACAGTCTTAAGCAGGGAAATAAGTTTGTCGCCGAATACATCACTTAATTTGATGAGTTTCAGATGCGTTGTTCCGTCATCGAGGATGAGGTGATCACTTTGAGTCGATTTAGAAAAGGCCTCAATGATGATCTTAGGCGTGAAATGCTACTTCAAGGTGTCGTAACGATGGAGGATACTTATGCACTTGCACATAATTACGAGTTAGCTCCAAGTTCCCGCCTACACGTAAGATTGACACCCATTTGACGCCTTTTAGGTCCTCCACCATCAATTTGCAAGTCCTAGGAAGTCCATATTAGGAGCACCCCTTCCGAGAGTGAATCACATTTTGGAACCCCCTATATCTGGAATAGGGAAAGACGTATCCAAATATAATTCTAGAATTTTGTGTCACAAATGCCAAGGATTTGGTCACATTGCATCCAATTGTAGTACTCGGGCCCTTCTCATTGAGGATCAAGAGTCACCATAGAATGATAAGGAGAATATGGAGTACAAGCCTGACCTTGCTGATTTTGATATGCTAGAAGAAATAAATGAGGACAATTCTGCCAATCTAAGTTGTATCAGGTCTACCACCACTTCCATTCCCAGAACGAATGTTGGCCGGTGCGTGTCGACTCAGCCCAAAGAGTATAATGACTTGCATTGGATTACTATATTCCATACTTACATTAAGTGTGGTGAAAAGGGCTGTAAAGTCATCAAGGATAGCGGCAATAGCATCAATGCAATATCGTCCAACACTGTTACCCACCTAGGCCTTGAGACCGTTCCACACCCCAAACTTTATCGAGTTTCATGGGTCGATGACACTTCTATTTTAGTTGAAGGATGATGTCTGCCCCCCATTCAATTCCTTGAGTACAAGGAAAATATCTGGTGTGATGTGATCACCATAGATGTGGGCCATATTATTCTAGGCCGATCGTGGCTTTACGATTTGGACGTCATCATTTATGGGCGCTAGAACATTTGCTCTTTTGTGTTTAAAGGGAAAACTATCCACCTCAAGCAACTGCCACCTAAGCCCGTCATATAGGGTAAGGGACAAGTGAATTCTCAAAAATATAAAAAATACACTTCAGTAGTCCCAAGGATTTGGAGCAAGAAATCCTGCATGAATATCCAGTTTTTGTTGTGGTAGCTTGCGAGGCACCTGTGCATTTCTCTGAAGATCCTCCACCAGAGGTGGAGTCCATTTTACACAACTTCCAAGATATTTTCCCCAAGATCTTCCAAATGCGCAGCCTCCTATGCATGATATCCAATATGCTATCAATTTGGTTCCATGAGCCACATTGCCGAACCTATCACATTATTGAATGAATCCCTTTGAACATGGTGAGCTACAACGACAGGTAAATGAGCTTCTACAAAAGGGATTTATCAGGGAAAGCCTCAGCCTTTGTGTTGTGCCAGCCTTACTCACACTAAAAAAGGATGTCACCTGGAGAATATGTGTGAATAGAAGGACCATCAACAAAATCACTGTGAAGTACCACTTCCGGATTCCCCAATTAGATGATATGACAGACATGTTGATGGGAGCCATTATCTTTTCCAAGATTGCCCTCAAAAGCGGTTACCATCAAATTCGGATCCGCCCGGGTGACGAATGGAAGACAACCTTCAAACCAAAAGATGGACTATATGAGTAGAGATGGTCATGCCATTTAGACTGTCGAATGCACCCATTATGACACAAATTCTTCGACTATTCCTTGGCAAGTTTTTAGTAGTCTATTTTGATGATATCCTTATCTATAGTCAAACTAAAGACCAACATCTCAACCATCTCCGTCAAGTTTGCCACACACTATGAAAGGAGAAACTTTATACTAATCTTCAGAAACGCTACTTTTTACAGATAAAGTGGTGTCTTGGGTTTTGTCGCCACTCTTGCTGGTATCACTGCAGATCCCTCAAAAGTAAAAGCAATTGTTGAGTGGCTGGAACCTTCTACCATTCATGAGTTTCATAGCTTTCATGGCTTAGCCACTTTTTATCGATGATTTATCAAGGGGTTCAGTTCCATCATGGCAACCATCACAGATTGCATGAAGAAAGGAGAGTTCTCGTGGTTTAAAGTTGCCTCTCACGCTATCCAAGAAATTAAGAAATGTATGACAAAGGCACTTGTTATGAGATTACCTGATTTTTCTAAGGTTTTTGAAGTTGAATGCGATGCATCAAGTATCGGAATAGGTGGAGTAATGAGTAAGGAACGACATCCAATCACGTATTTTAGTGAAAAACTTAACAACGCCAAACAAAAGTACTCGACTTATGATAAGGAATTCTGTATGGTTGTACAAGCTTTACGTTATTGGCATCACAATCTCCTTCCACATGAATTTGTCTTATACACTGATCACAAAGCCTTCCAATATCTCAATTCTCAAAAGAAACTTAATTCTAGGCATGGGCAATGGGTTGAGTACCTATAAGCATACTCTTTTGTCTTGAAGCACCAATCCGAAAGTGTGAATAAAGTGGCGGATGCCCTCCGTTGCAAGATTAGCTTGCTGTTTGTTGTGAGTGTGCAAGTTACCGGTTTTGAGAAGATCATAGATGACTATGCTTCCTGCCCTAACTTTGTTAAAGTATACACTGAATTGCGAGAGGGACAACAACGCCTTATCGATGACTTTTACCTCTAGGATGACTGTTTATTTCGAGCAGATAAGCTATGCGTTCCCTGTACATCAATGTGAGACTTTTTGGTTTGGGAACTCCGTGCGGAAGGACTCGAGGGACATTTTGGGCGAAATAAAACGATTGAGGAGGTGGAAAGTCAATTTTATTGGCCGAGTTTAAAAGGGATGTCGCAAAACTGGTTGGATAGTGTAGGACATGTCAATTAGGTAAACATAAGAAAAAAAAAACACTAGGTTATATACACCCCTACCAATCCCTTCATGGCCCTGGCAAGACCTCAACATCGACTTTGTCTTAGGTCTACCACAGACCTTTAGGAAAAATGACTCTATCTTTGTTGTGGTAGATCGTTTTTCCATGACGGTTCATTTTTTTTATTTTTTAAGAAAAAATGACTCAACGTATAGGATTTTATTTTAATTTTTTTATTTAATTTAATTTTTAGTTTATCTTTCCTAAATTTACTAGTTTTGATCTAACAGTGATCTTATTTATTATGAATTTTAAATTTCAATTTTATTTTTAGTTTATCTTTCTTGCTTTTATTGGATTTGATAAGATAGTTGTCTTCTCTATTTTGAATTTTAAATTTCAATTTTAGTTATTTATAGGTTGTAACAGGATGTATTCGTTTGCTTTTCTTCGTTATAAAATCAACACCATTTAAAAAAGAAAAGAAAAAAGAGGATGTTGAATTCAGTTTTGAAGATGAATTAATAAAATCCCTATTTTTGGTCTCTCCCTCTCTCCCTCCCTCCCTCCCCTTGCTTCTTCTTCCCCTTCTTCTTTCTTCTCTATTCTTCTATTTCTCATCCCAAACTCTCCTTTCTTCCTCTCTATTTTCTTCCTTTCTCTTTCTAATTCCAGCAATTAACCGACATTCGGATATGACAATTAAAATCGCACTTTGTTCCGCATCACATTTATATGCAAAATTGTCAGAAAAGATACGATGGAACATTAAAAGTTAAGTACAATAACTAGCTAACATCAAATTTTGGCATACCTTCTTAGAGAATTCTGCTTTCCAAAATGCAAGAGCATCTTCCAACTTCAAACCAACACCCTATATACAAAAAGAAACAACAATCTTATGCCAAACCAAATTCACATCATACCATATGTAAAGAAAGCATATTCACTGATAATGCACACATGGTTTCTATGACCAACTTAAATAACTCAATCATCTGAGTGGTATGAAAATAGGCCATGAAGCCTCTGAATGACACATTGAGGCTATTGTAAGTGCCATAGCTTTTCACTGTGTGCAATTTAACCATTTCTTTTTTCCAACTTTACGGTATGTCCTCATCATTTAAAAAAAAAAAAAACTTTAAGGTCTTAAATCCCCAACATTGTAGAGCTCACAAGTGATCAGCTTGTAGAATTCACAAATTTGAAGCTTGAAGTTGGATCAATTGTACATATTACTCTTCACTTTCCTTAAAACTTTGACACAATGCACTTACAACCATTGCGTTTCAATTAGTTTACCTTGTGTTCGACAGTATCATCATAATCTAATTACAAACAATTTTTGGAATGTAAATCAGAAGCAAGACATGCACTAGGGAACAACAAATAACTGGCAGTCTTAAGTGTAATAGCTATATAAGTAATATCCACAACTATGACTTGATATGTATATTTTTTTTAAAAGAACTAGGGTTTAATAAATTGGAAAGGAAGTTGAAGGAGAACAGGTGATTCAGGAATGTTGCCTTGAGAAAAAGACCCAATTGCATCCTTCCCCCATGCTTCAAGTGGTGGTCCTCTCTTAGCTGCACACATAGATAGCAAGTTAAAGAATAACAAGTAAGAGAAATTGCCATAACTTGGTATTGTGAGCAAAGCTGATACTCAAGCCTCATACCCTCTCAAACAAGTGTCTCATGCAAAGTGGGAAAGAGCTATTAGCTACTTGATTGATTTCCTCTAGTGATATCTCAGCAAACTCCTTTGCCTGCTGCATGTAAATAATTACACAAGCAATGGATACTGGGAAAATGACACAGTTAGAATTCTTTGAACTTAAGGAGATACCTGAGTATAGTCAGGACCAAGATAAATTGTGCTCAGTGATTCAACGATCTATCGGGGAAGAAACAATAAATGGTTACAATGACACGGACATAATATTTTATTACAACATCCACTAGAGTTTTGATTCAAAACTTACAGGAGTCAACCTATCCTTTTCTTGTGTTTGGATTGTGAACATCCACTTTCTGCAAAAGAATATGACAATACATGAAGAATTGATATGTGAGACCACATTTTTCTTTGCTCCAATAGCAAATTTTTAGATGCAACAATAAATTCTGGTATGAACTAATTGCACGCTTTATGAAACAATCAACGATTGGGTCCAATTACAGGTCACAAACAAGGATACACTTACAGAGAACATAGAGATCAGGTTTCCCTTCTTACAAGACAGATAACTCTTAAGATCTTGAGTATCTTGTAAAAACACAAACTATTCATATGCAAGCAAAATGGTAATAAGGAGGTCTTCAAATCTAAGCATTCAAGACAATTGTTGTTAAGAAATGAGCAGCGGGGTATTTTGGTAAATTTACATTGTTGGAGGTCTCATGTCTCATATTTTCATATCATCTTTTTCAACACATTGAATTGTATCTATGGTTTAATTGTCATGTATTTAGAGTATGTATTGTAGGAGGTATAAAGAGTTAAGTGGGTTTAAGTATAGAGGGGTATTTTTTTAATTAACATCATTTGGGCATAGCCCCCAAGGAGGCTGATTTGACATCTCCATCTCAGCCCTGTCTCTTCTTTCTTCACTCTCTTCTTAATTCCTCGCTTCCTCTTATTCAATTTTTAGGTTTTGCATGGTATCAGAGCACTAATCTTGGTTGGAAGCCTTCAATCTTCATCCTTCTTCATCTATTAAAGTCAGCGACTTCTCCAAAAGGGGGATTTTTTGGAGGTTTGTATCCGTGGTGAAAAAAAGTTGACTCTTTCTTCTCTTTTCTGCCACATCCTCCTAGGTTGATGGCCTCTACTGCCTATTGAGCAGTCTGCATGATTGATTACTGCCTTAGAAGGTTTCTGCCTTAGACGGATTTGATCCAACTACCCTGCGCACAGCCTCAACACTGTGGTTTTCGGACTGCATCACCCTTTGAAAGCTGACATCAGCCCTATTCTTGATGATTTGAGTCTTGATTTGACTTGTTTTGATTGAAATTGAATTGTTGGGTGATTATTGGCTGGTGCATATTACTGTTTACCCTAACCCTAATCTGTTAGAAGAGGGGCCTACCTTCCTTGTGATCTAGAATTGTTGATAGATGAGTTAATTGCTGGGTTGTGTATTTTTTGAGGTATTTATGGAAGATTCCGGTGAAGTTTATACACCCTTAAGGGAATCAATGAACATTGAGGGAAAGGAATCCATTGTGATTACTATTGAGAAATTGTGTAGACAAAATTATCTCAGTTGGTCAAAGCTTGTACTTGTGTATCTGAAAGCTAGAAAGAAATTGAAATTTATAAGAGATGATCCTCCAATGCCTCCAAATGAAGATTGGGAAGCAGAGGATAGTCAAGTTATGACTTGGCTAATGAACAGTGTTGAGGAATCAAATTATGAACTGTGGGATTGTTAAAGAAATGTGGTTGTCTCTTGAATCATTGTATGCACATGAGAGTAATTTGTCTTGTGTCTACGAGTTGCATGCCAAATTTTTTAGTCTTAAGTGATAGACCAATCACAGAGCACTACAATGCTTTCTAGGGTTATGGCAGGAGATAAATGTGTATCACCCTTTTACTACTGATGAGGATGAACTAAGAAAATAGTATGGTTAGTTACTTGTGGCCAGATTTTTTAAAGGTCTAGGGTCTGAATTTGATGCATTAAGGGCAAAGGGCTTGCTTTTGATGATGTGTTTCTTCTTTCCACTACTTTTAATCGATAATGTGTGCTGAAAATGTTGTGGTCTCCAAAGGACGAAATACTATTAAATCTACTGATGCTTTTGCATCTAATATTGTTAGCTATTCAAAATCTTATAGAGGAAGAGGCGTTGGTGGTAGAGGGAGAGAACAAGATGGCATAGGTAGGGATCGAGGCAGGAATGATGGTAAGTCTGAAAAGAAATGCAATCACTGTGGTCAATCCAACCATTTTTCAGATAAGTGTTGGGCTAAATTTGGTAAGCCCACATGGGCACTCTATTGTTCATGAGGGTGTTGAGAATTCTATTGTACAAGGGGTGCTTGATGAGATGCAACAACTTGCTTAGCATATAGCTCAGTTGACAGTTGCATATACATCAGCATCCATAGCTCAGCCTTCTAGTCCCACAACTACCTTGGTTGATTCAGGTACATTTCCCTTTTATGTGCACCCTTCATCCACCTGGGTCCTAAACTCAGGGGCCAGTACACATACATCAGGTATGTCTTCTTTGTTTTCAGATTTAAAACAGTCTTCATCCATTAAACATGTTACCTTAGTTGATGGGTCATTATCCTCAGTTCAAGGAATTGGCACCTTATGGGGGGGGGGGGGGGGGAGGGGGGTGGTTATTCAATATGAATCAGGAGATGAAGTTTACTTAGGTCATTCAAAGAAACCGTTAGTGGTGCACAAGTGCCAGTTTCATCTGAAAGACGTAGGTTATCAGGATGAAGCCTCTCCAGGCTTAAAACGTGGAATTAGGAATCTGCCCATATTTGCGAGTCATCCAATTGAAGCCATTGGGACGCTCGAATTTTTTTTTCTCGAGAGAGAGAAGAATGGCTCCCGCTTTGTGCAAGGTTTCTCAATTGTCCTTTCTAGTGGTTCAACCTTCCAACCAGTGCCGTCCAACCCGGGCGCTGTCGGTTATGAACCTTCCAACGTGTTTAGGCATACATGTTCTATTTTAAGTATATTATTACAAGTTATTCCTTCTCTTGTTTTGGTTGTATTTCTCATTTTGGGGCACTAACACTAGAAATTGTCTTCCAGTGTACTTGAACTCGTCCATACTAACACCCAACTTAAAGTTGAAGTTGAATTAGATCATTCAAGTGAATTTGAATTTGAATTTGAAGTTGAAGTAGTTGTAAATGTTGACTAATTCCCCCTTAGTTCCATCTTCTTTCCTATCTCCACAACAAGTTTTGTTTGTTCCTAAATTTCCTATGAAGCTATTGTCTATTAGTCAACTTACCAAGTCTATGAATTGTTCCTTAACTTTCTATCCTTCACATTGTGTCTTTCAGGATTTCATGACAAGGAACATGATTGCTTCCATGAGTGAGAAGAGTGGATTGTACTATCTGGAGGGTGACTTGCAATAGAATAAATTACAAGCCTTGAATACTACAATATCACCTCTACGGTGGCACCACCAGTTAGGTCATCCTTCTCCAACCAAACTAATTCAACTATTTCTAAAATCTCCTTTTATCCTTTCTATTCGGTGTGAGTCTTGCCGGTTGGGCAAGCATCATCAGACACTATTTCCTTCAAATCAGTCCAAGAGTAGTCGAGTATTTGATATTATTCACTCAGATGTGTGGGGTCCATGTCCAATCACTATATTTAGTTATAAATATTTACTTTCATTCATTAATGACTTTAGTAGATGTACTGTGGTCTAT
Organism: Aristolochia californica; assembly: GCF_029961685.1. Lineage (NCBI taxonomy): Eukaryota > Viridiplantae > Streptophyta > Magnoliopsida > Piperales > Aristolochiaceae > Aristolochia > Aristolochia californica. Next base: position 4,249,142 of record NW_027182103.1, on the reverse strand, counting down.
CTCCTACAGGAGAAATCAGATTTTTTTATGTATTCCAACAATTTTATGCTGAAATAAACAATTAGTTTGATGTCTCAATTCGTGTGCTTCGTGTTGATAATGGCTTGGAATTCATGAATCACAAATATGATTTATTCTGTCAAAGTAAGGGGATCACCGATCAATCATCCTGTGTATTTACTCCACAACAAAATGGCGTTGTTGAGTGTAAAAATCGTCATTTGTTAAAGGTAACTTGTACCATACTTTTGCATATGAATGTCCCTAAACCATACTGAGGTGATGTAGGTCTTTACTACATTTTTCTCATTAAAAGGATGTCTTCACCTGTCTTGTCGAGGATGTTCCTGGTCTATCTTTTGGTACTTTTGTTAAGAAACCACTGCAAGTATATCAGAAACGATGAGCAACTCCAACACAATCCACTCCTTCACTCGTACTAGACCATGAACCTCCTTCGTCTTGTGATCCAGAGGTAAGTGACCTAAACCTTCCTATTGCTCTTCGAAAAGGTGTTCGTAAAGGTACTCGATATCCTCTATCGAATTTTGTTTCTTTTGATTCTCTATTTGAAAGTACAAACAATTTGCCTTGTTATTGTCTTCTTGAACCATTCCTTCTTCTATGCAGGATGCCCTTTCATCTCCTCTATGGAAGTAAGCTATGGATGTTAAGACGGAAGCACTGTTGGACAAAGGCACATGGAAGTAATGTGAATTACCCCCTAGTGCTATAGTTGTTGGATGTAGATGGATCTACATGGTGAAATATAAGGCAAATGGGTCAGTTGAGCATTACAAACTTTGGCTTTTAGCCAAGAGCTACACACAGACTTAAGTGTTGATGTCTTCGAGGCTCTCCTATAAGTCAGTTGTCATCTGTCCAGATTTTGATTTCTATAGCAGTTAATCAAGGGTGGAAGTTGTATCAACTGGATATTAAAAACGCATTCTTGTATGGAGATCTCGATAAAGAGGTGCATATGGAACAACCTCCTGGATCTATTGCTCAAGAGGAGACTGACAAAATATGTGGACTAAAGAAAGCTATGTATGGTCTCAAACAAAGCCCTCGAGTACGGTTTAAGAAGTTTAATCAAGTAGTCATGTCTATTGGTTTTTCTAGAAGTCATTGTGACCACTCTTTTTGTAATGAAAAGATCTTCTGGTATTATCGTGCTTCTTGTGTATGTTGATGATATCATCCTATTTGATAGTGATGTTGCTAGTATTGAGGAGGTAAAGACACATTTGGGAAAATATTTTCAAAATAAAGACCTTGGTTCTTTAAGATACTTTATGGACATTAAAGTAGCTAGATGCAAGACAGGTCTTATATTGACATTTTGGCTAGTCATTTTGGGATGGGCCTTGGACCTAACTTCACATGGTATCAGAGCGGGTACCCATAAAAAGAAGGCCTACACCTTAAATTATCAACTTGTAGAGCCACAAAAGAGGGTCTACACCTAAATTATCCACTTGTAGAGCCACAAAAGCGTGAGGGGGAGTGTTAAGGAATAGTCCTACATGGATTAGTGAGAACAAAGCTCATGAGTTTATTAGTTGGGAAAGAGGTTTCCTAAGTTGGCTAGTCATTTTGGGATGGGCCTTGGACCCAACTTCACATGTCACACGTGCTGAAGGAGTATGGGTTGTAAGGTGCTAAACTTGTTGATACTCCGATGGAGATAGGACTTGATCACCATGATGGTCAAAGCGATGAACTTAATGATAAGACTGTTTATCGCAAGTTAGTTGGTAAACTTATTTATGCTACTGTTACTCATTCTGACATATCATTTGCTATCAGTGTGGTAAGCCAATTTATGGATTGTCCTCGAAAGAGTCATTTCGAGGTAGCAAAGAGAATCCTCAGATATTTGAAATGTCACCTAGTAAGATTGAAGCATTTTCTTATGCAAATTAATTAGGCTCCAAACTTGATAGGAAATCTACCACAGACTACTGTCTTTTTGGAAGGAAACTTGATAACTTGGAAGAGCAAGAAGTAGAATTTGTAGCTAGATCAAGTTCTGAAGTTGAGTATCGAGCCATAGCTCATACTGTTAGCGAGCTGATGTGGGTAAGGTTTGTGGTAAGAGAATTAGGGTTGGGCAAGGATAAACCCATGACTATGTATTGCGATAATCAGACAACTATCTTCATTGCAGGAATCATATATGACATATTGAAGTGGACTATCACTTCAATCGAGATGCTGTCACTAGGGAGCAAATTAGAGATGTCTTTACCAAATCTCTTGGTAAAAGAGAATTTAAAGTCTTTAGTAACAAGTTGGGTCTAATGAATATATATGTCTTGGCTTGAGGGGGGGGGGTTATGAAATGAGTAGAAGGGTATTTTGGTAATTTTACATTGTTAGAGGTCTCATGTCTCAAATTTTGTTCAGCACATTGCATAGTATTTATGGTTTAATTTTCATGTATTTTGAGTATGTATTGTAGAAGGTGAAAGGTGTTAAATGGTTTTTAAGTATAGAGGGGCATTTAGCTAATACTTGGGCTAAATTAGGTGTTTCACTCCAACACCTTGTTGTGGAGGAAAACCTTATTTAGCTAGGTATTGTACTCTTTACTCATTTAATAACTTATACATCTTCATTCAAAAAAAAAGTATAGAAGGGCCTTTTTGTAATTATCATCATTATCACTTAATAAATATTGGGGTTCGAGCATGACCCCCAAGGAGGCTGATTTGACATATTCTATGCTGAAAATGGTAGATCGCTCAAGTTTTGGGACGACTTGTGGATAGGGCCGGAACCCCTGCAGACTGCATTCAGAAGTCTTTTCCTTCTCACGACTCACAGAGAAATATCAGTAGCAGAAGCTTTTGAGGGGGGAGGGATGAGCCTCCATCCTAGAAGGGGTCTCTCAGAGAGTGAAGCATTGGAAGCTAGCCGATTGTTGGATCTAGTCGCTTCGTTTAAAATTCGTCCTTGGGAGGCTGACAAGCTCATTTGGTGGCCGGATAAAAAGGGTTCTTTCACGGTCTCATCGGCATACGGATTTTTAAACGGTAGTAATTTGGCTTGGAGGGAGAATGGGATCAATTTCGTATGGCGTTTATGTGCCCCTCCAAAGGTAAAATTCTTCATGTGGAGTGCCTGTCTAGGTAAAATCCTCTCGGCAGACGTATTGCAAAGAAGAGGCCACCCCTCTGTTGATCCCTTATGTCCTTTCTGTAACTCTGAGAATGAAACTATCAAACACATTCTACTACACTGCAATTTCTCTTGGAAGGTGTGGATAAGCATCCTTGGTAAGTTTGGGCTTCAATTCTGCATGGCGGCGGATTTCCTCATTTTTAGTAAAATCACTCTTGGGTACCTCTATGCCGCGTCTTAGAAAGATGATGCTCTCTGCCTGTTCCAGTTTCATCCTGTGGGGGCTTTGGAATGAGCGAAATAGAAGACGATTTGATGCAAAAAGTGAATCTGTAGACCGGGTTGCGGACAGAGTGGTGGGTCACATATCTACTTGGCTTTTAACAAGGAAAGCATTTTCTCCCTATTTGGGTTTCTCCATTCGTGAAAATTGGAGAAACTTGGCTTTGATACACATTGGAAAAAAGCCTCCGGTCATGCAAGAATGGACTCCTCCAACTCTTGGTTATCTCAAGCTAAATTTTGATGGTTCATCTCTTGGCAATCCTAGTATTTCTGGTTATGGTGGAGTAATTTCAGATCATTCCGGTAATCAGCTCTTCACGTATGCGGGCCCCCCTGGTATTTCTGACTCTACAAATGTAGAGTTACAGGCTCTCCTCTATGGTCTTCGTGTTTTCAAAGAAAGATGCAGTGGGCCCCTCCAAGTTGAAGGGGATTCTAAAGTGGTGATTGGATGGTGTGAGAGAGTGTCTTCTCCTCCGTGGAGACATTGGGATACATTTAAGGAAATTTTAAATATTACCTCAATTGTTTCTTGTTGTTGGACTCACATTCCGAGATCCACAAATTCAGCAGCAGATGTTCTTGCTAGGTAGGGAGCTAACCTACAATCACTGGTTGTAAGGGAAATGCTCCCTCAAACTTTGTAATTTTCTTCTGTTTTATTAATACATCTTTTTTTTTTTTAAAAAAAGGAGGCTGATTTGACGTCTCCATCTCAGCCCTTCCTCTTCTCTCTTCTCAATTCTTCTTTCCTCTTATTCAATTTTTAGATTTTTTAATGACATATCCATGATTCAAGCCAAGTATTCGGCATTTACATGTCTAGTACATGCAATATTCCCAATAAAGTTGGGTACAAGTGCTAGGAATTAGACACCCTAATTCCAAACTAGCGAGAACAATAATAATAAATGTAGAAGAAGAAAAACAAGCACGAAGAAAGACACAAGATTTATAAAGGTTCGCTTCAAGGTGAGACTACGTCCTGTCTTCCACCGCTGCAATAATTCACTATGAAGATGAAATAGTTTATAGGAGAAATCGCTTCTCTAACCTCTCAAAGTTGCAACTGATGATCATTCTCAGTGATGAATAATAAACCCTAATAGCAACGCCCCAAATATAAGAGAAAACTAGGGCAACCGCAATACAAGAGTAAAATTCCCAAACTGTCCTTAATGAAACAGCAGTTAATATATTGTGGACCTAGCGGGGGCTCCGCCCCTGGACCCCCGGGGAGGGGAGCTCCCCACCTCCCTTCCAACCCCCACAACGACCTTACCGCGAAGGTCGATCCGCATACCAACTCAACGTAAGGCGTTAATTAGGCTCTACAACTAAACAACAAGTTCATCCAAAAATTACTACCTGAAGTTTGGAGACCTTTTTCGTAAATAATAATTACAGGATTTTCTTGACTTTAACCTATGTGGATTATTTCCACCAACATTCTCCCTCATATTCAGGTCTCAACAAAGATGCATGGGCCTAAGACATGGACAACATAATTAGGATCCAAACTAAATGAGGGCATGCACTAGGCCTTACAGAATAAACGCCCTACCTTAATACCATGTTAAAGAAGTGTCTAGGTCCATTCCAAAATGCCAAGCCAAACTTAAGGAAGACTTTTCCCAACTGATAACTACAAAAAATTTCTGATTAATGTTTTTCCGATTATTCCTACTAACAACTGGGATAAAAATTCAGAAGACAAATAAGCAAATTGGTGCATAGCATTCCAATTGCATAAACCAAGCTCAGGCAATTGGTGTGCAATAAATATTGCAGTCATGCAATGGGGTACTAGCAGGTGGACTTAAACCATGCTAGCATTAGAGATTGTTTGCACTGGATTCAGGCCCCCCCAAGTCAGATCAGACAGCGATGACAAAGCAATTGGAGTTAAATAGAGGACATTTCCCCAACAAGGTTTAGCCAGGCCCCAAGAGAAGTTGGACAATTGATTTCCTGAACACATATTAAGACCCGTATAGGAAACAAATAATGACTCTTTACTACTTCAACAATGCACTGATTTACTGAGTTCAAGTATATGAAGCAAATGGTCCAAGTTTCTACTTTCAAATCATTTCATAATGCAGACAAACAAATACATGATCTAAGTGGAGATATGACAAAGCTCCGAAATTACCTGTTTGTTAGAACCAGAGCTTTAGAAAGATGGCTGCGAAATTGTGTCACAACAAGGGATACAACCTGAAACAATGAAAACGATTAAGAAATAGTGATAACAAAAGAAGAAATTTGTAAAGTAAATAGATTGAAGAAGACCTAAGGAGAAAAGAGAAGAAATAAGAGGAAGAGAGGTCAGCAATGTACAGCCTACTTGATCGGGAAGAACAAGTCGACCCCCAATCTCTTTATTAATCTCACTTAAGTGATAATTTACAACTGGACAGAAATGCACCTCAGAAGTGGACTTATACATCAATGAATAAAAAGGAATAAAGCAAAGAGGAAATTACAATTTAAACCACACAAACCATAGACCAATATTTGGACAATCTTAACTGCAATATTACAGATCTATCAACACATAAAATTACCGAAACGACTTGTAACAAAGTTAAAAAGGCAACATTAGTAATAAAATCACTGAGCAAATTAACCGTTGCTTACCTGGTTCATGGCAACATATGCATAACCTTTAAGCAGGAATACACGACGACCTGCGACAAGTTCTGAGACTTCCTCGAATGGCACCTTTATACAAGTAGAACCCGGGGAGATAAGCAAACCTCACAACTAACTCGTTTGTGAAAATCTTCTGTAAATAATCAGAAGTTGCAAAGCAACACCTAATGAAAAATAACGAAAGACGGACCTTGAAAAAGATGGCGTCACCTGCAAAAGACAGAAGTCTTTAACAGTCATATATGTAGACCAATAACAAGAGTTTGAGAATGTTGTCATTATTGAAATGGCAATTCTACTAATATTTTCCACTCAAATGCTCTTGTTTAGCTCAGTCTTTTTCCTAAATGAACAGATCCATCAAAAGATCAAGTTAACGCACTAGTAACAGAAATAGGAAACACAGTGACAAATTTATTGCTTAAAAATTAAGAAACAGATGGGGAACATTGTGAAACTTCTATGAGGAACTGAGCAAATATATAAAAAACAATTTAGGAATTTTGTAGGAAGTAGACAAAAATCGAACCAGAAACATTCCTATATGCTCTACGAAAATGGACAAAATAGTTAATTCTAATTCTTATTGACAAAATTATATAAGAAAGTTAAAATTTTAATTGGTTATAGTAGATTTTACTTAATTAAACAATTTATTTGAATCCAACACTTTAATTGTTTCGTTTTTAAACACTTAGTTTTGGGACACATATATGGTCTGTAATTTTCTTATGAAGTTTCAAGTAGTTTCTGATGAAAATTAATGCAAGTTTCCTGTGAGAGTTTAGGAAGCATTTAAGAAAAGTTTGTAAAACTTTTCCCTTAAAATTTAAGATAAGTTTCACTTTGGATTCTGAAATGAATTTCTGGGAAAAATGAGTTTCCTATCCTCACGAAGAGTTCATATCAACTAGTAACAATGGTTCTCACTAATATGATTGTTAGTTACCCATCAAACATACCAAAAGCTCCAAAGTTAATGGAATGTGGAAGGCTAAACTCTTAAACCTATTACATATTAGGTTAACCCAACTCGAACACCCATGACTTAGATTAGGTTTATCATAGTAATGCACCATGCATTTGTGCTAAACACTATTATAAAACCTAGAGTGGACTGGCTGGTTGATCCAGGTTCAACCAGACCAGATGCCTTGTCCAGGTTGCATGTTTGCAAAACCCAAGGGGAAGCTGAAATCCAGCTGACCCGGTAAGGTCAAACCCCTATGACCCAGCAAGCTAGTTGAATCAACCTTAATAAAAATAAAAATCGATAAAGATCGAGATTTGAGACAGAAGGGGGTTGATTTAGTTCCCTCACTTTCCCTTTCACTCCCCTCTCTAGACTTTGGAAGCATTGTGAGCAAATTCTTCTCTAAATCGCTACAACAGAAGAGCTTCAAGTTTCCCATCTGGAAGTAATCTTAGCCCAGCTCCATCAGCCCTTTCCACATCTCCAGGTTGGTGATCTCGATGCGGAATCCCCAATAACCGTGCAGTGTCACGCCCATGGTTGAGGAAGGATTATTTACAACAACCCTTGATTATCGATCCTTTGTAAATATATACAGTGTAGACATAGTCATCCTTCTGAAATCCAGAAAAATAGTTAAAAAGTTGCCTATTTTACATATAGATGCTCTAAGACAATATTAAATCACTTTACTTGTAATGCACTTCACTATCCTTGTTCAATAGTGTTATTAGTTGAGGTATGCGTGTAATTTACTTCTTGCATCATAAATGAAGAAAACTGGATTCATGTAGATCGAAACTCGACAAACATCTTATGGTGCTCTTCCATCTCTCCACTTCTCTTCTCCTCTCTCTTTCTTCTTCTTTCTCATAGAAGACTTACGGTTTCCATATCTTTCTCACGCCTTTCTACCTCTATTTCTAGCCTAGATATGAAGCCCAAGATGTGTCATGTTTAACACTTTAAAGACATAAAACTTTATGACAGAGGGGGACCCACATTTTTTTAAGGGGATAGATAGAAAGATGATTTTTTATTTTATTTATTTTTTTGGAATGTTGATTACACAGACACTCCCCTCCCCAATCTTTGGTGAGACTTGAACCTATGACCTCTCACTATAAACACCCTCATATGACCATTAAGCCAAAGGCCCAAGTCACAATAGAAAGATGTAGTTAATAAGGTGTTGGTCAAAACAAACTGTTGGAAGAACCAATTTTGGTAATTGTCTGAGCAAAACTCATCTCATCATGGAGTAACTGCCAGCTAACAAAGAGAGTGACAAAGGTCTTGGGCCTTATTAAGTAAGTCTCTAGCATCACAAATGCAAAAGCCAACATCTGCCATATAATGACAGAGGAGTTCTTTCAATAACTAGAAGGCCTGAGAGGCGTCTATAAATGTTTTAACTTCAACAGTGCAACAAGATCTGGTTTGAATGAATAATAGCAAAAGTCCTGAGTAAATGACCATTATCTCGCCTTTATTTACAAAGATAAAACACCTCATAACCAGTTGGCCCAGGATTATTCATACAGATGCCATCAATTAAGTTTATAGGATGCAACAGGAATCAGTTGAGAGGGTGATGTAGCCTTAGATGGTGATTCAAGAGAAGAACAGTATGATCCAACAGAAGAAGAATAAGAGTCACCCCATGCAAAATAATTTAGAAAATTTGCTAAGATAGCAAAAAAAGCAAATGGGATAGAAAACATAATTCTTATAATCTATAAGGTTTCATAATTAATTTTTTTATTCTTAAAATTTTCCTAGTTTTTGAAAGTTGTCTTTTTTTATTAAGTGTTTTCTAATTAAGAAAGTGTCTTTCCTAGGAAGTTTATTCTTTGATTTTTAGCTTTAAATGTTTCCTGATTCACTTTGATAAGAAATTTTCTATTTTGTAATAGATTTTCTTGTTGTGTGTTTCCTAGTTTTATACTAACACTTTCAGTTATTGGGAGCTTTTACTTTCAGTTATTAGACTCTAGAAGAGGTTAGTTGTTGTACCTGTCTAATATAGATAAATAAAATCCTAAAAGCATGTAGAGGTCTAGTTTTAGTAAGTTTCTATGTAAAATTTCCACATGAAGAGGCTATAAAGAAACCCTCTCCATCCCTTGGACAAAACATCTTATTTTGGTCAAAACATCTTATTTTGGTTTAACTTGTAAAAGCTTTTGCTAATCCTTTAAAAGGTCAAGTGACAAGCCTAGCACCAAACAGATTCATAACTTATTCATGAATACTTTTTAGTGCAATTTTGGCACTACTGTTTTTCATACTTCCTATGGCTACAGTGCAAGTAAAACTTTGTCACATTTTGGACCAGAAACCAAACCCGGCAATTACTTCATCACCAAACTGGGGTCTGAGTGAATATCTGCATGAATACTTGCCCAAAAGAGAGTTTCAAATGTTCGCTAAGAGTACCAAATAAAACTTGTTAAAGGAGATGGTGGCATTATATGTAAGTAAGTGAGTGAGTGGCATAAGATGTAATTATGTAATAACTTAAATTCCTTTCTTTACTCATGTATTAGGTGTTTTTACCCTCACAAACTATAAATAAGAGGTAAGGGGGAGAGCTCTATACGTGTTCTTGATTCCCCTTGAAAAACCCTAACTTCTTGCTACATTCATCCCCTCTCTTCTCCTCTCTGTGCTCTTTTCGCTCTCCTTTCTCTCTTCTCCGGTCTTCTCCTCCTTCAATCTAGACCTTCTAGTGATGGAACCTTAGAACCTAAAAACTCTTCTAAATTGACTTTCCAATTGATGTCACACAAATGAACTTCTATTTAACATTGCAGGACAATAAAAAAAGAAAAGCACAAAAATCAAGATGAAGACACTGACTTTTTTATTTCATATTTTTTAAGCCAATATTGTGATAGTCAGGCCCATGCTTCTCAAGGAATGGACAACATCATCACAGGTTGATCCCAGTATGACACAAATAATGCACAACGAGGAAATAACTACATGCATGCCTACAAGTTACATTTCTTCTTTTAGGTAAGATAAACACAAGGGAGAAGAAAAAGAGTGAAAGCACCCATTCAACACATATTTTAAAGAGTACTTACTATTGGGGATAGGCTGCCCAATGGAATGTGCAACTTGGACTAATTTTTCCCTCACACTCTGCATAGAAGAATTAGTAATTAGCCCAAAAAATCATCAATGAAAGTTAAACTAGACCTTGGGTACAAGACTGAGAAAGGAAAAACTATTATTTTTGTTAAAGAATAGTCTAGTGAGTACAAAAATCTTGGGTCTATTAGTTGATAAAGAGATTTCCTAACTTGACTAGTCATTTTAGGATGAGCATCCCAACCTCAAATGATATCAAAGTAGGTGCTCAGATGTGGGCTTCGTCCTAAACAGCCCATGTGTAGGAACCACAAAAAATGACTTACAAATGAGGGAGAATGTTAAAGAATAGCGCAACATGGATTAGTGAGTACAAAGATTTTGGGTTTATTAGTTGAGAAAGAGGTTTTCTAACTTAACTGGTCATTTTGGGATGGGATTTGGTTCCAAACTTCACAATTTTTAAATGGCATACATTTATTACTTGAGATATTCTGCAACAGTTTCTTTTCCTTAGAAGGTAATAGCATTGTATTCGAAAGATAACATTGTACACAAAACATCATTTAAAAGATAATAGGAAGTGTTGGATGCAAGGATTAAAAAATCGAGCATCTTAACTGATAAAAAATCAATCTATGTTCTTTTTTATACTACTATACATAGTAATCTCAGAAAAGAAATGGAGATCAACATGGAAGATTTGGAAGTATGGACCTTCATTTTATTTTTATTTTTTGAAGAAATAAGAGTCTGCACCTAAAGCTCATTATTCTCATCATTAAAAAAAAGAAATCTGAGCCCAAAGCTCATACTGATGAAAATGGACACTTGAGTAACAGAATAGCAATCACCTTTTCCATAATAGACAGATTCTACAGCATTTTTAGCTGCTAGGGGGATAATAAAGTGCATTCTGTTTTGGCAGAGTCACAGATAATGGGCAAGATGGGGGAACCCAGAAGCTAGTTGTAAGTACTTGCAGTTCGTAAGTGGCCCTTTGAACTGGCTTTTCAACAAGGGAGCATTGCCAATAAGCAAAAACTAGAGTAGCTTAATAATAAGAAACCCGAAATCTAATATATGCTGCTAGAAATTGTAATTCTCATTTAGTAAGGAAAGAAAGGGTGGTCAGTTACACTCACCCACTTGAAAAATTCTGCATCATTCCCACCCCTGATATATTAATAATTACACTCCCCTGCCAATTTCAAATTTTCATTAAACTGATCCCCTTCCACACTTTTTTGGTAAAAAGCACTCTTAACTCAATCTGAAAAAAAAAATAGTAAAAGAGGAAATCCCACTGCTTCCCTCCCTCTCCATTTGCCAAATCATTGCTAGTAAGCCTTGTTATTAGATATTTGTGTTTCTAGGACTTTTGAGCATGATTCAAGTCTCCATTTGGGGAGACAACCATCCATATCTTAAGACTTGCATATCAAGTACTCAATTCTCAATGAATCTTCCAATTGGTAACACCATTTTCATGTCTATAAAATTGATAAAACAAGCTAAAAGAGGAATGGGCTTAGGATACGATAGATTGGAGCAAACGAAACAGGTTCATCTATCTAACACCAACAAAGACGGGATAAGCTACAATGATGACAGAGACGACAACGGTAATGATGGCGAAGATGGTGATGGTAATTTTACAATGTCAAGATGCACTCACCTCAAATTCTGCACGACTTAAAGCTTTGTATGAGAGGTTGAATTCACTCATCAACACCCGCTGCCAAAAAATAACCAAATAAGAAAATCAAAGAGAAGAATTTGTGAGAAGCAACAAATTCTGTTCAAGATATCTGAACATACTTGAGCATCATGATTCTCAACCCGAAAACGGTATCGGAAGAGTGTAGTCTCCATGGAAAGAAACCATTTCCTCAGATCCTCCCTGCGGTTTTAAAGGAGACAAAGACTGAAAAAGTGAATCCACAGCAGGGAAAGAAGGACAACAAGCATCATCAGAAACTCATAAGATTTTATGTACTATCGCTTCAAAAAGCTCATAGATCCATAGCAGATACCCATTGGCATTCGTGCCAATTAGAGGAATAGAATTGGAGAACGAGGAATTCAGATCATCTTAGGGATCGCAGCACCTTGAGCATCACTTAATCTTGGTTTTGGTGCATATCGTTGATGCATGGTTAGTATTATAGACGGAACACATTATCTTAATCATACAAAATAGCAGAAAAAAGGTATCACCGTGATAAAAAAAAACGAAGCGACAAGCAAAACCTTACGTTCTGCAGTACACAAGACGGAGAACAAAATGCGAGATTATGTCCTTATTAAGTGCCTGAGAGTTGTTCTGAAGCCTCATATGTGTTCTCCATAGCTCGTTCACCTCATCAGAGAAAAACATCGAGTACCTTAGGAGACAAAACACAACCAAAAGTACAGAAAACTAAAATTTAGTGCATCTTTTGAGATAAGAAGCTTACCAACTTTTCCATTTCCTTCGGATTTTTGCCACGGGATAATCCATCCGAGATCCCCTTAAGAACTGCATCGTATTGATAAAACAAGAAATATCACTAGAGGACCAGAATTTTTCCGAAATCTCAACATTAAGAGGCCGTTACTCTCAAATCAGTAAGCTTTCCGGTCCAGGAATGATCATAAACCTCAAATTGCATTAGAAATGTTGAATGAGATGGATCGTACCTCGGAGACGATCAATGGCATAAAGCTCGAAATCGTCAAGTCTTACTTCTAGCTGCGGGGCGGAACGGTAGAGTGAGAGAGTCGGGACGATCTCCGGCGCCGCGATTTTCCTGTGAGAAGGAATAAACTCCATTTCATCCGAGTCCCGAGGATAGCAAGGAAACTAGCGAGATTTCATCCTTCGGTATAGTTATGGACACGGAAGGGAACTTTTGGCGGGAAAACATGTTGTCTGCCGCAAGTGGGCCAGGTGAGCGAAGAAGATCAAAAGTCACGATCTCATCTGAATTGTGTATCCACTATCGAACGGACGAGATGTCAGCTAATCATTGGCAAAGCAGAGGCGTCTCATTGATCATTATCTCCTTCTATGAATTCGCTTGCCGTGCTGTGCTGGACTTATCAAGCATGAGATTTGGATTCTCTTCAAAATGCTATCGTTCTCCTGCCTCCGTCGGGAACCGTTTAATAGTAGTTAGCAAGCGCGCAGAGAAACCCTTTGTTTTCTTGTTAGTTTTAAATCCTGGCGATCTCTCGCGTCTCGGCTTCTCGTCGTGTAAAGAAGATTTTATAATATACCAGATAAGTTATTATCTAATAAATAATTTAATGTAATAATAAAATATATTAATATAATAATTAATTGAATAAAAAATTTTATTAATAAATTAAGATAGATTATACTTTAGTTTAAATTAATACAATAATTACGTATGAAAATTAACTGGTATACTGATTAATTATAAAAATAGATAAATAAAAGCAAACAAAAATAATATTAATTAATATAATAATAAATATATTTAATAACAAAGATAGATTTTTATGCTCGTTTAAATTAATTATATATTTTCACAAGATAAAAAATTATTAGTTTAATTAATTATAATAATTAAACAAAAATATTTGATCAAATACTTATTTTAACAATATTTTAATTATCACTCTCAAATCACTAATTTAATATAGTAATAAAAGTAACCATAAACTCTAAACACATAACCCCTAATTTCAATTAATCCTAAACCCTAAACACGTAAACCCTAAATCCTCAATCCAAAAGCCCTGAAAAACCTAAACCCGAAATTATACCCTAAACCCTAAATCCATAAATTATGCCCTAAACCTTAAACACTCAAAAACCCTAATTTCAATTAACCCAAAATTATACAGAAATTAAACAATCAAAACCGGTAAATCACACAAAAATTAAATAAAAAAAAGTTATTGAACGGGTTACAAAGCAAAACCGAACGGGGAAATCGAAGAAAGAGAAGGAAATCGAAGCCGAAAGAAAGAAATCAAAGAAATAGGGAAATCAAAGCCGAAATAGGGAAGAACAAGAGGATTTGAGATGACTTTTTGTTTCAGTGAGAGGATTTGGCGTCAAGAGCGCAACAACACGGTGAAACGGAGAGCCGGCAGAGAGAAAGAGACGAGAGGGATAAGGGTTGGGAAGCAGAGAAGGTCGAAAGCGCGAGAGGATGAGCCGGGCGAGAGGGAGAGGTAATAGAGATTAGGGTTAGGAAGCAAAGAGGGCAGAGAGAGTAAAAATGAATGAACTAGTTTATTGACTCTCACTTTCCATCGAGTGAACTTATTCCGTTTCACTTTCCATTCACTTTGAAAATACAGTAAACTTTTTCCATATAACAACAACCTACGGGCTACGACGGTTGAGATCCAAACCGTCCTCTCTTCCTTTCTGCTCAAATGTCTTCCCTTTTTCTTTTCTACTCGAATTCCATCATCCACCTCTAGATCCTTTCCTCCTAACCACCAGCGAAAGGTACGAAATCTCTCTCACTCTCTCTCTCTCTCTCTCTGTATACATATATTATATTTGCTCTTCGTTCTTTTGTCTCTCTCACTTCTTCAAAGGAAATCTCTTTATGTACGAAATTTCTTTTTATCTTTGGGTTTTACTTTCTTCACTGCTTAAACGTATCTTTCTTGATGCCCGTCCATTGAACAGGCTGATCAATGCCGGTGTTAATGTCGTAGCAATTCCAAAGCAAAAAAGAAAAATTGTTTGTAATTTTCTGATTTCCTAAGGTTGACCATATAAATTTTTTACTCAATTTAAGTCATTATCTTTTAGATCTTCTATAGAATCAAGGCATTTAACACCCGCTAACAATCTGTATTGCTGCCTTCTTTCTTCAGTTTCGAACCGTCAGACTCTAGACCTTTTTGTTGGCAGCTTATTGAGGAAGCATTAACTTCGTTTCCACGCAGTCGTTACGTGAGTAGCTCTCTCCTCCTCTTTTACCTCCGCCGTTGGACACTCCGCTCTTGCGTACGCGTACTAGCATAAATCAATCCTCTACAGCCGCCCCTTCGCGCTTTCCCTTCCCCTGCGAACCCGTGCGTAGGGTTTTTGAAGTTGCAGAGATGGGGGGGAAGCCGCAGTTCCGGATCTACAACACCATGACGAAGCAAAAGGACGTTTTTAAACCTAGGGTAGCCGGGAAAGTAGGTATGTACGTCTGTGGAGTCACAGCGTATGATTATAGTCATGTAGGCCACGCTCGTGCTTACGTCGCATTTGACGTTCTCTACAGGTGAGTTATGTCCTTATTTGTATGTTCTTTTTTTTTATATGAATTTTGTTTTGCTTGATGGTTGTTGGATTGGTGTTACGTTTATTTTGAGTAGATGGTTTATTTTTTATTTTTTTGTATTTGGATATTGAAGTAGTCGTGGTTCGACGTTGCATAGTAACTGTCTGTGGTCATTTCAGTTTGCACGTTGTGTTTATATTGGCTGAATTATGAATTCGGCAAGACGTTTTGCTTAGCAGGCATCCAAAGTTATATTATTGGCATATTAGAACCCTGCAATTTTTTTTTGTTCTGCTTTGCTCATAATTTATTAATCATATAGTTTTTGTTACCCATAATTTGCACTTGTCAAAGAAAAAAAGCAAAATTTAAATTGAACGAACATATACATAGTGGAGAATGAAGTACCGGCCTGTATGCTACGGCAACTGTGTATTAGCAATTAAATTGTCCCAATGTGTTTCTGGTTTTTTTCTTTTCTTGGATAATGAAACTTATAGTTGTTAGTAGCCGAGTCTTTGGAGTCTTAAGCCATATGTGTTCTTAACATATAACTTGTATAGGCATCTGCAGCTTGGTTCTCTAAAGCACTTTGTTTTTTTATCTAATGGGATGGTACTACATGGTAGTTTGTTTACCTGTAGGAACTCCCTTTTTCTGCCCAATTTTTCTGCCTGTCTGATTTTGATAGTAAGGAAGTACATGATTTTCAGTAGTTATGAATCAGGTTTTCATGGATCCTAATTTGTTTGTTTTCTTCTACTTTCTTGTGTATACAGATACTTGGTACACTTGGGATATGAAGTAACTTATATACGAAACTTCACAGATGTTGATGATAAGGTAAACAACATCTATATAGATAGCAGGGGCATGCTCAGTTTTTGGATTTTCTATGACAATTTGTGAAGGAGGAGCAATTAAAGAACAAAAAAGATGGACAGATGTTCTTGTATTATAAGTTCAAGCCTTATAAGTCCATCATGGATTCTGTGGTTCTTATAGATAGCAGTGCATGTAAACGTTTTTCATCTTCAGTTGTTCTATTTGTTTATTTGCTTTTTAAGCCGTCTAGTCTAGTAATATGGTATCTCTGTTTGTACTTTTAGATGACTTCTGCAATGCCTTCCTTGATATTATATCATTGTTGTTGCAGATAATTAATAAAGCAAATGAATTGAATAAAGATCCATTGAGTTTGAGTAATAGATTTTGTGAAGAATTTCATATTGATATGGCCGACCTTCAGTGTTTGCCTCCTACAAAAGAACCACGTGTTTCTACCCACATGGATCAGATCAAGGATATGATTGCTCAGGTGTGATACTTTGTATTTATTTTTCTGTAATTAATACTTCATTGTGAACTCTCTTTTTTTTTTTTTTCTATTGTAAGTAACCACCACCTTATAATTAGTTTTTGTGTTGTTATCTTGGAAGACAGTGCATATAAGATGTGTTGAAAGAATACCATAGCTCTCTTGTAGTCTATATACTTCTTTTGAAAACTCAATCCTAATTGTTTTGATCTGGATATTAATTTGCAGATTGTTAAAAATGACTGTGCTTATGTGCTTGATGGAGATGTTTACTTTTCTGTTGATTGTTTTCCTGAGTATGGTCGTTTATCTGGTCAGAAGTTGGAAGACAACCGAGCAGGGGAACGGGTTGCAGTAGATTCAAGAAAGAGACATCCTGCTGATTTTGCATTATGGAAAGTAAGTGACTATTGTGACACCTTAATTTTATGTATCTGTTTGCAACATTGTTGTGAATAACTTTTGATGTTGATGTTCAACTTGATCATGATTCTTTGATCCTTGCAGTCTGCAAAACCGGGAGAACCTTGCTGGGAGAGCCCATGGGGCCCAGGAAGACCTGGATGGCATATTGAGTGCAGTGCCATGAGTGCTCAACATCTAGGTCCTGCTTTTGATATTCATGGTGGAGGCCAGGATCTGGTATTTCCCCATCATGAAAATGAGCTGGCTCAGAGTTGTGCTGCTTGCTCAGAGGCTGGAGTGAAATATTGGTTGCACAATGGCTTTGTGAATATTAACAATGAAAAAATGTCCAAGTCACTGGGAAATTTTTTCACCATTCGTGAGGTAATTGCAGAAATACAATTTTTTTTCCAATAGAATGCCAATTGAAAAAGAAAGAATTTTTTAATACAAGTTGTTTAAATATCAGCTGTGTTCTCATTCTCCTAAAAGTTTCTCCTACTTTTAATACCTCAAAAAGGTATAGTTGTCTTGGTTCATCAAACTGACAAAGGATGATTGCATGTAGATATCTGCTAAGTACCATCCCTTGGCTTTGAGAATGTGTTTGATGCGGACACACTACCGGTCTCCATTTAACTACTCTATTGATCAAGTTGAAGATGCGTCAGATACTCTTTTCTACATCTATAAGGTAAACGGAGCTGTCATCATACAGAGGAGCACCATTAACATGTGTACTACTGAAAACAATGGTGTGACTTTTATGCAGTACTTTTGGCTTTTTGTAGGATGTGCATTACATTTTCTAACTGTTAGAAAATACATCCATGGTATTTTTGTCATTTTACCCTCTAATGGTATTTTGATCATTTTGCCACTTCTGTGGTTAATTTTTTATCTATGTAATCTTATTTTGCATGTTGAATTATGTCAGTGGTTAAATTTTCATGCACATAGGATGTGTAGTTAGGGAGATATAAGAAGACTAAGGTTTATTAAGTGTATAATTTTTTTTTGTAATTTTTACTTCAAGACAGTTATTTAAGATGTCTGGAAATTCGTGCACAATTCCCAATGAAGCCTTTTCAGGCTCTCCAGAAAAATCTTCTTCTCCTTTCTTTTTTTCTCTCAATTTTCTCCTCTTCCTTCACCCAAATCTTGATTTTTACACTAACTACGTTCTACTAAAGTTTTACACACAGATCACATTTGGCCTGTAAACCATTAATTGGTTACTGAGAATTGTAGGTTGTCGTGACTTGTTGTTGTAGGAGATATTTATGTTGGCCAGTTTTCCTGTTTATATGTTTTTACTTGTCACTACTCAACTTGAATAAGGCATTATCTGATACTCGGAATCAGTAGTGGATGCAATCATGTTGTGTCTCGCTTTTTGTAGACTCTTCATGACTGTGAGGAGGCTTTATCACTACATCGAGAAGAAAACCTGAAGGATAAAATCACATCAGTTGCTCAAAGCTGCATCAATAACTTCCGAAGTGATTTTCAGTCAGCTATGTCAGATGACCTGCACACAAATGTTGTTCTAACTGCTTTGTCAGAACCATTAAGAACTATCAACAGTATTCTTAAGTCATTAAAGGTATCTTTGTTCTCAGCTCATGTTTTCTAAGCTCTCATTTTTCCTGCATGATGATTTTTCTACATTGCTCTACTGGGTCTCAAACCCAATTTCTAGCCCTGCACCTATGTTTGCATTTGATGGTCTTTCTATTGCTCTATTCAGGGGAAAAAACAGCAGCAGGCATTGAATATTCAGTCCCTCGTTGCTTTAGAGAAAGAAGTCAAAAACGTTTTGAGTGTTCTGGGGCTCATGGCTTCTTCAACTTACAAGGTCTGACAAAAAAAAAAAAAAAACTGGGACTGCCCTGCCATTGGTTTAGTCAATTTCAGCTATCTTGTTAACCTTGCACTCTCAGAAAGGCGCTAGTTTAATCAATCAGAAGATTGCATGGCCTCTCAAACCTTCAGTGGTTTCTTAAATTTCGTGGCTGTGCCTGGAAGTCCGACTAATTAAAAGTGGAACTGTATGCATATGGCAGTGAAAACATGTTATGCAGGATTTACTTTTGGTTTATTTATTGTTCTTTCAATTCTTACTATGCAGGTCATGCAGGAATTGAAGGACAAAGCTTTGAATAGGGCTGACATGATTAAGGAGGAAGTCATGCGGCTAATCAGAGAAAGGGATTTTGCAAGAAAAAATAAAGATTATGAGAAACCTGATCAAATCAGGAAAAGGTTGGAGGAGTTGGGAATAGGTCTAATGGATGAAGCTAAGGGAACACTTTGGAAACCTTGTATGCCCCCTAAATACAAACAACAAGAGCAAGAAGAGCAACCACTAGTAAAAAAACGTGGACCAGAACACCAACAGCAACATGATCAACAACAAAGCAAGCAATAACAGGAATATAACAACAATAAGAACAACAACAGAAAAGCATTAACAGGAATAAACCTGTACCTGTGGATCTATTTCTGGTAGATGGACAGCAAATGAGGCAGTGATGAATTCTTCCTAGTAATGTCTTCATCTCACAAATATAATAACCTTAAAATTATGTAACCTATTTTTTGAAGTGTATTTTGAACTGTTATAATTGCTGAAAGTTCTCAAGAGCTGCTAATCAGCATAGTAAGTTTTTTTGAAACGGAGCATGGTAAGTTATTTATTTGATTTGATAACTTAACATAGCTGGATCATGGCTCAAAAGATCCTTCTGCAACTCTCTGGGCAACATCATTTGAATGTGATCTAATTTCGTTCGAATGATCTTCTTTCTTCAGCTGCTTCTATTCTGTCGTCTTCAATTGAATTACCTGACTTCATTTGAATGAAATATTTCCAGAGATCTTTTGTTTCATTTTGTTTGAACGTTTTGGATGTGTCATTTGAATGCTAGGGACTTTTGGTTGCCTTTTGTTGCAAAACACCATTTGAATGATCTAGGGCTTTAAACCAGTTTTTTGTCTTTTGCTTTGAGATTCATACAAATGGGTCTGCTTCATTCAAATGAATTGTTTTCGTTGCATCTCTGTTCCTCTTTCTGTCTTCAAGCATTTTAATGAACCTGAGCTGCTTGGGTATGTTTAGTCTAAGGCACTTTTAAGCCATTTCAATGATTCAATATCATTCAAATGTTGAAAACTGTTGTGGCATGAATGCAACTTCTTGGACTTTTTCAAACTTGCTCAACACATGATTAGTTCCTTATGTTTGTTATCATCGAAATTATCTAGAATGTAGATGTTGAGACATGCTCTATCTAACATTCTCCTCTTTTTTTTTTTATGATGATAAACATATTTAAAAAGCTCAGCACAAGCTGCATTCAAAAACCTCCCCTAAGTCCAAGCCTCATTGAACATTTGGCATTTCTTCACTTTTGACAGATTTCAGCAAGTTTGTTTCATGGCTCTCCCTCTTCTTTACAAATAGAAAATGCAGAGTTTCTATAAATTGGAAACATTTATTGATCATCCATGACTTTCTTTAACCTCTTCATTTCCTCCACTAAGGCACCCAAAAGCTCTGTTTGAGATGTCATGTTGATACACATTCAAAATAAGCATTCTTGAATTAGGGAAGAGTTGATGACCTACCCAGAAGATCTTTTAATGAAGAATCTAGGTTTGGGATCTTTATCAAGTCCCATGACCAAGACTGAGCCCATTTCTTCTTACCAGTGGCAGATGATAGACTGAAGGAGAATAGTTCTTTCTATATCACTCTTAAAGTTAGAGAATAAGCATGACCTCATGCATCAAAATAATAAATTAGCCACTTTAAAATCTAGTAGATGTCATTTTGAACCATAAGATGGGACAATTTAACATTAGCCACTTCAATTTTCAAGTTCAGGGAAGAACCTAATGCACATTTAACTATAACAAATAGTTCTCAAAGTTCATTTTCATCCATATGCCAAATTTCAACTTATGCAATTTACACTCAAAGCAAATAAGCCTTCACCATCTGGTTAGTTGTGAGTTGGAATAGACACAAGAAATTAAAAAATAGAAATGGAAAATTTTATTTGATAATTTTTTTTTTGCATTTGTATCAAATATAGCAGATGACGGAATCTTTGCCTAGTCTTCTAATCCTACAAAAAGTTAGTAGAAAAATGAGTTTCCTATCGCCCCAATAAGAAACAATGAGAAAAACAAATCAAGAAGAGACAAAAATAACAAAATCAGTTAAAGCAAATTTAATTTAGGTCAAAGGAAAAATAAATTTCATATGTTCATTTTTCTATGACAACATTAATGGTCTCTTAAATGTAACCATTCTAGTTAAGATTTTTTTCAATCGCCAAAACCAAGTAAGGCAATGGGTCATACCAGCTTGCAAGTTGCTTAATCGACATAGTTTTGGCAAGGCTTGGCTCATATATGTTGATTTTCAGGACTCCATAGAATTAGCTCATGGAGAAAAGGAGAAAAAGACTTATTGGGAGAAAACAAGAGGAAGATAGGTTATGGTCTTATTGTCCTAACTCTCCCCCTAACTTCAATTTATAGATTAATCAAACTTTAATATTATAATTATGCTCCTCAAACTTTACCTAATTACATCAATGTCATCTCTATGAAAAGACTCTTTATTTACCATCCTACCATTATTGTATGGACCTGTAGGCTTTCTCCTTGGTCTATGGTCTTGAGCCCATCTTCCACGTCTCTTGGATGTGTGGGCCTTCTTTGGACTTATGGGTTTGGGCTCATCTTCCAACACACTTGATATGTGGACTTTCCTTGGTTGTGTAGGCTTGGGCCCATCTTTTAACAATATCTACTTTGAGCTCAAGTATAAAGTTAACTTTGAAAGTGGCTAGTTTTGCTTTCCAACCTATAAATAAGGGTCTTTGGCACATCCCTAGTGTAAGACTTACTTGCAAATACTTAATATTTAGAAGGAAAAGCTTTTTGAGTGTAATTTTGTAGGAGAGAAATTTTTGAATCATTTTCTTAAAACTTTTCGAACTTCCTCATTACTTTTTTATTCCCATTCTATTCAAAGCACCAAAATTATTTTTCTAGCTCATATATAAAGGATTGAAAGATTTGGAATCTCCTCAAGGAATAGATCAACTATCTCTCGGTATAGTTGCAAGTTTTATTTTCCATTCTTGTTTTTTTATTTTTTCCTTGTAAAGATTTTCTAAGATCATGGAAAGTCAAACTCAAAGGGGGACTGAAATAAGGAATCTGGGTAATTACCAACTACACTGAATTGATTTTAAAAAGAAGAAGGTTGAGAGATTGTGTTCTTTTTTCACCCAAATTCACACCCAAAGGTGGTTTGCTCTTGAGAGCTTCTTGGTCACTATGGCATGCTCCATTGGTGATTTAAGGTGGAAAATTGACCTATAAACAACTACCTAATGTTCTAAAATGTAGTAGTTAGATTTTGAAATGGACCTTTTATCTTCTTATAAATCCAGGAAATTGATGATAAAAAATTATAAGTAAATATTTAATTTAATTTTTTTAGTAGCTAATCATGATGGCATGTCACTTACATGATTTTGTGACTTAACATATCCACATCGAAGCTCAAAAGATCCTTATTCAACATCATTCCAATGATCTTCTTTCTTCTACTGATTTATTCTGCCATCTTCATTCAAATGAGATATTTCTGGAGGCCTTTTGTTTCTTTCCTTTTGAACATTCGGGAGAGTGTCATTATTGATTAGGGTATTTGTTTAACTCATAAAAGTCACACAAAAATTTAGTAATAGAATTTAAAAAGTGAAAATTTGCTAAAGAAGGATGACCTAGTCTATAATGCCAATGTAATGCAAGTTGATTTGAATTAACTACTAGTGAAATCATCTAATTGTCTCGATAATAGAGACTTCTCACTCATGGCTTCCACTAAACTCATGTTTGATTTGGATGTCTTGAAAAACGTAATGTGGGAAAAAATATTACCAAACAATAAAGTTTATTAGTCAAGTGACTCACTTAAATTTGATTTAGAGGAAATGAAGGACAAATAGAACATAAAAGAGGTAAAGATGGAGAGGAAGATCCAATGCCTTGAACCATTACTTTGAGAGCTATCGACAATTGACATAAAAAAAAATCGATGGGACAAGGAGATAGTGAAGATAACATAGCAATTTTTCCAATAAGATGTTCAAAAGCTCTTGAATCAATAATCCAAGGAGAAAAATTTGAACATGAAAGAAAGAGTATATACATATAGTGGCAATAGTAGGAATACAAGTAGTAAGGTAGAGTCAACATACTCTAGAGTTTCAACAAGACAACATTATCTTCTTATGTAACTATCTTGCCTTTAGAAGAATCAAATGGCCCCGTTGCTTTAGATTGAGTCATGACAATTGCTTGATTTTACATGAGGAAATTTGGTTTTCCATGCAGTTTACAACCCTTCTCTGCTATATGATTCGACAAATCACAATAGGCACATCCTTGAATCTTTGGAGAATCACTTACTTTTTTGCCTCTACCACAACTTTTATCACCTTGACCTCCACCTTGTCCATTGTTACCGCTTACTCTGTTGGCAAGACTTGAGACTCAAATGTCTTTATTGGAATTCTATGCATAGTAACACAAATATTATTAATGAAGGGTTTGGAGGTTGAATTAAGAATTTGAAACTGCCATGTCAAAGTATGACTTTGAGTTGGCAAGATAGATGACTACTTTTGTTTGTCGTTTTTGAATAACTATGTTTGTAGAATAAGGATGGACAAGCTTTCATTCTAGTTACAGACCTAAAAAATTAGCAAAGTACGCATTTTGGTTAGCACCCTATTTAGTTGTGTATATCTCCTGAAGACAAGCTTTTGTAGGTTGTTTGGGGTGGAATATAACTTAACACAAATTTTCCAAATAATTTTTGTAACATTCAAGTAGACAACATTATTTGTGATTGATTCTTCTATGTTATTTATCAACTAGTTGGACAATAATTGTGTCCACTTTTAACCACTTTTGGTAAGTGGCATCTTCTATAGTGGAAGATTGAGGACCAACAAGATCACTAGGAGCTAAGTATTGTCTAATTGATTGCAACCATGAAAGATAATTGGATGTACCCTTGAGAGGAATAGTTTAGGGTTTAGGGATAAGGCCTTGGTAGTAGTTAATAAAATCTAATCTAGTAGGATCTTATCTTATCAAGAAAATAATTGTGTCCACTTTTGGTAAGTGGCATCTTCTTGATAAGATAAAATCCTACTAGATTAGATTTTTTCCAAAATCTCTCTTGCCTCTCTTTCCCCTCTCAAATTCGTATCCTAACACCTCTACTCTCCTTTTCCTCTCCTCTTCTCTTTTTTCTTTCTAGCACTCACTCTATCTCCCTTTCTTCTTCCACTTTATTTCTTTCTTCTTCTCTTATCTTCTCTCTTATTCCAACCCTTTTAACCTCTCTTTCAATTCTCCCTTGCACTTTTAAGAAAAGATAAGGACCTTCCTCAAATAGGGTTCTTTTCATCAACTCATGTAGTTCTTAAATTTTCTACCATATTTGTCAGGATAAGAAAAAAACTTATAGTTGAATAAAAAAAGTAATCTTTGATTGAAAAACGAGCAATAAGAAAAACATTATATGCAAGCAAGGGGACCAGGACGTGTTAGAATTGCAAGGTTTAGGCAATCTTTCCAGGCAAAAGGGAATAAAAGAATTAAACTTTCAAAGAGTGAACAACTGATGGCAAGTGTAGATAATTTTTTTTTCTACAAAAAAAAAGCCAACAACGAACTTAGTCTTGTACGTGCATGAAGAGAAATAACAACCAACAACGAATTTAGTATCGATGAGAAATTTGGCACTATCTTTTTTGTTATTTGCAATTAGATTATCCTCATAAGGGACCTTCGAACCCTAATCGTGTGTTCGAGCTGATTATATATGTGATTCTTGATTGTTTAAGCAAAAGTGTTTTTTCATTTTGTTTGTGTAGTTTCTGAAATGGACCATATGAAGTGTTTTTTAGCCAAGAAACATACATGTCGAAGAAAATCTGAAATGATAAGGTTATTTTATGTAATTTCACTTTAAAAGGGGTATTTTAGTGAATTTAAAATTAAAATAAATATTACAATTGAACCATACGAAAAGACTACTACTTAGGTATTTTTAAATTTTAAATTAAATTAAATATTATATTATAATTAGACCATTGAAGCATTGAGATGAAGACATTACAGGAAGAATCAGATACATTTTCTGTCGATCTACAATAAATAGATCCACAACCAGTTGGGAAAGAGAAGTCATTGTACACGTTTATTCCTGCTATTGCTTGTTCGGTTGTTGTTCTTGTTGTTCTTGTTGCTGTTGGGGTTCTACTTCACCTTGTTTTCCTAGTGGTTCCTGTTCTTGCTCTCGTTGTTTGTATTTAGGAGGCACACAAGGTTTCCAAACGGTTCCCTTAGCTTCATCCATTAGACCTATTCCCACCTCCTCCAACCTTTTCCTGATTTGATCAGGTTTTTCATAATCTTTGTTTTTTCTTGCTAAATCCCTTTCTCCGATTAGCTGTATCACCTCCTCCTCAGTCATGTCAGCCCTACTCAAAGCTTTGTCCTTCAATTCCTTCAAGACCTGCAATGAAAGTGTAGATGCCATTGAAGTTTTGAGAGGTCAATCCCTGCAATCTTCTCCATGGTTTGATAGATTATTTTAAGAGTGCAAGGTTAACAAGGTAGCAAATGTATTGGGTTGAAATTGACAAAACCAATAGCAGAGCAGTCCCAGTTGTTTTTTTGTTGGAATCCTACCTCGTAAGATGAAGAAGCCATAAGCCCCAGAACACTCAAAACGCTTTTGATTTCTTTCTCTAAGGCCACGAGGGACTGAATATTCAATGCCTGCTGCTGTTTCTTCCCCTGATTAAGAATGATCATCAAATCATAAAATTTGGTACAGGTTTAGAAACTGAGTGTGACACCATCAAATCACAAAATTGGTGCAGGGATGGAAATTGAGTTTGAGATCCAAAAGAGGAATGTAGGAAAAATCTAACTTCAAACACAAGTGGAGCTGAGGAGAAAAAGATACCTTCAATGACTTGAGAATAGTGTTGATAGTCTTTAATGGTTCTGATAAAGCGGGTAGAACTACATTTGTGTGCAGGTCATCTGACATAGCTGACTGGAAATCACTTTGGAACTTATTGATGCAGCTTTGGGCAACTGATGTGATTTTATCCTTCAGGTTTTCTTCTCGATGTGGTGATAAAGCTTCCTCACAGTCATGAAGAGTCTACAAAAAAAAAAAAAAAAAAGCAGACATAATATGAGTTCAAGTGACAAGGTAAGTAAAAACATATAAACAGGAAAACTCGCCAACACAAATTTCTCCCCAAGTGACAGATCACAGTTACCTCCAATTTTCAGTAATTTGAAAAAATCTACACATCCAATCCAATCAATGGTTTATAGGCCAATTTGGGTAAAACTTCAGATGACTATAGTACATGGTTGGGAAGTATAATAACATATCCTATAAAAGCCACAAGTACCGCATGCCTGTCACACTGATTGCACACACCTATGTTATCAGTAGTATGCATGTTAATGAGGCTCCTTTGAGATGACAAAACTCTGCTTACCTTATAGATGTAAAAAAGGGTATCTGATGCTTCTTCAACTTGGTCGATAGAGTAGTTGAATGGAGATCGGTAGTGAGTCCGCATCAAACACATTCTCAAAGCCAATGGATGGTACTTAGCAGATACCTACATGCAATTGTTGGTCCCTCTGTCAATTTGGTGAACCCAGACTACTGATACCTTTTTGACATATTAAAAGTAGGAGAAATTATTAGGTCAATGAGAACAGTGCTGATACTTGAACAACTACTGTTGATGGCATTTTATTGGAAAAAAAATGTAGTGATTTATTTATGCAATAACCTCACGAATAGTGAAAAAATTTCCAAGTGATTTGGACATTTTTTCATTGTTAATATTGACAAAACCATTGTGCACCCAATATTTCACTCCAGCCTCTGAACAAGCAGCACAACTCTGAGCCAGCTCATTTTCATGATGGGGAAATATCAAATCCTGGCCGCCACCATGAATATCAAAAGTAGGACCTAGATGTTGAGCACTCATGGCACTGCACTCAATATGCCAACCAGGTCTTCCAGGACCCCATGGGCTCTCCCAGCTAGGTTCTCCCGGTTTTGCAGACTGCAAGCATCAAAGAATCATGATCAAGTTGAAAAACACACTCCCAAATAAAGCATGAACAACATAACTGCAATGCTGCAAGCAAATACATAAATTAAAGTGTGACACTGGTTGCTTACTTTCCATAATGCAAAGTCAGCAGGATGTCTCTTTCTTGAATCTACTGCAACACGTTCTCCTGCCCGGTTATCTTCCAATTTCCGACCAGATAAACGACCATACTCAGGGAAATGGTCAACAGAAAAGTAAACATCTCCATCAAGCACATAAGCACAGTCATTTTTAATAATCTGCAAATTAATAGCCAGACTCAACAATAACGATTGATTTTCAAAAGAAGTACACAGACTACAAGAGAGACCTCTTGTCTTCTGTCAGCACATCCCGTATGCACCATCATTCAAGATAAATACTAAAACCAAGAAGGAAAAAAAAACTAAAATATTTAATGTTAAGGTGGTGGTTACCTTTAGTAGAAAAAAAAAACAGTGTTCACAAGAAATATTAACTAATTAATGCAAAGCATCACCTGAGCAATCATATCCTTGATCTGATCCATGTGGGTAGAAACTCGTGGTTCTTTAGTAGGAGGCAAGCAGTTAAGGTCAGCCACATCAATATGAAACTCATCACAAAATCTATTACTCAAACTCAAAGGATCTTCCTTCAATTCATTCGCTTTATTAATTATCTGCAACAACAATATAAAGAGGAAGGTATTGCAAAAGTTATCCGAAAGTACCAACACAGATACCAGACATGACTTGACTAGAAGGCTTAAAAAGCAAATAAACAAATACAGCAACTGAAGAGGAATAAATTTACATGCACTTCTATCAACAAGAACATGGACTTATAAGGCCCAAATTTATAGAACAAAAACATACATCAATCTTCTTGGTTCTTTAAGTGCTCCTCCATCACATATTGTGATAAAAAATCTAAGAACTGAAGCATGCTCCTCATATCTATATAGATGGGTTTACCTTATCATCAACATCTGTAAAGTTACGGATGTAGGTTACTTCATATCCCAAGTATACCAAGTATCTGTATATGCAAGAAAGTTGAAGAACATAACTTAATTAGTATCCATGAAAACCCTGATTCATAACTACTGTAAGTTCATGTGCTTCCTTACCATCAAAATCAAACAGGCAGAAAATTGGGTATAAAAGGAAGTTCCTATGAGTATACAAACTGCCATCTAGTACAATCTCATTAAAAAAAAACACATGCTTTAGAGAACCAAGCAACAGATGCCTATGCAAGTTTCATGTTAAGAACATGGACGGCTTAACTCCCAAGACTCAGCCGCTGACAGCTAAGAGTTTCATTATCCAATGACATGGTACATTACCTATGAAGAAAAAAAGGAAAAAAACCAGAAACACCTTAGGACAACTTGCCAATACACAAGTAGACAATAGCATATGGTCCAGGACTCCATTATCCAGTATGTATATGTTCGATCAATTGTTTTGATTTTTTTGGACAAGTGAAAACTATGAGTAATAGAAGCTATATGATTTAGTGAAACTTCAAACAAGCTGTGAGCAAAAAAAATAAAAAAAATATTGCATGGTTCTAATATGCCTTTAATCTGGGCTACCTGCTAATAAAAAAAATCCTGCTGATAGTTCAGTCAACATAAACTCAACATGCAAACCAAATTGATCACAAACAGTTAGTATGCAATGAGGAACCACAACTACTTCACTGTCAAAGAAAAAATACAAAAATTCATCTAGTAAAAAAATGTAACACCAATCTTTCACCAAACAAGTAAAACAAAATTCATATTAAAGAAGAACATACAAATGAGAACACACAGTCACCTGTAGAGAACATCAAAAGCAACGTAGGCACGAGCATGGCCTATATGACTATAATCATATGCCGTGACTCCACAGATGTACATACCCACTTTGCCAGCAACCCTAGGTTCAAAAACCTCCTTTTGCTTCATCATGGTGTTGTATATCTGGAACTGCAGATTCCTCCCCATCTCTGCAACTACAAAAACCCTAACCACAGGTTGGCAGAGGCAAGGGGAAGCAAGAAGGGCACCTCTAGAGGATTGATTATGCTAGTCCTTGTGCACGAGAGGCAGAGTATCCAGTGGCGGAGGGAAAAGAGGAGGAGAGAGGTGCTCGCATGCCAACTGCTTGGAAATAAAGTTATTGGTTTCTTGATAAACTGGTGAGGAAGGGTTCTGAGTCAAGGGATTGAAATTGAAGTAAAGTTACCACTTTAATGGAGAAAGAAAGCAGCAATGCAGCATAGTTATTAATGGGTGTTAAATGCGTAGATTCTTTAGACAATCTAAAACATAATGGTTTAAACTGAGATGAAATTCTATACATTCACCCTCAAGAAATCAGAAAATTACACACTTTTTTTCTCTAAAATCGCTATGAGTCTATGACATATTCGCATTGACCAATCTAGTAGCAAATCCCATCCAATGAACAGGCCATAATGAAAGATAAATCTAAGTAATGAAGAAAGTAAAACTCAAGATAGAAGAAACTTAGCAAGTTTTTGAAATGGTGGAAAGAGATTCATATAGAGATGGGAGCAGGCACCAAAATATGTTAAGGGAAGAACATAACAGATAGGAAATAGAGGTGAACACAAGTTCGAGATGAATTGATGACTTTCCAGGGATCACAATATGAGCATGACCTGTACCAGTTCACCCTCTCTTTTTCCATTCTCAGTTTTAGACCAATAAAATTCAGTTAAAAGACAGCAAGCTGCACAAAGTCTGCATGTTCTATTCAGTGTTTGGACAAAAAATAATATAAATTTCCAAAAAAAGTAAGAATTTATGAATATAAACTTCAATAAGAACGTCTCAAAGGCCGGTCCCAGAAGTTAAGGTAAAGCCCAACAGAAAAAAAAGTCTCAAAATCCTTCCTGTGATCCTCAAGTCTAAAAAAGTACAATAATAAAAAAAAAAGTACACAAAAAATAATTACCATTACCTGCTGAGCTCTAATTCTCCCTTGCCCCTCAACAGCCAATGTCTCTAAACGAATCCTTGAGAGAAATCTCCTACTCTCAAATTTAAGGCTTAAAAATAAGAAATAATTAATGAACGCAGGATATTAAAACATAAGCAAAACCGATAGGATGCAATATAAAATAAACTAAAATTTAAAAAAATTGTGGATTCCGCAGGGAAAGAATCAGCAAGAGCTACCGGATTTCAGGGGAAGGGGGGGTCGCCGACGAAAAGTTTCCAAACACAGCGAGACAGCACACCGAAAAACACGTGAGAAGAGGGTTTACAATAACGGAAAATTTCAAAGAGAATAATGCGACGGTGGAGGAAACATAAAGCGTTACAGCAAGACGGAGTGGAGGTGAGAGCGGCGAGTGGCAGAGACGATAGGAGAACTCCCAATTTTATTCGCTGCTTCTCTAATGGGAACCATCTTACCCAAAGCAATTGGAGCCTCAGTTAGCCTCAATGATCAATAAATTTATTGATTATGTCTCCACATAATGTCTATGTTTAGTATATTTGTCAATTGTGAACATATAATTAATATATTTTCTAAATAATTAACAACCTAATATCAATTTAATTAATTCATATATTAGTATGTTTTACTCACATATTTATGATCAATAAGGCTCCTAAATTTCTACATAATATAAAATAAATAATAAAAATAGGAAAAAATAATCAATAAATTTCATAAATAATAAATTATAAAACAAACTAATAAATATAAAAACATTAAATAATTAATAATAATTTTAATATAACACTAATATTTTTATTAATAATAATAGTAAGGTTTTTAATTATTAAAATACTATTACCAACTATAAAAAATTATTTATTAATAATATTTAAAATTAAAAGATTAAAAAATTAATTATTATCAATCAATAAGTAACATGTATAATAATTAATAATAATAAAAATAGCACTATTTATTTAATAGGAAATGATAATGTATAAATTTAGTATGTAGGCTTTTTTATGATTGAATGTGATGTTGAATTATTCAAAATAATTGTATGTGAATGTGTGGATGTGGTGCGAATTTGATTCCACCCATTTAAGATATTGTTTTGGGTTTGTATTTTATTGAAATGATTTAATCACATACAATTATACTTGTTGAATGTTGGTAATTGTGAACTTCAAGTGGTTGTTGAAATTTCGATACACTCTCCCCACAAGTCGGGATAATTTTTTCGATCGAGTCAGGTAGAGGATTGGAAGAGTCGGATTCAAAATCATTGGAGGCCAAGTCAAGACTTGGGATTGTTGGACAATCTCGAGTTTGGCTTGTTATATTAACGATTCTTATTTCAAGTTTGAGCTCAAGTAAAAATTCAATTGAGCCGAGTTTTTTTTAGCTAAGTTTGAACAAGTTGCGAGCCAATTTGGTTTGGTGCCACCCTACATGCAATAGTGAAAAGGCTAACGATGATGTCACCATGGTTGCATAGATACTAATAATGTTGACATTGGTTAGGAAGTTGAAGTTCAAGAATTGGAGTCTGGTGGTATTGATGCAAATGAGATAGCTCAAGATGCCATCGAGAATGTGGTAGCAGTAGAAACTAGTGCTGCAAATAACCACAAGAAGAACTTGGTGGGGGAAAAAAAGTCCAAGAATAATGACATCCAGGGAGAAGATGAAAAAACTTCAAAACTAAGTTCCAACGAGTATCATTTGAAAGTCTTTTGACCCCTAGTTCCTATGTCAAATCCTACACGAAGTGCAATGTACATGTGCTGAAACAATTGATAATGCTTTACTTGGTCTGACAAAACGTGAAGGCCTAGTAAAATGTACTCAGCTTTGTAGTCAGCTTGTTGATAGGTTAATAAAACTCTCATAAGGAAATCAAATCCTGAAAAATATTCTTGGCCTGATTGTTTTGCACACAATTATTTTGCACTTGTTCTGACATTCAAGTAAATGGTTTAGTAGGGTTTCTTGGAGCAGTTATAATTAATAAATAAAAGGAATAAATGACAAAATTGTCATTAGAACCATTATAGTGATTCTGTTGTTGTCTATAATAGATCTTGACACGAAGGATATGCATTATAGATGAAAAAGAGATGGAATTGATTATTTTTGTTATTTATAGAAGTATTTATCCTTGAAACATAATTGGTGTATAGTGATAAAAGAACTAAGTTGATGATAGTGATTCAACAATAGACATTTTTTTACTATTGATTACCTCTGGGTCTTTTAGTAACTAGTTATCAGTTGTTGTGTCGGATTGTTGTAGTACTTTTGTTTTGCTTATGTTCAACACATGGTGTTAGGTTCTTGTTCTTGTTCTTCTTTTGCTTCAAGTTCATGTGTTGTCCCACTAATTTCATGTTACATTTTCTTGAACTTCTCTCACTAATCTTTTCTTGAGAGATAAAGAAACAGTGGTGAACAATGAACCTGTCAAGAGGCAGAGACGATGGAACTCAGAAACTCTCAAATTTTCTGAATCGCAAAGCTCGAGTTAGACCCCTTCAAGTACACCTCATGATACATTTCCACCTAAGCTTACATTTAATCGGTTCGACTCCATAAAAGGCAGAGATACCCCTAAGGAGAGTATCGGTAAGTAAGTTTAGTATTTTATTTGTTTCAATTCATGTGTAATTAATATCCAAACAAGTATTTTTTTTTCAGAATGTTTTCTATTATTTTTTGAAGGTTTTGATTTCTTGGTGTATACTCATGATGTTATTCCATTTTTATTTATTTTTACCTTGCACTTCCACCATCGTAGAAGCCAACAACAAATTCTTTGAGAATCGGTCATTTTCTGCGTCCATTTACTCTGAAAGTTGTTCAAGAGCTTCTTGAGAAGATTGGGACTATGATTGACTTTTGGATGGACCATTTTAAGACTCGCTGCTTTGTAATAATATGATTCTTGCTTTTCTATTATTTTGACTTCTTTAGTGAGATCCCTACAATAGTCCACATAGGTTTGAAAAGGCAAGAGCAGTTAGATGAATTTTGATAATGTTACCTTATTGTTTATGAATGTTGTTTTTTATTGATTTTTTTCGCCTTTTGTAGTATTCATCATTTGAAGAAGCAATAGATGCCCGAAATGCCCTATACAATGACCACTAAATGGAAGACATTTGCTTATGGTTGTATTTGTGGATGTTCAAGAAGTAAAATCTCGTCAGGAAGCTCCTCCACCATCTCCAACACATGTAAGCACTCTCACAACACCATCAACGCTGGTGGCCCCGGTCCAA
The DNA here is from genome assembly GCF_029961685.1 of Aristolochia californica. NCBI lineage: Eukaryota > Viridiplantae > Streptophyta > Magnoliopsida > Piperales > Aristolochiaceae > Aristolochia > Aristolochia californica. The sequence goes on along the minus strand of NW_027182103.1, from coordinate 4,215,556 downwards.
ACTTCTCATTAGAATGCTCTCAGGTAGCACCTACTGTCGCCACCTCCTCTTCCACCACCACCACCACCACCATCGATATTGGAGTCCCCCCTAGCCATAGAGAAAAGGTTACTCTGCCACCTCCAAAGAAACTAGATTTGCTTATTGTTACACTTGATGATGTCTTCAAGAAAACAAAGGCTACCTCAATAATCTATTACTTGCCTCTATCCAAAGAACAAGTTGCAGCAAAGTGTGTAGCACAAGGCATCTGAACCATTTGTGACGAGATTAACTTAAACTATAATTGTTATATTTATGTTTTTCTTAGTTTTGAGAAATCGATGACTGCTGTATGGTTGCAATCTGCTTTATGTGATGCTTTAACTTTTAAAACGTGGTAACAGTAGAAAGATAAAACCCCCATTTCTAGTCTGAGGGTTGTCTTTCTATAATCGTGTGAATTTGTAGGGAAGAAAGCCTCGCAGAAGAACAAATTTGATAGAATAAAAGAAAACTAGCTTCATAAAGAGGAAGCTTAAACAAAAAAATTCATAATGAATAAAATAAGAGGGCATGTTATGTCTATGGAAAACTTGGTCATTTTGCTAAACAATGTAGGCACAAGAATAATAAAGGGCAAGGTGATAGTACGACCATAGGCGAACATGATAACCGGAACTAGTTCAGCTAAAACCGATGGCGGGTTAATAACAACTAACTTGAAAATAAATCTGACATTTAATCCAACCGATTGGTGGATTGACATAAGAGTAACTGTCCATATTTGTTATGATATTTCTACTTTTTTTTTCCTACCAGGAAGTCAAAGGAAGAACTATGACAATGGACAATTCCACTGTTGCTCAAGTGATAGGTAAAGGAGAAATAGAGTTAAAGTTCACATTTGGGACCACTCTCTCTCTTCACAATGTGTGGTACTTGTCAGACGTACAGAAAAATCTTGTTAGCAGTTTCCTTCAAAGTCAGCTAAGCTACAAATTAGTGTTTGAATTGAATAAGGTTGTCATTACCAAGGGTGGGTCTTTTTTAAGGAAAGGTTATGTTTCAAATGGTTTATTCAAATTAGATTGTAATTTCTACCAAAAATATCAATGAGAATAAAGTTTCATCTTATGTCATGCTTGTTAACTCCTTTAACTTGTGACACAATAGATTTGGACATATAAATATGAACACTCTAAAAAGAATGATGGATCTAAATTTAATACCTAAAAATAACATAGAGTTACAAAATAAATATAAGATTTATGTCCAATCAAAACAAACTAGAAAGTCATTTAAGTCAACAAGTAAATGCTCTGGCCTTGTAAAACTTATTATACATATTGATATTTGCGAGATGAATGGTATTTTGACCAGAAGAGGGAAAAACATTTTATTACCTTTATAGATGAGATGTGAAAATATTGTTATGTATCTAATTAGAACTATGGACGAAGTATTATAAAATTTTAAAATTTATGAATTAGAAGTAGAAAATCAAACCCAAAAAAATAATAAAAAGACTTAGGTGAGATAAAGGAGGAGAATATAGTTCTATAGAATTTGAAAATTTTGGTGAAGAACATGGTATCATACGATCGCATTTCAAGGCCACTCAAAAAACACCATATAAGTTATGGTGAGGTAGAAGACCTAGTATTAAATATTTAAAAGTACAGGGTTGTATGGATATATTGAAGATCTATGGATCTACAAAATTCTTTCTATGGTATGTGTTCCAATTTGCAAAGCATTCCAACCTCGAGGGAATACTTGGTACGCAAAAAATTGGAATATACCGGATTGTGAAGATGAACTCCTATTCAAAATAGCTTGTAGCATGGTTTGGTTTGTAGGCTACTTGAAGGAATATGTTGCACTGTGAGTTCTTGAAAGGAATGGCGCACCCAGCTTCCACCCAAATATACCGGATCTTGAAGTGCTGCACGGTTCTTCTGCAACAGGGCTATCACTTGAAGCTCCAGAATCAATAGACACGGGTATATTAGATATTCCTTGTAGCTCCTGAAGCAGATTGAATGGAGTTGATGGATAGCACATGGAGAGAGGAGATGTAACTAATAATGGAATTTCCTAACCTTGAGGCCTGATGACGGTGTAACCTTTGGAGATAGCTCTGGCGCTTCCAAAGCCGGTGGCAAAGATACAGTCTGTAATGGAGGACAAAAAAAAAAAAAAACTCAGCAAATAAGATAAAAATATATATATATATATAGAGGGCTTATCCAATACGAAAAACCATGTGATGCGAAACATGCAAAACGATTATCTCAGCCATCTGATCATGATCAACGGCTATCTCAACCGTCTGATCAAACAGATATCTCAACCTCCGATCAACAGCTACCTCAGCCATCCGATCATGATTGGACAGCTGAGATAACCATTTCGCACCAAATGGTTTTTCGTATTGGATCAGTCGCGTATATATCTATATATATATATATATATGATAAAATAAGTGGAAAAGGAATTGAGACAAAGGAAAACAAAAATAACACCGAAATTTATATATGGTTTGGCTATTTATCCCAATCCATAGGATGAGAAGAAAAAAGGGGAGATTTCACTACTCCAATGTTACAAGTACTTCGAATCCATGTAGGCAAGAGAAAGATTTGGCTCTTGTCCGGATCCACAATTATCTCAATAAGATAGATTGAGAGAAATAAGTGGAAGATACCAAAAAAATTCTTTAATCTAATTTAAGCACATTTTATAACATTATACATTTTTATATCATTATACGTTTCATTCTTTTGATTCTTCTAACAACACAGCAGTGAAACACAGTTAATGAAGCCTCACCCGAGATGTGGATCTCACACTTGGAAGCTCAAGAAGTGGTCTTGACGAGGTAGAAGGAGATGCCTGCAAAGATTGAAAGAAAAGATGGAGAAATATAGATACTCAGTAAATATTCATAACAACAGTAAATTCTAAGAGTTTCTTCACAGCTTCCAAAATTCAAATTTGCTCTAAAGAAGATTGAAATCTGATGATATTCAGTAAGCATTCACTTGACCTGCACTTAATATTTAGCATTTTGTGATTTACACAGATGCAGAACTAGTGAATTTCAAATTACTATAAGATAGTCACAAAAGCAATAACAAACAAATGAACTTCTCTTTGATTGTTTACCTTAGTTAATAAGTAAACAGTTCAGAGATTAGGTTATGGTTTACCTGAATACCCACAGGTTTTCTGTTCTCCTCCATCGAATTTACAAAGTTGACCAACCGAAAAACTCCTTGGTTAGTAACATCCTGAGATAGCAGACAAACATTTTTAATATTCAGATTCCTTTAAGTTTGTGCTTATGCCCTTGAACTACTTGAGATTATAACACCTCAGAGTTCAATCCTTCAGAGAACTACAAAATTACCTGTTTCCCTTCTATTCGGCCAATTTTTGTCTCCTGAGAGCAGGAAAAAGAGGACAAGTTATCAGTTCCTTTAGTCAGCGCATATTTAACAAGGCCAAAATAGGCTCATCATTTCCAGGGTCCCATCATGGACAGCAAATGTCCAACCACCACTGGAATTAGATACCTTTTTGCCACCACCGTTGGTGATTCAGGAAAGAACAAATCTATAGGTCAAATTTCTTAAATTACCAGGTCCTGAACTACACGTTGAACGGATTCCACATCCACGCCAAAGTTTTTCACATCTCCTCTTAATTCAGCAACCTGTGAACAAGGTCATCAGAATACAAACTTCACGTACATATTCACCAGATTATTTCAGCAAGAAAGCTTCTCTAACCTCATCCCGAGTAGCAGTATTGATTGCAGTACACTGGTCTAAGTTATGATCCACAGTCTCAATTTTGGCAGACAAATCCCTTCGAGTAGCCTGAGAAAGCAAAAGATTCAACCTAAAGCAAAAGATTCAACCTTGTGTGATATTCAAGAATATAGCAGAACAAAACAAAGACCTTTCACAGTATTCATTATCTGTAATAAACTTCAAAAATATTAATCTGTTTCTCCAAATTTCCTCATAGGCCTCTCTCTCTCTCTCTCTCTCTCTCTCTCTCCCTCTTGTGTGATATTCAAGAATATAGCAGTACAAAACAAAGACCTTTCACAGTATTCGTTATCTGTAATAAATTTCAAAAATATTAATCTGTTTCTCCAAATTTCCTCATAGGTCTCTCTCTCTCTCTCTCTCTCTCTCTCTCTCTACAGATACATTAATATTGATTTTTATATATAAAGAGAGAAAGATATGAAACAGAATTGGATAAATTATTCAATACAAATGTTTCTTTTATCACAACAGTATCAACATGTCTTGGCAAAGATATGAAACAACTTTCACAGTTAAATAAAAAAATTGATTTTTCTAAGAAAAAAATGTAATCATATATAAGTTGTTCCCACCAAGGAGGAACTTATTCTTGGATATTTATTTCTGCTTGTTGATTACAGGCACACTACACCCCATACCCCCTGGTGAGATTTGAACCCAAGATCTCATGCTAGAAAACCTCCCATGTGAACATGAAGCCAAAGGCCCAATCCACAAGTTATACTTGGATATGGCAGAAGAGAAAACTGACTTACTGATACAGAGGACCAAACTTGTTCAAGCTGTTTCCCAACAGTATTGCAAGCATCAGATAAACTACGGCGTGTGGCAAACATCATGTCAGAAATCTTCCAGCCCTACAACAAAAGAACAGAAAAGCCTTGATTTGAGAAAATCAAATCCATGAAACAGTTAAGGCAGTAGAAGATCTGAGCCATGATAATGCAAACCCACAAGCAGTCAAAGTGAATGATAGAATCTGAGCTTAATAAGTACGAATGCTATAAAAGTGACATGCAGACACTCCCTAACCATAAGTACAAAAGAGAGTTATAAATAGATAGTGCATCAGCAAGCAAACAAATTCTACACACTTCACTAAAACAAAAAGGTAGAATGAGATGTTTTCCCTGTTAAGTTGTGGAGCTTAATTAACGCCTTATGTTGAGTTGGTCACGGATCGACCTTCACGGTAAGGTCGCCATGGCTCCCAGGGGTGCAGGGGTAGAGCCCCCGTCCAATCCACGATATATTGATTGTTGTTTCATTAAGGGCAATTTGAGAATTTTACTCTTGTATCGCGGTTGCCCAAATTTTCTCTTTATAATTGTATGGCACCGCTATTAGGGTTTTATCATCTTAATCCGAGGAGCGTTACAAGTTGTAACCCGAGAGTTTAAAGAGATCCACCTGTAAGTGTGCGATTTCTTTTGTAAACTATTTCGTCTTCGTAATGGATTACTGCAACGGCGGAAGATAGAATGTAGTCTCACCTTGAGGCGAACCTGTATAAATCTCGTTGTCTTTATTTAGTGCTTGTTTTTCCCTTCTTCCGCATTTATTATTATTGTTCTCATTAGTTTAGAGTTAGGGTGTCTAATTCCTAACATTCCCTAGAAGTCATATGTAATTAGGGATTTCTCATATGTGCCATGAATGATACTGCATCAACACAAACTATAAGTTTGAGCTGTTTCTGGCTGGGCTGCAATGTGAGACTGGAGTTCATAGTTTGAATTTTGATGTGGATATCATGGCTTTGTGTGCTGCACATGAAGTGGGTAGGGTGTATTTCTGGGACGCTTGGGGCCATCCAGAAATGGGTATTGATATGGATGGCTGGCAACAAATTCTACACCTGCAAAACGGGAGATCTTTGCAGCCCATTAAGAGCAGACTCATTGGCAAGCTCAAAGTTGACTGCTTGACAGCTGACATTCAGGCTTCATATTCTTTAAATTCCTATTTGAAAAAGGGCAGAAAATTTTAATTTTCAATCTGATCCTATGTATATTTGAAAATAATAGTAAAGTCAATTATGTAAATTTGTTAGCAAGAAAATATACAAATTCTAGTGAAACAGAAACTATGAGTCTCAGTATGGAGTATAAATTACACATTATACCAAGTTAACCATTTTACAGAATAGCTGCTCTCCACATTATGGCTGACCCATTGTAATTCTTTCATTTGTTCACAAAAATTTCATCACTTCCTTACAAACAAAAGAGCAAGACAACATAATCTTACCTTTAAAAACAATAGGTCTCACTAAAGTCTTAAACATTCACCTCGAAATCATGAAATTTGTAATAACTAAATCATTGTTTTTCATATTCTAAGCCTCTAATATAGTAGGTTCTTTCCAGAATTAGCAAACTAGAATGGCAACTTGCACATAAATCAGCAATTCATAGACAGTTTTAAAGAATTTTAAGTTTATCCATCATCAAATTTGAGGTCAATGAAACACGTCCCAAGCATTATGTTTAGTGCCATCTTAAGCATTTTCCTCCAAACCAAGAAGACTACTAAATGAATCATTACTTCTTATATCCTAATCCTCTAACTTATCTGAATCATTACTCACACCCCCTTGACAAATTGCAAATTATTCTCAACCCCTGAATTTCAAAAGTTAGTAGTGTCGCTCCCATAGAAACAATTTAGGGCCAAAATGCTTTTACCTAATTTTAAAGTTTCACAAATACCATCTGTTCATTTTACAGTACCAGTAAGTAATGAAGGGGACTCAGCATTAATCATCAATTGGTTGCCAAAAAAGAACCCACTTTCTTCGAGATTAAAGCATGTATTTGATGAAACTCTGGATATTAGTGAAGCTTTTCATGTAATTGCTGCTAGTAATGTATCAGATGAACTTGCAAAGTTGGGGTCACTGGTCCTACTCTTGTTACCAGGGACTCTTTCCCTCTGCCTATGCCCAGCTGAGGCTCTGCCTATATGTTGTATTTTGAAAATTCTTTATTTTTTTAATGAATCACTCCAAATGTTCAAAAAATTATTATTAACTTATACTTAAAAAAAAAAAAAAAAAACTGACGGAGAGATGGACCAACCTCCTCCCTTCTCTCCTCATATCAGGAGGAAGGGAGGTATAGGGAACTTCCCTCTCCTGTGCCTCACCCCTCATGCATGGAGATGTGCTGGTGCACAGGAGGGCAGAAAGGCCCACCTTCCCCCACTTTCCCCCTTCTCTGATTCTATAATTAGAGAAGGGGGAGGGAGGGCCCTCTCCCAGCTCCTGCAGTGCAGTAGGGAACTCACTGCCCTGCAGGGTGGGGAAGGTTTGCCCCTCCCAGTCTCCCTCTTTTTGAGAACCACGGGAACATAAGAACCTCCCTGCAACCTGCACTTATAAGAGAGGCTCTTGCCCCTCCCAGCTCTGATAGAGGGAGATTGGGAGGGCAAATCATTCCCCATCCCACAGGGCAGTGTGAGGTCCACCGCCATGCAGAAACAAGGGGAGGGCACGGCTCATGCTGGCATGGCACTGTCGTGCGTGGAGTGGGGACCTTTCACCTTTGGGGATGTACCAATCACCAGAGCAAAGGAGAACCTACCTTCCCTTTTCCTCCCCTTCCCTCCCTTCCCTACCACCCAGCACTAAGAGGAGCAAAGGAGAACCTACCTTCCCTTTCCCCCCCCTTCCCCCCCTTCCCTCCCTTCCCTACCACCCAGCACTAAGAGGAGGTAGGCCCCTCCCTCTTTTTTTTTCCTTAAAAAATATAAAAAATTATAAATCTAATTATAAATTTTGAAAGTTAAATTTTATTGAAGAAAAAAACACAAATGCAAAATTAAGGGTAGAAGTGCCAATTTTTACCTTAATTCTATCTTAAGGGGATGAGGATGATAAGAGTGTGAATAATTTTTACATTATGCAGGGAGATAAGTGTATTTAACCTCATAAAACAATATTACCTTCCACCATATATAACCATATCCAACAATTCCACCTGTTATGAAAATAACTGGCATGCCAAAGGAGTTGTTCCCTGCACAATATGACACAGAAGAACATTAAGAGACTCAAATGGCACAGAGATTAACAAATTTCCACCTTCCACAAAGACTTAATTGTATCCTTTGTATCTTTGTATCTTCTGCCATTTGCCTTCATAAGTTAAAAGGCATAGAGATATAGAAAAAATGGTAGCAAAAAAACCATTGCTACAAGTAGTTCCTTTCTTTCTCCAACAATTTCAGGTGTATTATAATAATAACACAACTGTGTACAAAAAAAGCAAGAAGTACAACTGGCAGGAAGAATAGGAAGAAAAATCAGTGCAAATTCAACTACACATTCTGAACCAAAATATAACAAAATTTGAGGAACTTCATGAACAAAAACTTTTAACTAACATTTGTAACTGACACATTATCAGGGAGGTGATGAAACTTTGTTAAGAAAGTGCCTGATACCTCACTTAGAACCCGTCCATGAAACTCAGTGATCAAACAGTTTTAGGAAACTTCAAACTCGCTTCAACAAATTTAAACAATAACGATTGATCCTCAGTGCTGAGCTACTATTGGTCAAGCAACAGCTTTTGCACTCAGAGAACTATCTCCAAACAAGCATTTGACAGCTGTTTGTAGTTTCTCCCAAGTGAAGCTCTCGAGTGCGAAAAGTTCATCCACTAGACAATTCGAAAGCCAACTTTTGACTTCATGATAGTCCCATGGAGATCCTAACGTAAGGCAAAAACCTACACCTAGGATAACTAAATTCTGTTGGATTTAGGATCCCATGATAATACCATAGATAATCAGCACAAGAGAGAGAGGAAGCCGAAGGTGAGGTGAAAGGGAGAAGAGTGAGAGAGAAGAGGAAACCAAAGTTGAGAGAGAGTTTAAGAGAGGAAGGAAGGAGGATTAGGTTAAGTGATGTGCCTAATCCTCCCCCTCAATGTATTTATAATAATGAGAAACTCAATAATTACATCATTACCCTTTACCCTAAGAAGGGAGGAAAAGGGACAAAAATCAAAGACAATTTACATCATGCCACTATACTTTGACCTAATCTTCCAACAAATTCCACTAGTGTAGCAAACTGTCACAACTGTATAAGAAGATTAGAACATTCTTATGTGCCTCTGAGTAAAAGGTTCTGCCCGTATGCACTGTTCTTCAAAAAGTATGTCCTGGTTCTGTTTTCTTCGCCTATTTGGAGAGACATGAGAACTTGCAGCACAGTTATACTTCTAAGTTTCAGGTCAATGAGTGGCTTGTAGGTTTTTTTTGGCATTCTACATCTCCTATTGGCAGTGTTTGATTGTCTGTCAACAGCCATTAGGCATTGTTTAATACCTTAAAGATATAGAGAAGCCACCAACCACAAGATCTAAAATAGTAAAGAAATTAGTGCTCTTTTTTATGAAGATAATTCTTTAATTACTACTTGCCATTTGAACTACTCATGTTCCATAAATTTCACCTATTAGTGGATTTCACCTTTGGTTCAGTTGCTACATTATTTGGAGAGCCATTTGGTAAATATCAAGTAAAAAGCAAGTGATGTATTAGCACATGCCAGTTTTCAAGTCAACAAAATAAATGACTTAGCATGTGCAAAATCTAAATATAAGTTACATTATATCACAAACCTGATCCCCTTCCAGTGACAATTGTCACAGATCTTGATGAAGCCAACATTTGCAACTCCTGTCGTAGATTGCCAACCTGTATCATGAAATATTTCCCTTTAAAATAATCCAAAATTACTTACCGAGCTCTGAAACATAGAATCATTAAAAAAAAATCATAGACAAGGAAAGCAACCAAGATAAGTAATATCGGTAAGAATTGTCATGATGAATATATATTGGAGTCTGTCATTAATGAGATACCAAATCTACATCAGAGAAAATCAGATATTTTATGTAAGAACATTGAACAATAGTATGACTACCATCTCACCAAAAAAAAAGACCAGACGAAATTAAAAGAAAAATCATGACAAGGCAATAGACACCTGAGCCAACAGAGAGTCATTTAGTTGCTGGCTACCTCCTTGTGAATCATCTTGTTTAATGTGCTTGAAAACAATCTAAAAGTAAAAGAAAATTATTAGTAAACCTCAAATATCAATACTGCAGCGAATAATTATGACTAATTCCAAAAAAGACAAAGAAAGAAAACAAAGTGAAGCAACCATCAGCAAATACAATCACACTCTATACGGAAGCACATGAAACATTTTTCGATAGCAACTTTCAAATCATACCCACAATAAACGAATACACACAACCATGAAAATTTTAGAGAAATTTGACACATGTTGCTACAAAATCAAACTGTAGCACTCATTAGCTGAAGGATTAATACCTTGAAAGCACCAGTAACAAAATCAGAGACCTTTGAGGCACGCCCTTCCTGAGTTAGCACAGATCCAAGTAAACCTAGCAGACAAGTAAAATGCCCCTTAGATTTCCTTAAAAAAAAGTAAAATGCACCTTAGTTGCTTCTCCTGACATCACTCATAATAAAGGTTAGCTTACAATATCTACCTTCTAAGCAGCAGCTAAACTTTCAAAACAAAAAAATACATTCACTGGGTAAAAGGAGACTACATGAAAACCCTTTTTTGCAAAAGGCATAAAAGGCATAATTAGCACAATAGGGACTGCCTACAGGTTGAGCCAATCAAATTTAGGACAAGAAGTAGATTCTTCGAGATTCTAGTTTACCATGCCAAATATGTATATATACTCACAGACATACATATGCATATACTAGCCAATCACCGTGAAAAGACCTTTCATATAACAAGGAACCACTGACTAAAGGTTACTATCTTGTTTGGGAGACTCCTTAAACATGTGTTGGTGCGAATTGATTTGCATGTTCCTCCATTTTTATGGAATTGACTCAAAACTTGGTAATCGTTTTAATTGACTCCCAAGGCATTCTGGATGGATAGATAAGAATGTAAAGTCACTAAAACAAGGAAAAGCAAGGAAATTTGTGGTTTCTGTTTAGAAAAGTGATTCTCACGGGCACAATGGTTATATTTAGGACGCAGTTCCAATTATTCTATAAGACACCAAGACATAAAAGGCCACGTCATTATATCACTGCACCATGAGATACAGCATTCTACCAATCACAGGATCAGGAAAGTTATTTTTTGGAAAATTGAGATTGCCGTTCTTTGGTGGCTGCCGTGCCTATCTCATTCATAGAAAACAGATGCCAGGAAATGAACAACCCTTCTAGATACAGTTCCGCTGAAAGAGAAAATTCCAATTTCTACCCTGTACATGAAAACATAAGTTAAGAAGCTCCGTCTCCAACTCCCGACTCGAATTAATACGCACCAATGTACCTAGCGAGTGTACTCGAATAACCATCCTAGATACAGCTCTAACTCATAATTTTATAGCCTTGTATAGTTTAAACACTAATTGCCACTTCCAATCCAACAAAAAAAAAAAAAAAAACAGAATCATTCTCGTTTCTGACCGAACTGAACTCTATGAAATAAATTAGAATAATTAGGCCGACAGCCAGAAAATATTAGCCGCTGATCACTACAAACGGAACGGATAAAGAATAAAACTCAAACACGAGAAGAGAGAGAAAGAGATTCACAAAAGACCTGCTCCGACGAGGATGGTGAGCTTCCCAAGCGGAAGTGCCATGGCCAGTGAAATATGTCACGACTAAAGGAGCTAGTCGACCATCGGTCGGCCCTCTCGTCGTCTCTACGTGGAATCGAAACTTCGGAACGTTAGGCGAAAAGCTGAAAACCAAGCTCCGAATTTATGCGGGACGCCGTGCCTGATAGTTTTTCCCTAGTCTCGGCTGAATAGGGGAATAGTCGGAGATGCTCCCGTGAGATTCATGAGGTCTGGTGATGATGACCTTTCTTTTAACCACCAAGGCCAGTTTAGTCATTTCATCCTACGAGAATTTGTCGGGCCTTCCAGGTTAGAAATTGATCGATTTTAATAGTCCGAGTCCGAAGACTCCAAGCCGAATAATAAGAATTGAGAGGCCCCTTCTATTCTGGTCAAGTCTCTGTGGCCTCACTCCAGTCGAAACTTGAGATCTTAATCACAAAAGGGCTAATTTATAACACTTTTAGAAGAGCTTGGAAAAATGCCAAATGATAATGTTCTTCTACCTTATGATAATGATTAATTGTTTAGATTTTTTAAATAAATCAACTATGTTGATGTCTATTTTGGTTAAAGTCTTTCTTCATTTTCTTGCTCAAAAGAACACGTTTGTTTAATACTAATCCTCTAGATAGGAAAAAAAAATCGGTCAATTGGGTTAGTCTCATTTCAATAATGAAGACAAGAAAGTAGAAAATCACAAAAAAATTACATGGAAATCCACCTTTTATAATCATAAAGAAAAACACAAATTAGCCATTACTAAATACAAATGCCCCTACAAATTACGATAACCTACAAAATCATAGGATTCTTATAAATCTGGTGCGATACTTCCTGTTGATAGCAAGAGTTTCCTCCTCTACAGCTTCCCTCTCTCCATGGCCTTCGTTCCTCTTGACCTCTCAAAGAAGCGCTTCCAGTGGCTACTGAACTGGTTATCAGTTTCATATCTTTCATGAATCAGAAAACTGACCCAAAATTCTTTAGCTTCCACAAGAACAGAATGAGAATCGCCTCTTCCTACTCACTCTTGTACAAGTAAATTATTACACAGCTTTAATGCCATAGATAGAGTCTCAAAAGGCACCGGAGCTTCAGCTATAGATGGTATCACGCATAAGGGTGGTGATGTCTGTGCCGATCCTTTTCGCGAGATGAATATGATGATGCACTATGGTAGTCACTGCCACGATCTGCAACAAAACACATCCAAGACACAGGGAAATATTTCAATAAAGCAAGTAACGGGAATAGAGCAGATTTCCATGGAGGGATAAAATATCAGAAAAGAAATCTAAAGAGTTTGAGCTACCAACCTCTTGATAGATGATGTCTTGATTTTACAGAATGTCCTGGATCCAAAAAATGGATCAGCAACAATCACATTAAAGATGATAGCATAGTAACAGACAGTTACAGACATTTTGAGATGGATTAAAAAGCATACCTGATTCTTTACCCTTGTCCTTGGGACGGTGGCTTCTCTCTTTGAGCTTTTCCTTGTCCCTCTCTTGTTCCTTTTCACGTTCCCTATCTCTGTCCAAGTCCCTGCCCCGATCCCGATCCCGATCTCGATCTCGATCTCGATCCCGTACTTTAAGCCTCTCTTTCTCCCTGTCCCTACTCCGTTCTCCACTCATTTCAAGTCTATTATCAGATTTTTGTTTAGAGGTGGTGTCTTCTTTTGTTTCTTCGGCAGGCACACCTTTTGTATCATCATCAGTTTTCTTTGAAAATTTTAATTTGTCCAGAGCAGCTTTTATCAACATATCCTTTGACCCTGCTGCATCCAGATGGACTGCTTCTTTGGGAGTACTTGTATCATTAACTGTGGCATTCATTGAACTTTCCTGTATAAGAAAGCATCTTAGTTCACAAGCCAAGCAACAAAATTGCATATGAACGATGCAACAGAATTTAAATCAAGAGGTCAGAAATACAGTTTACCTTTGGAGCACCTTGACTGTCTGATGTCTTATTTGTTGTTGCAAAAGAGTGTCCATCTTTACATACAGGAATGCACTGTGCCTTCGGAAGACTGTACAAGTGGGCAAGAACTCTGCAAACTTCATCAATTCCAGATTTCTCTGCATCAAAAGCTTTCCACCATGGTGGGTTTTCCGGAAGGGGCACCTGGAACCTACGGGCTGCTGCATAGACCACTCCACAGGCCACAACTTCACTTTTAAATCGAACACATAAGGTCGTCCGCAAACTATAGATGAAAAGAAACGTACATCACACACATGAACAGAAGAAGCATAAGGAACATAAACAAGCAATTGAACTAGGATCTGCCAAGAACATGCCTTCACAGTTTCCCTTGTAAGGGCAGAATGACCCTGTCAAAGTTGACAGTGACAAATCTGTCCAAGCAATGTCATGAGAGGACATGCCATATTTTTGTTTTCTTGACTAGTGATTACACACAAAGAGCACTCCTTCCCTTGGTTGAAACTTTTTTACCCAAGAACTCACAGTCAACACCCCCCATGTGGCCATTGAGCCAACGACCCAATCCACATTTATCAACTATAGAATACATCCAAAGCATAGATATTTACCTTACATTACACAGCAGAAAGCCCGGACAAGTCGAAGAAAGTATGAATCAAAAGACTAGAAAAAGGGTGAAGAGCAACCGAATCAAGATGACGAAGTAGCAGCTACCAAATGTATGCTGCTACCCAAGATCATTTGAGCCACTTTCAGAAGACTTTTTTTTGTGACATTAAGAATTTCTGTATAGTCTCATCTAATAGCGAAGATGGGAATGCAGTATCATGAATCTACGGAGATTATTGCTATTATTTTTGAAAGTTGAAGTCACCCCATTCCCCCCACCCCCACCATGTGACCATTGAACCAAAGGCCCCATATATGGAGATTATTGGCTGTTTTCTATTTCTAATTGACAAGAACCATCTCTACGTAGGAAGAGAGAGAGAGATGGATATATATATATATATATATATATATAGAGAGAGAGAGAGAGAGAGAGCATTTTGAAAAGAAAAATGGTGTAAGGTATAAAGCAGAATGTATTACAAGGTAAAGATATATTTTCAAATTCAGACAATTCGCTATGAAGCAACTTGTCCAAGAAACGCAACCCTCATTTAGCTGTCTCAAAAACCTTTGAACTCAGCAGGTAATGAAGAGATTGACAGTCACCCACTTGCACCAATATTGCATTTACAGCTTAACAATGCCATTGATAGGAGCATGAAATGCATTGGTGCATGAAGTTGCAGTATATTTGCTCTATATTATCCGATAAGTTTTTTCAATGAGAACCAGTTGAAGGGGACCAGTGAACATTCTACTTGAAGGGTAGAAAAGGTCCACCAGTCTATAGAGGTTCATCAATGGGGTGCAAAAAGCCAGCTGAAACAGCAGCTATGGCTCCACTCCAGAGAGTGTTGATCAATTTTTTTATAACCAATGCATATAGATCACATAGTCCCCTGATCCGACCTGGACCCATTTGCAGCCCTAAGCATAATCCTCTTATACTGTTTACCACCAATTGAGAACAAAGTTTTCATAGTAAGATAAAAAAATAAACACTAAAAGCATCAGGAAACAGTAGGTTATCAATGCAAAAGAGGTCATATACAAAATATTACCTGTCATTTGCTAAGTTCCATGCTTCCTGTCTAAGCTCTGGGGGAGCTTCAAGAGTGCGGAGATAATTAGATATAAACTTATGTGGATGTTCTACATGACAGATGAAACCCATCTCTTTAAGTATATGGCGTTCCGTGTTATTCAGAACTGTCTTTAAGTCTGCATATTTCTGTTACAAGAAAAAAATGCAATTAAACAGCCTTTTCTAAGGCCAAAATTTTGATGAGGACAAATGATAATTGTGTCAGGAGTCAATGCCACAGCTTTAAAGAAAATCAATGAGGATGGAAAGAGGATGGGACAAATAACCTAGAAACTTTTCAAATAACAAGAGGGAAGTCTCAGTTCCAACTGAATTGTACAGCACTTGCCTAACTTTCTCACAGATCCAAAAATATTATCGAGCACAGCTAGAAATTTACAAAGCAACATCCAGTTCAGAACATAAATATCGTTGTGTCTTACTGCTTTTTACACACACACACACATCCCACCCTCCAAAAAAAAGGTCAAATGACATATCTAATCACTGAAATATAAAAGGGTGTGCTCTACACGTCACTGGAGAGCCCAAAAAGAACGATTTTTAAAAGACACTTACCTTTGAGAAAGTATCCAAAAACTCCACTGGTAGATTTTCTCTCCGGCATTCCATTCTATGAAACACAATGAGGACCTGCCTTGCTTTTCTAGGGCTTTCTTCCAGTTTTGAGGCCAGCCAAACACAACTTGAAGCAACTATCTACAAAAAGTACAAAAAAGTTTAAGTGGTATTAAAGAGAAGAAAAAAGATATTATTGAGTGAAAAGGGTTCATACAAGCAATTTAAACAATTTTCTCTGCCTACTATGGACCAGGTAAATCATGTATATCTCAAAGACATTTGCTACCAACAAAAACATCACAAGCTAAACTACAGAAAGTGAAGAGAATGATACCTTCACATCAAAGCGTGCAAAAGACTTCTTGCAATAGAATCGATGAAAAAGAACCTGGCCAGTGGCCATCACAGCTTGTGGTCTTTTGGAGTTAATAAATCATTGAAGTAACAACAATGGAAAAAGAAGATAAAAAACCTTAAAAATAAAAAAATAAAAATTCAAAATAGAACAAAAAAAGGATACAATCGGAGCAAGATGCCACTTTCCTGGATGAGATCGCAGCCATAGATTCGAAGGGTTGTCTCTGTATCTTCATCAATGCCATCTTTCCTAGAGGGTGAGTTCTTCAGTTGCTCATCCGTCAAGTAGAATGTGTCAATTGCAGTGTAGATCATATCGAAGAGGATGTAATACAATTACAGTCTAATCACTGCACAAGAAATAATAAAATTCAGGAAAATAAAAATTACATTTCAGATAAGAAGAAGTAAAACATCAAAGCAAAGTCCACTTGAATAACAAATCCAATTTGAAAAGGAAAATAATATCCAAACAACAAAACCAAGTAAACCTTTATCAGTAGGTCTGCAATTAGATGGCTAGTGAGTTTTAAAGGAAACAAGAAAGAAGAACAAGAGATTTGTTATTTTAGCTGAAAAATCTTTAAAGGTTGCATTATTGTCATCTACCATCATATTTGACATCCCAAGTTATTTAAGACACACCAACACAGAGTCTAATACTGTACAAAAAATTTTATTCACACAGCCAATAGAGAAATGTTTGTAGACAAGTGGCCATGTTTGCAATTAGGCTAAATTTTGTGTTATAAATTAGAAGCATAGACTAACATGTATAGTGGCACTTCTACCATATAATTAGCAGTAACATGACTAAGAAAATCATTTTATTGTATAGGAACAGGGAACAGAGATTTTCAAGGAAATTCCCCCTGCTCCTATTGGTTAATTTTTTTGACACGAAAGACTCAGGAGGAACAGCTAAATTTTGGTGATAGTGGGGCCAAGGACAACTGGATTTTGTTGAACCACAAAAGTTTACAAAAACCAGAGCTTGAATCTTGTAAAACCAGATCAATCTAACACGCTCTGAAAAAATATCTTTAGCTAAAAGATTTAGCAAATTGAAGAAATCCATCCAAATAGAAGTGGTATATGCCACTGCATTTTTGAAGGAGTGAAAGCACACTCTTTTTTCATAGGCAGCAGAAAGATATTTTTCATCAACTCACATATGCTTCCTTTATATACATACTTATTAGTAGGACTCTGGAGGCTTTTTAGGCACTTCAACCTTCCAAGCCCCTCTTTTCTCTCCTCTATTCATTCTATGAAGTGAGCAGCCATCTATTGTTACACGTCCTCAGTTTTCATCTCTATTCTGTTTTAAGAAAGTATCCTTCCGATGAAGTACCTCTTTTAGTTCCAGAAGTTTCCAAAGAGTGAAAGTTGGGTAAGTGTAAGACAGAGGGACCATGGTTTAAAACATTGGCAGCTTCATCAATGGACATCTAAAATTGAGGGGGCCCACAACCCACACACCCCAAGATGTAGCACTGGCCTTGGCATTTGTGAGTCATACATGTGCTACTTGACATACAAAACAAGCTCTACAGGAATCATATTCAGGTGAAATTTGGAAGACTGTATGGTTTTTAAAATTCAGATTGAAACAGAAGCTCCCTATTCCACTATATGGAAATTGGCTTCTAGAGAAGTTTGGTGGAGTGAGTCCTATATTCCTTAATTAATATACAGTTCTCTCTCTCTCTCTCTCTCTCTCTCTCTCTCTCTCTCTCTCCAGCTCACGAAAAAGAGAAACCTGATCCAAATGGGTATAGCAATATCTGCAAAATTGTTATGAAAGTGTCAGCATTCGGGTTTAACAGAACTAAGTTCTGCGCAGATATAATCATAGACTAAATGATAACGACAGTACTGCTTTGAGTAGAGATTTTGGGGGTTAGTGATCATGTAACTTTATCAGATCAAAATGAATTAAAACAAAAAATGGCTATCTTTATCAAGAAATATTTCTTTTTCATTTGGTGTGCCCTAAAGGGGAAAATCCTCTCCCTGACAACCTCAGCCACAGAGCCCACAAATGGGATAACCATATCTGCAAACTCTGCAACACTATTGATGAGTTATCCTCTGCAACTTTAGCCTTCAATGTTGTCTCCCTTCAATCCTCTCTAAAGCCTCTGACAATTCTTCAATTGGCAATCGGCAACTCTTGGCAAAATCTTGTAGTGTCTCTCGTTTTCAATTACCATTTGGGAAATTTGGAAACAGAGGAACTCCAGAACTTTTGACAGTTGTTCCCATTGTGAGGTAGTAATTGAAGTCTCCATTCACCATACTCTCTTTTCGGCTTGTAAGATTCCCAACTTCAATCATCTACCTAGCGTGATCATCAATAAAAATTTGAGACAGGTTATAGCTTTTTCTCACGAGCTTGATCACAGTCTATGAGTGGTTTCCTTCCCCTTCTTCCCACCTAAAGGTCAAATTCAATGATAGCTCTAGCAGAAATTCAGTGCCAGCTCTTGGTGGTGGTGCAATTTGTGATCACCTGGGAAGATCAAACTTGTATAATCTGCTCCCTTCAACATTACAAACTCGACGAAGTTGAGATTCAGGCCTTGGTTCAAAACCTGAGACTATTTCAGGATCGGTGGACGATAACTCATTGATTGTCAACAGTTGGGTTCTCAGTGCCTTTCTAACGTCTTCACTAGTTCTTCATGAGATTATAGACAGTGCTTCTTAGATTGACATCTCATGAGTGCACAACCCCTGTGAGGCCAATCAGGTGTCTGACGCCCTTGCTTGTTGTTGGGAACATTTTCCCTCTCAAGGACACATAATCATGTTGCTTTTCTGCTTTTTTATGTATTTCCTTGTGCATCTTCTTTCTAGTTTTTCCAGTTATTTTTATTTTTAATTGATCTTATTTTGAGCCCTTTATACTTGCCGTTAGGAGCCCTGCTTGTACATTCTCCTCTCTTAATAAAGCTTCTCATTATTATTAAAAAACATATTTCTTTTTCAAAAAAATTTAGAGCCTCCTGGGTTATGTTTTAGAGAATAGAACTCCCTTGCACTTAGTCCGGACATATTTCTTCTTCATAAAAGTTTAGAGCCTCATGGGTTCTGTTTTAGAGAAATTGAATTTCCTTGCACTTAGTCCAAGTTAACAACCAGTTAAATAAATAGGAACTTCAAATTCTTGGCAAAACAATCTCAATTCATAACGGCTTCTTCACATGCCAACTTGATAAACTATTGAAGCTTCTTTAAACAGATAAAGAAGAAACCTCGAGATCAACTATGCCATTTCTAGCTTGTAATGATCAGAAAACGCAGATTGGTTCAAACTCCTACCATGAATAAGTTAGCACATTTAATCTAAGAAAAAGGGGAAAAAAACTAAGTATCTCCTACATAGAAGATAAAACTTAATCTATAGGGTCACAATTGTTCTTTTGCTAAGGTGATGGCAATCTTCAAATAAACAGGTAAAAAATAAAAGCATGGTCTTATCCCTAACGGCTCTGTTTTCACCAGGAGAGCACTATCCTTTATTGGCTCTATATTGTTATAACAGTAGGGTTCCAAGTGATGAGTACCCACTCAAACTACGAGTCAGAAAATACAAGCTATAGCCAAACAACAAATTTGACTGTATAGTCTTGGTTAAACTGAAACAGAGAAAGCGAAAATAGTCAGAGTTTAAAAAATTTCCAAATTCAATTTCCTAGTACCAATTGACGTTTTATTTTGTTCCAAGTCCTGGCTAGTAGGGGAAATAATCAGTACACAAGAAGATCCTAAAGGGAACATGTTGCGCGCCACAATTCCATATTTTAATAAATATTTTGATGTTAAAAATGATAAAGAAACTTCAACAACATACGTCTTTATTTTAGAAAATTATATCGAAATCTATTAGCAAATGATAGAAACAATGATCATAAAATAAATAAAAAATTAGCATAGAAAGAAGAAGGGTTTAGAAGAAGACATAATTGTTAGAGGAATTTGATGCAGATTGGGGCTCGCAAATAGCCGGTTAATAAAATGAAGAAGCAGAATGGCCACACGGGGGCTCTCTAGTGTGATGTCTAGGGTTCAAATATCACCGGGGAATTGGTTGTAGTTTGCGCGTGTAATCCTCATTCAAAATGAAAGGGAAAGAAGCTGAAGATTGCCTAATCATGCTTCTCATGGAAGAGATAAATTGAGCAGGGGGAATAAATACACAAGAAAAAAAAAAAAAAAAGAGGAGGCATTGACAGCAGCACGGCCTGCGCAGAAAGTAGAGAACGAAGAAGAGTAATCCTAGGAGAGTGGAAAATCAGAGCATATAAGGACAAGAGTAAAGCAGATAGCAGAAGAGGAAGAGTCGAACCAGATCGAGGGTTAAGGGTTTTGAGAGAGGGGCATACCTGTAAGCCGTTTAAGAATCTCTACCCGCTTCTCGGTAGCGGCAAGAATACGGTAGCCGTGGGGATCGGAACTAAGCTCACCGAAGGTAGAGAGAGAAGAGGAAGTCCGATCTCGAAAGAAAACTCTTCTCTTCCTCGTCGACGAAGGCCATGAGGAAAAGCTTGAGGGAGTTGAGAGCGTCTGAAGAGCCCGATAAGATTTTCCGTCCTCCCCTCTTTTCTTTTCTTCCGTAGTCTGCAAGGGGGTTTAATCTTTACAAATTTACACCAGCAACGGCAGTTTTGGCTAGGAGATTTCTTCTCTAGCTAGTGTATTTTTTTATCTCAAGGTATTCTAACACCACTTAGAGACTAACCAAGGGCTATTAGAAGATAAAATGGATGAATCTATAAAAAATGTAGCTTCAATTAAATCTAGTGAAAGTTTAGATAGTAGAGATTCTCACTCTATTTAGATTACTTTTGTTCAATTAACTGGACATAATTATGTGAATTGGTCCAGATTAGTACTTATGTTTGTGAAAGCAAAGAGAAAGAAAATATTTTAGGGATGATCCTCTAGATACTATTATTAAGGACCAAGAGGTGGACGATAATCAAAAAATGACTTGGTTAATCAATAGTATGGAACCGAGGTTTAGTCATCAGATCATGAGTTGCAGGACTTGCATGTATTCTCTCTAATAAAGTAATTTGTTTAACGTGTATGAATTATATGTGAAGTATGTTAGCATGTAGAAGATTAACTAACTATTTTAATGAAATACAAGGTATTCTGCAAGAAATTAGCTTTTTCACCTATTTAATACTAATTTCGATGAACTTTGTAAAGAGAATAATCAAATTAAGTGTCCTGGTTTCTTGATGGTCTTAGACCTGAGTATGATGCTTGTCTAGCCCAACTATTGGTGAATGATTATGTCTCTGCTCTTGAACATGTTTTTCTATTGTGTAGTCCATGCTGACGATGTAGTGGCCACTAAAAGCGAAAAAGACCCTCAATCTTAAATCTACTTCAAATAAGTATGAAGCTTCATAAGGTCATGGTAGAGGTTGTGGTTGAGACTTTTCTACTAGAGGACATAGATGAGGTGATAGAAGTGATAGAAAATGCATCAATTAGAGTAGAACCAATCATTTTTGGGAGAAGTTTGTTTGTGAAACTAGCATGGGCTAATTCTACTTTGATTGGAAAATAGACTATAACATATGTTGGTCAACAAGAAGTTCAACAATTCCTCCAGTGACTTGGTCAATTGATTACCACTAGTCCTCTATCTCCTCTACTCCTAAAGATCTAGATTCGTCAACCAATGAGAGTGCCACCATGGTAGCAGCAAGTATACAAGTGATGAATGTGTCTCATTCTCCTTCATGAATTATTGATTCATGAGTATCTAAACATATGTCAGGTATGCCAACCGTATTTCAATGTATGACCCCTTCTCCATCCTATTGCTTTGTTATATTTGTAGATGGATCTACCTCCCCATCAAGAGGGCACTATTCATACTACATTGCTTATGATCTTGAGTTATGTTTTATTTTTTCCTAACTTTCTTCTAAATGTTTTATCAATTACGAATATCACAAAATCTTTAAATTATTCTATAACATTTTCCCCTACTATATGTGTGTTTTCTAGGTTTTGTAGATGAAGAGGACAATTGGTTCCAGGTTCTACTGCCTGTATGATGTATCTATTCCAAAGGCAATGAACTCTTGCAACAAATAACTCTTCATACCTATAGTATATGTGTTTGGGACATCCATCACCAACTAAGCTTCATCAATCTTTTCCTTCTTAACAGGCACAAATTCTCTTTAGAGCTTTATACTTGTTTACTTCATACTTTTTCTTCTTAAGGTCAATTGGGAAAGCACCATAGAGCCAGTTTTCTAGAAAGTCCTTGTTGTAGTTCTCGAGTATTTGGCTTAGTTCTTTCTGATGTATGGGATTTGTGTTGAGTTTCTAGTCTATTTGGTTTTTGTTTCTTTGTTTCCTTTATTGAAACTCTTTTAGCATAGTTAATTAGTTGTATCTCATGAAGAAGAAATCAAAGGCCTTTGATGTATTTCTGAAAATTTTCATCAAATAAAAAACCACTTTGGTGCTTCTATTCATAACTTTCAAACGGATAAAGGTCTTGAATTTTTTAGTATGATCTTCATGGTGTTATTCACCAAATCTCTTCTGTGTATACCCCTTAGCAGAATAGGGTTGTAGAAAGGAAAAATAAGCATTTGCATGAAGTTAAATATTATTGTTTCAAATGCATGTTCTTATCTTTTTGGGTTGATACAAGCAAATGCCATCTTTTGTCTTGCAAGTGGGGATGACATCGAGCCGAGCCGAGCCCGAACGTGCTTATGTTCGAGCCGAGTTTGATTTAAATATTTCGAACTCGAGCTCGATCCGAGCCTAGGCTCGAGCTTAAAATTGTTATCAAGCTCAAGCCTAATAATTTTAACCGAGTTCGAGCCGAGCTTGAGCTTCAACATTCATTTAAATTTTTTCAAAAAATACAAGTCTCGAGTTCCTGCTCTAACATTTATTTAAAACTTTTCAAAAAATGCATGTCAAATGAATTGTATATAAAATTATGCATACATTTTACATAAAATTTGGAATGACCTCTACTTAAAATTGGGCATAAGGGTGGCATCGAATCTAGTTGAGTCTGAACCTTGTTCAAGCCTAGCTTGATTTAAATATTTTGAACTCGAGCTCAGCCGACCCTAAACTAGAACCTAAAATTGTAATCGAACTTGAGCCTAATAATTTTAACCGAGTTTGAGCTCGAGCTCTAGCTGAGTTCGAGTTTGAGCTTAACCTACATTTAATACTCTATATAAAATTATGCATACATTTAAAAAAAAATGATAGTGGAAGTTTAGGATTGAATTTCAATAATGGATTAGAATGCACCAATATTAATCTTTTTTACTCCAAATGTTGTCTAACTTATTCTATTATTTTTGAATCTGGCCATAAATTTACTATGACCTCCTTAGTGCCCCTAGTTGAAAATTTATATTGTAGGAAAAACTAGAAATGTTTTTCCTATGATACATATTTCCAAAAAACCATTTAAATAAAATCCTATTACTATTAGTGACTTATTAGAAAATTACAAGAAATATTTTAAAATTTTCTTAGGAAAGTTAAATGGATCTCTTATTACCTCTTTTAGGGAAATAAATAAAAATTAATAATCAATCTAATATATTACTATACTTATTGATAAAATTTTAATCAAATAAAAAGACAAACACAAAATTGCTATGAAAATTGCCTCATGCTGAAAGTATTACAACATCAACTGTCAAATACTTATTCAAAAAATTTCTATACGGTTTTCTTGCCCATCTTGGCAGGAAAATCTTATTTAAAAAATTATATGATTTTTTTAATAAGAATTTTCAATTAGAAAAATGTTTACAAAAAATGAGACACTAATAGTCCCTAAACACATATTTCTACTAAAATATATTTTCAATTTCTTCAAGAGCCATGAGGAAGGAGAGTTTAAGAAAAAGATTTTCTTTTGAGGGGGAGGGGGAAGGGGGGCGATCTAAACAAAGGCGAAGGCAGACGAGGGGGAAGAAATCGAGCGGCGGCCATAGAATCAACGGCGACGGAAAGGCAGAAGGCAGCTATCGATGGCTACAGAGGCAGCCGGAGGGGCTCAGCGATGACGAGGGGAGGAAGAATTTTTTCCCCTCGCTCTCGCTCCCGCTCCCTGGTCCTCACTCCCCCAAATCCCTCAAATCACGCGTTGCTCATTAAATTAACGAGCCGACTCATGAGCTTTCGAGTCGAACCTTGATTCGGTCGAGTTCGACTCGTTAATTTAAACTTGCCGATCCTAGATATCAAACTTGGATCATGATTCGGGTATACTGAATCGAACCGAGCCGGAATCGAGCCGAGCTCGAGCCGCTCGCAAGCCGGCTAGGTTTAAAGTCACCCCTACTTGCCAACAAAACTGTATCCACAATATTATCCTAATACTTTCAAAAAATTATATTTTCACATGTATAAACTGACATATTTCTTGATCATATTTGTATCACATTTGTATGATCAAATTTAATACAAAAGGTTTTCAGAAACAATTTTTAACCGAAGCTCTGTCTCTAATAGCCTTGCGCACACAGTGGAAGAGGACCTAGGGATGAGGGCAGCGGAACTAGACTCCTAGGGGTTTCTACCTGCCAGTTTAGCTACAGGCAGCAGAAAACATCGATGACTCACACAATACTATTCCTACAGTTACATTTCGACAGTCCTATCATTTCACTATCATATCACTCTCTTGCTTCCTACCACATGTCACTGCTATATACTCATTTGTGTCTATTTCATAGCTATCTAGTAGGCCCAATATGACTTCTGTTGCTACTTAGAACTTCTTCGGGGTTTGACCCTATTCCTGCCGGCTTACCACCATGTGGGCAATTCCGTCGATGCGGTCCTCACGGTCTCCAGAGGGCCCCAAGCCGTTCCTATTAACCGTTGCGGCTCCATGGCTGCTTCAGCAGGGTAGAGCACAACTCCGTTTCGTTTTCTACCTCGGAGCGTAGCCGAATAATTCCAAGTCTCTAGCTTCTGTCCTATTTGGCACTATTTCGATACTATTTCTTTTTGACGAGTGAACAGTAAACATGAATAGTAATCATGAATAGTAACCATGAACCGTACTTGTGAACAGTAACTTTGGAATAGTAAAAACAAACACTGTGGAGATCATATATATGGATGTGGAATATGAACAGTAATAACAACTACTGTGGAGATCATATTTATATATGTGGAACATGAACAGTAATAACAAATACTGTACGAATCACAATATTACAAACATGCGGAAAATATGCGAAAAATATAAAAACATAAATACATACCCTTAGAAAAAAAAGGAAAAAGAAAAACTACTTAGCTATATAACTCCCAAAGTTACCAATCGTGGCACCGATCGGTTCCCTCTTTTCTACTCAGCCATTACGGTAGTTTAAGCACATACCGTGCTTGAGGAACTTGTCGAAGAAAGATCGCCGAAAATCGCCTTCGTCGAGTCGCTCCAACTTCGAATTGCTTCAATTTCGAATTTAGAGTTTCCGTTTTCGAATGTCTCAACCTCTAGAGGAGCGTCGTATTTATAGCTGAAGATCTTTCATCTCTTCCACTTTTACCCTTGATTGAAAGGTGTGTGTTTAAAGACAAAGGGTAACTTTTGTCTTTTTGGCATGTCATTTTTGCCCTTGCATTATTACCTTTCGGCACCGAAAGCAGGGGTAGAAATGTCTTTTTTGCTTGTGACATCATGATGATGACGTGCAAGAATCTTTTTAGCCATCTTTGTTGACTTGGTGTAGCCGTCATTGATGATATTTGAAGCCGCCTTTGTGAACTTTTTAGCCGCCTTTGATTTCGTCGTGGGCCTTAACGGCTGCTGACGTGGCTGCTGACTGTTCATTCGGACAACTGCCTTTCTGTGCACAGTTTACAGGTGTGCTCCTTCGAAAAGGTCTTCTGGGCCATCTGGCAGAAGTTTTCCTTTGTTGTTTTGCTGAAGGGGATATTTCCTCCAAGGAGTTTCTTCAGCGTAGCTTCGAGACTGGTCTGGACGGATGTCAGAGTCTCTTTATAGCTTTTCGAGACGATCGTCAGTGGGACGGAGGTCTTGTAGACAAAGCTTCTCTTTTTCTGAATCAGCTGTTGTATGAGCTGTAACAGGTTCTTGAGCTCCCGGATACGCCTGGTTGACCAGACTATTTTTGGGCAAGGCTTGGCTTTTGGAACATGTCTGGGATCATATTCCATCTTCGCGTCACCTTCTTTGATGCCTTCAAGTGTCACGACAGAAATGCTTGGAAACATCTTTGTGTCACTAACAATTTCAGCAATACAGGAAACGAAATGAAGTTGAATTCCTTATCTTTGTTATGGAGATGAAACTTTTGCAAGCCTCCATAATTTCCTTTGGCATTTTCTCCAATACTGATAAGTCGGTGGAGTACCATCTGTTTTATGAATCCATATGCATAAAGCATGGATGCATATTTTGAGTTTATTTCATGACTTAGCTTCACTTGATTCCAACTGTTGTTGGGCTCAGTGGTGAAGAAGGGAGTGTTCATCCCTTGTCCAATTTGTTCATTCCATCTCGGGAATTGAACAGTATGATCGGATTCGATCTTTGAACGAACGTTGCCCACCTTTTGAGGGCGTAGCGAGGGTTTCTCAAACATAATGTCCGAAAATTTTAAAGGTTTAAATTTCTTTAAAAAATCAAACTCATTAAAACTAGTTTTATCTGGTTTATTTAGGCTTTTCAACCTTGTAAACTCAGATGGGGTAACCAATTTTGTCTTGAAAGATTTCTCATTACTAGACAAGTCCGTTTCCATCTGGGATAGATCCGTTAAGACTTCCTTTTCAGCTCGAGACTGATAGGTAGAAGTCCCTGATTCCGATTTCAACGAAATCGTTAAGGTTTCCTTTCCAGCTCTAGACTGGCAGGTAGAAATCCCTGATTCCCCTATCTTCAGCGAAGATTGGGTTATGATTTCCTTCTCATGCCTGGCATGACATGTAGAAATCCCGGGTTGACCTGTGTTTATCAAAACACTAATGTCATCCGTCTGCTGATTAGCTGAAGTTGTGGCTTCCTTTTCTCGTGATGGAGATCCGGTAGAAGTCCCGGAGGACCTTGGCATTTCATGCCGTTGAGTGAGTTCTTTTAACTCTTTGGTTAACTCTTTAACCTTGAGTTGTAAGGCTTCTCCACTTAACCTGTAACGGGCACAATTCTCATGTATGTCTCCTCGTTCTGAGAGAACTAAAAGACTATTGAATAGTGACTGTAGGGTTGAGAGCAATACCGTGAGTGTGGCAATTGTTGCTGCTAGGTCCGTCAGGGTGCTGCTGGGGATCCATTTTACCTGTCTGTAACACAAGAAAGAAAATTCTTCGAGTGGTATGAGTATCAGGTTAATTATAAAGTTCTCTATAATGCATGATGCAGTAGCAGAGAAAGTGTTTATGACAATCGTGGGACATAAATCACCACGTGGGCTGCCATGTGTATTTCAGGAAGGCAAAAGCATAACCGAATATAAGAAACCTATTAGGCAAAGGTTGTGCCTGAAGAGTCACTCATATTTTCTGAGTTTTCCGAGGAGGAAGACTCAATTTCTAGATGAAGTTCATATACTTCATCTTCTGACTGGATGTCATCATAATGAATGATTTCCAATCCATTTTCTTCGGCTAGTAACATGTAAGTATTGTACTGCCGTTGTTGTTTATCATTTGGACAATCTTTTGCAAAATGTCCTTCTTTCTGGCATATCCAGCATTTGCATTTGCTTGGGGTTTTCCCCTTTGGGCAGTATGCATTTGACCCTTTACTGGATGTGGTAGGGCCAGGATTTGTTCTTTTCTTAAAGTATCTCTTTTTAGGAGTATACCTGGTTGTAGAACTTTTTTGCATCCGAAATTTTTTCTGTTGAAATTTCTTAGGATATTTTCGTTCCTTATGGGAGGTGGTTTTGCAACCATAAGCTCCTACATTTTTGTTCTGGTTTGAACAACATAATGTTTGTTTATTTGCCTTACTACTTTTCTTTTGTAGTTTTTGGTCTTCACAAAGATTTGCCAACATGTCTTGTACAAACCGATGTCTTCTTCCTAAAGTATCAATGTTTAGGAAATTATCCATGGTTAAAGTACCATGTTCTGGATTGTTTTGCCAATATTTTGTAATGTAGTCTTTTTCAGCTACATGTGCAAATGGTTCTGGCAATTTTGCATAAAAGATAGACAGATAAGGTTTCTGATCTTCTTTTTACAGTTTATAGAAGTAACTTGCAAACTCGCAGTAATACTTCTCATAAAAACAAATGTTACAAATTTGTAACTTGTTTAATTTCTGAAGAGTTTCTAAACGTTTTCTTTGTTTACTACTCTCATTGTAGGCTTCTAGGGTTGGATGTATTCCTAGAAATTTCTTTGATATCTTAGCCACTACTCCTTTCAAGATATTGGCTATCGATATTGAGGTATTAGCTCGTTTTTGGTCTTCGGGAAGGTTGTCCCACCAATGAGCTACATTACCCTGTAAAGCATGGGTAAAGAAATTAAATGCTGATTCTTGGTTCCAAGATTCATGCATATTTGAGCATTGCTCATGCTTTTTTCCCAATCTTTTAGGACCTTTTCTCCATCCTTGGGGCAATCCAAGTTGAGATAAAATCCAAAAGGGTTTATGCTATCTATGGTTTGGTGTCCCTTAGTAGCATTTGAGGGATCGACATTTGTGTATTTTGTCGAATACCTTTGTCCTCCCAGGGATATCGTGGAGTGGGAGAAACTTTCTCGTTCTTGCGGGTGAACCGTAGTACGATTTTGGAAGTTATCTTGAAAGCTATCTTCCATGTGGGTGTATCGTACCCTTGAAGTTTCTGCTTCAAAATGGTCGCTACCACGAAGCATTCGAAATCTTTTACTAAGATCATCTGCCTTTTTGTCTTTAGCAGAGGAGTCTGTTTTCTTGATATTTTCTTCTGCAACTTCATCAGATTCTCAGGCTTCTGGTTTACTGTCGTGTTGCTCTTCTTGTTGTTTACTAGAGGAAGGTTTTTCCTCTTGAACATAATAAATCGGTTGGCGACCGAAGGTATTATATTCTGCGTAAACTTCATCATCGGTGGAGGATGATGCTTTTGAAACGATCCTAAAAGCAGGTGGTGCTGGATCCTTTTTTCTTCAAGGTGCTATGCAAGGTGTTGCAAGGTACACTAGGTTTTTAAGCCATCCGGTGATGTCAGGAAGGCCTAATGGTAATGGAGTTTCCATGTCCATTAAATAGAAAAACTTTGTCATAGAGCTAATTCTTGAAGCTTTCGTTGAACCTTTTTTATCAGATACTGTAGTAGAATTTCTCTACGGGTTAATCTCCACCATTCATTCAGATATGTTTGATAAGCTATATCGGTTTCATTTACTGGTGTGAGAGTTTCTCTGGATTGCCAATTTTGGGCTTGCATTGACCGTACCAGACGAAGTTGATCTAGTAGTCTTGTTCTACAGATCATTTTACAAAGCTAAAAGGTTTAGCTTTCTTTTAATTTTCTTGATCTTGCATCTAAGGTTGTAGATGCGATCAGAATATCTTTCCCAAAAATAGTAATACCATACCATTGCTGGGATTGAATTATCTTCTGGCTAAAGAGTATTTCTTTGGAGTAAAGCGAGGTCAAGGCTTTCTCTTTTTAATTTTAAACGATCTAAAAGTTTCTTTTTATAGATCATTTTGGTGTCCAAGGTGTAAAAGGTGTTTTATACCTTGATGGACCTGGAGAACCTAGACGTTCTTTTGAACCTAGATGTTCTTTTAATGCTAAGACTTCTGTCAAAAGTTCATGCATTTTATCTTTGTTTAGATTATCTAAACTTTGTTTAAGTTCTGTTAACTCTTTGAAGAAAACAGGACTATTTCCATGGTCAATCTTTTCTAGAATATTTTGACACTTTATTATTTCTTTATGTTTATCTATCTTCTGTTGGAGGTTGTCAACAGTTTGTTCTAACCTATTAAGGGTCTTACTAAAAGACTCTAAGGTTTGATTGAAATTGGTGACGATGTCACTATTTCCTATAGGTGGACCTAAGGCTTTGTATGGATTATGTGCCATCATTTATGTGAAGAGGAACATAAGCATTGAGCCTTGGATTTCCTATTCCTTCGAACCGGGAACTGTTTGAGGTTCTACTTGTTGAGGTAGAGGGTCGGTACTGTTAGATGGAAAAACTGGATCTAGTGTTTGTGATCACTAGTTTTCCTTCTATCTCCTT
Source organism: Aristolochia californica (assembly GCF_029961685.1). NCBI lineage: Eukaryota > Viridiplantae > Streptophyta > Magnoliopsida > Piperales > Aristolochiaceae > Aristolochia > Aristolochia californica. The sequence continues at coordinate 4,185,236 of NW_027182103.1, read as the reverse complement.
TATGGTTTTTCAAGAGAGGGGAAGGTGTCTGGGTGCCAAAGGTTGGACTACCCATTCTGTTGGCCATGTTAACTCTCTAGGGTCGAGTTCTTTTATGGTCAAGTTTTCAGAATAACCAATGTTTTTGGCTAATTCAGTGAGTTTCTTTGAATCTTTAACAAGAACCTTTCCAGTGTTGATTCCTCGGGCTACTATGCATACAAGTATGCGCATAACTCTTCTTCCTGGTCGAATTCTATTTTTCGACCAGTTGTCTGTATAGATTTTTAGGGACAAAGTATCTTGGATGTGCTTGTCTTCTAAATCTATTTATAGATTGGGCCATGTTGTAAAGGATACTGGGCATAATCCTAAGTTTGCTCTAACTCCTCCGAGTAGGGCTTTTTCAAAATTATTCTTCACAGAGTTATCTACTATAGCTGCTATGAAGGGTAAATTCTGATTGATTCGTATTAAGGGGTCTAATCCTATACGAACTAGTCCATAATGGACATATTTGAATCTTTTTAGCTTAGCTAAGTCAGATTCACTTAATAATCTATAGCAGAAAGTACCTGAGTCGGTATCCTGTATTTCTACAGATAGTTCCTTCTGGAAGACGAAGGATTTCTTTTGGAATTCAATCCAATCTTTGTTGTAGATTTCAGTTATCCAAGGGATACTTATTGTCCACTTTTGTCTATCCTGCATTAGAATAGGATGTTCATCGTATTCTCCCTGTGTTTCATGACGTTAATGAATAAGTACAGAAACTCAAGAGAAGAATTAATGCCCATCTTGAGATACTTAAAACAGGAAATACTGAAGAAACAGTATGTTTCCTTACAGATCTACAAAGCTATGTGGATCAAGAAATAAATCCTTCTAGGATCTTAGAACCTATTCGAGAAGCGAAAATAAAAATGGTTAACAACAAACCATGTAAAAAGGAGTTACAAGAAGTAATTTGCAAAATATCTTCTGTAAAAACTTATCACGGAACAGATAGAGATCATCTTATACGAGACATCTGTGCCTTAACTCAAAATGAGGAATTGAGAGAACTCGTTATACAACACATCTCTCCTTTCATCACCTTGTATCAATTGGAACGATTGATTGAAATCCTGTTCCACCTCTCAAATTAACAAGAGTCTCTGAGTAGGTTGGCTTTGAATAATTCTAGTTTTTTATTTTGGCATGACATCACCTGTAGGTCGTGTCATTTTTTCCAAGGATTTTTAGGCTCAATTACAGGAGTTCCATTTTCCGCCACTGATTGGCGCCACCATCAGCCAATACTCTATCTAGAACTCAGCAAAGAGAGAAATTTGTTGTTATAGGAATAGACTTGTCATTTCATGGAGGTGTTGGTGCTTCTTGTCTTTGAGCATTTTGAGGAGCTAAGAAATTGGAAAAAGGGTCTGTCTCTTTTTCAGGAATTTGGGTTTGTTCTTAGTGGAAGATGATGTAAAGAGGGGAAACTTTTCTAGTCATAAGCGGCAGCCATGGAAGAAGAAAGCGCTCAGCGGCATCAGCAGGGAGCTACTCAACCACAGGTTTTGAAAGTCTTGGAAGCCCTGAAAAAAGCCTCCAAAAACCTTCAGAAGGATGTGAATGAGGATACCAACTTGAAAGCCTTGTTGGAATTGGAGACGGATTCAGAGCTCTTCTCCTTCGACCCTTATCTCTCTCGTCTTTCTCAACACCTCTCCCAATTCAAGTCCCTGGTGCAGAACATCTGAGAGACGAGACCCAACCTCCGATCCTTTCTGAACCGCCGCTCTTTGTCTCACGAGATCGCCTGCATCGCTGGCTCCATTGAGATCAAGATACAGTCGTGGATTGATCATGAGAATGTTGAGAATCTTGTCAACACACTTTCGAGCGCCTCTGCTTCGGCCCAAGAAATTATTTCTCCCCCTGCTGATTCTGGTTTTTCGTCGAGACGATGGGGAAGAAATCGATAGGAGGTCACAAAATCGGTGACGATGGAAAGGCAGAAAGGCGGCCGACGATGCAGCTGCCGACGATGACAGAGGCGGCCATCGCTTCCACTCCCCTTGGCGCTCCAATCCCGACTCCCTCGAATCCCGCATCGCTCATTAAATTAACAAGCCGGCTCGCGAGCTTTCTAGTTGAACCTTGATTCGATCAAGCTCAGCTCGTTAATTTAAACAAGTTGATCCTGGATCTTGAACTTGGCTCTAGATTCGGGTATACCAAATCGAACCGAGCCGGAATCGAGTCGAGCTCGAGCCACTCGCGAGTCGGCTTGGTTCGAAGCCACCCCTACGTGCAAGGACGTATTCCCATGCAAGTGTTAAATCCTCAGTACAAAAAATTTTATGTTCTACCTCGTATTTTTGAATCTACATGTTTTGTTCACTTGTATGGACATTCAACTGATAAATTATCTCCTTCTTTTGTTAAATGTGTTTTTTAGGCTACTCACGTCATCAGAAAGGATATAAGTGTTATGATCCTAGCTCTCCTAAGACATATGTTTCACTAACGTGACATTTGTTTTGAAAATACTCCATATTTGATGTCCTTTGATCAATCTTCATTTGTGTCTAGCTCATTTGTAGATAATCCATTACCTATAGTTTGTATACATGCTTTGAGTACATGTATCTCACCTTCATCACCAAAGCTACTATATGTGTAAATATGAAGAGCACATGCCTTGCCACCAACATCGAAAGTTTCACCCACACATGATGTCTAGATTTATAAGCCCCCTCCTCTAGACCAACCATCATCCTTTGTGGCTACCTATCTTGTCATCTCTAATTTTGATCCACCGATTTCCATACTACAAGCCAAAATGTCATATACTTCTCATCCCATCTCTAAAATATGTGTTTTTTACTTCTTTATCGCCTACCTATTGATGCTTTGTGATGTCCTCTTCTATGTCTTCTATTCCTAATTTAGTGCAGAATACCCTAGCTTCACCTAAGTGGAAACGAACTATGGATGAAGAGATGAATGTTTTGGTTTCTAGAGAGATTTGGAGCCTTTGTCACCTTCCTACTAAAGCATTTGTGGTGGTGGGCAGCCATTGGGTGTACACAATAAAGTATAAGATTGATGAGAGCATCAAATGATCTTAAGCTCAATTTGTTGCAAAGGGGGTACACTCAAACATTTGGTTTGTTTGTGTTCGAAATATTTTCTCTTGTTGCTAGAGTTACTTTGTTCGAGGTTTGATTATAGTGGTTATAAACAAAGGGTGACTCTTATTTCAGCTTAATATTAGAAATATCTTTCTTTACTGTGATCAAAGGAAGAGTTCTATATGAACAACTTCTTTGGTATGTTGCTCAGTGGAAGACTAAGAAGGTGTGCTAGTTGAAGAATGATATTTATGGCCTTAATTTAAATCTCAAAGCATTGTTCGATAAATTTAAAAAAGTGGTTATGGATTTTGGATTTTGTAGGAGACATTGTGATCACTCTGTCTTTGTGCTATGGAGACACTTAGGTGTTGTGGTTCTAGTCATGTATGTGGACGATATTGTATTATTTGAGAGTGACTATAAAAGGATTCAAAAGGTCAAAGAGTATCAAGCTAAACACTTTAAAACAAAGGATTTGAGGTAGTTGAAATATATGCTTGGAATTGTAGCCTGAGGTCGAAAAGGGATTGTCTTATCTTAGTGGAAGTATGAGGTGGACATGTTACAGGAGTATGGATTATTTGGTGCTCGCTCTATAGAGACACCTATGGAAGTTAGTCATGGTATTCATGATGATAGAAACCCTTAGCGTAGGGACAAAACATAGTATAAAACATCTATTCCGAAATTATTGTATGCTACAATTACAAGACCAAGCATTTTCATTACAGTTGTAGTTAGTCAATTCATGGAAACTCCATGAAAAATACATTTAGAGGCTACCCATAGAATTTTGAAGTATTTAAAAGAAGTTCATGGAAAAAGGGTAGCGGTACACTTCACATAATAATCTTGATGTTATGAGAATTTTTTATGTTAATTACACAAAGTCAAAATGAGATAGAAGGCCTAAAACTGGATATTGTTATTATGTGGGAGGTAATTTGGTTAGTTAGATGTGTGTTAGATTCTAGGGTTTTATGTCTAAAAGAGGTCAGAGTAAGAGGAAAGAAGGAGGAGAAGAGAAAAGGAGGAAAAGAGAGAAAAAGAGAAGAGAAGACGACTTAGAGAGAGCTCGAGTCTTCGGCCCCGTTAGTACTCTTAGTTGGAAATTTATATCTGAGGAAAAACTAGAAATGCTTTTCTTAGGTAACACATTTCCAAGAAGCCTTCAGATAAAATCCTATTAGTGTCTTACTAGTAAATTACATGAAAAAATTTAGAAATTTCCAATCAAAATTAAATGGACCTGTTAGTAATTTTAGCTCTCTTTAATAATTGTTTACTTTGATTATAATTAAGAGTTCTATTATGGGTATAACCGGGACATAGGTAGTTTAAGTTAACTTCGATTCTATGCGTTCCCTCTATTATAATTGAGGGAATACACAACAGTCAAATAAATTATTTTTCTATCCTAAAAATTCCAAAAATACACATACACATGTATATATACATTTGGACTTTACATGTTGTCATAGTCTATGCCAATCATACTTGATTAGTATTGACTACATAATTATATGATTTGACATATTTTAAAACCTTTCTTTTGCACTCTTCTGTAATAGAAAGGGAGATTCAACTTGTTAATTCAAAGCAATTTTAGAGTGATAAAAAATATAATATTTTTTTTATGAGGTGTAGTTGAAAAAGGTGTGTCAATTGAGGGTCTTTACACTTAGTGGGATGTCCTCTCTTTAATGAATTTCACTTAGTGGTGGGCACTTGATGATTTGATGCACATACTATTAGTAGTAGCGACTAACTTGGGTATGGAAAAAGTGGTTAGATATACCAATACATGTGTAATAGCATTGGGCTCGCCTCCAATCACAAAGAGAAGGTAAGTGAGACCTACTTCTCCATTTCCATATGATCGGAGGAGACTAGTCCATTATTAATATATGTACTAGCAAATCTGAACTCCTATGAAGGAGTAATATGAGATGAGGTAACTGACAAGACAAGCCAGCTGAAGATCATATGAGATGAGGCCACAAGTAGCACATAAGCCATAGGGTAAACTTGTGTGCTATAGAGTGTTCAATTCTGCAACCTCCCTGACAACTTCAAGGCAAGTCTTGTTTTAAGTTTCATATAAGAATTATGCTAAGTCGGATTGTGAAATCAACCCTTAAATGAAGTGTGTTTTCTAGCCATTTACATGCTTCTTAAACTTCTATCCAAAGCAGCAATTGGCTCTTCTTGCTTGCCCTATAATTAGGTCAAGTATTTGTAGGCATGTTCTCAATTTCCCTTTTGAATCAGGTATTTTTTAGGCAAACTAGGGCTCCAATGCTTCTTGACACAACTAGGGCTCCAATGCTTTTGATTCATGGCTTGGCCTTGTTAAAAACTTGGGGTGACAATTTTTTTTTTTTTTTTTTTATAAATGGTGAGGTGATGAATCTTATAACAATTCATCCACCTTTGCATATCTGGGAAATTGTTCCTGATCCAATAGGTAATTAACATATTTTGATTTTATTTTGAAAGAACCCTTCAAGTCGGTATATGGCATATTGTGAAGCTAAAATTTAAAATTTTTAAATAAGGTATTATCACCATCTGTCTCCTGTAACTTCTCATTTCAACTCCCCTAGAATGAAGCTTTATTTTACCAAAATTCTTCAGCTCTTTCATCCTTTTTTCTGTGAAACTCTGAGCTTAGATACTGGTTCGAAGCCTTTTGAAACCTGGAGTCATCACTTTGGAACACAGAAACATTTAATCCAAGACCCATTTCGAAAAATTTACAGTGCAATTTGCAGGCCTAAGGGCTTTCAATGGATTACGGAAAGAAAGAAACAGCTCAAACAAACTCTTCTTGCTGCCAATATGTATAATTATTTTCTGGGTCACCGAAAGTGATGTAAGCAATTTAATTTACAGAAGGCAAGGAACCACCCTTGATAGATCACAACGAACGAACCCAGTTTCAAGCAGTAAGCAATCCAAGACTTCATTCACATACAAGCTAAAGTTGCAACAACCCAGAATGGCTTTCCGTCTTCCCAACGCCATTGAATTTCTCAGGCTGATAGGTTGAGTCTTACAGCCTATAAAATGGCCGATGATTCATTATAAGCAAAAAATGTAACCAAATGCATGTGCAGAAGCATCTGTATTACCTACGAAAAGGACCACTGGTGCTCCCCTCTGCCAAATTACTGGAATTCAAGCCGGTCTCCTGCAACTTGATTGGCAGCAGGAGGGTAATAATGTAGTTGAATTGATGGGGAAATAACATAATGGAAATCAGTTTCTGTAGTTTAATCTATTATTAGATTCTCACCCTTTTCTGCAGGCTTGCGTTCTCATTCAGAAGGGCTCTTTGCTGCGATTGAAATGAGTAGTTTGTTATTGAGCTGTTTATAGCTTAAAAGAGTCATCTTTATGTTGTTAATCTTTCAGTAACTGGAAAAAAAAGGAGTTTGGAATCTCACCTCTTTCTTCAGCAAGTTGATATGTTCTACTATTACTGTTCTCTGTACAATTAAAAACACAATTGAGTTAAACAGAACCTCCTAATTACCACTCTTTTGCTAGCAAGAAGTGAATCAAGCTTCAATTCAGTAAGAAACGTCTTCATTGCAACCGAGTCATAGTAGACCAGCAAAGACTTCTCCCTAAATACTTTGAATAGAAAATATTCCCTATTCCTGTGATAGAGATAAAGATAAGGGCTGATAGAATTCGAGATAGTCTCAAGTTGTAAGTTTGATACCACATATAGAAGAAGAAGAACGAAGAATAATTTTCCGATCATTTTTATTGAACAGGTATGCAGTATTTATAGGATTACAACAAGTGTGGTAGCGTATCTTCAACAGAACCTAGAGTTTACAATTCTTCGGAGTTAAAGTTTGAGACTATCTTGAATTCTATCAGCCCTTATTTTTATCTCTATCATTCCTCGACTCAAGGTTTACCTTCTCAGCGTAAGATCTAGCTCAAGAAATCTCAAGTGTTTTTGAAACTCTGCATGATAATTTACCTAACCATTTCAAGATGGGATTTGATTAGTTCCATAGGGCAGCACGAAGCTAGTTATATGTAACCACTAAGGGAGAGTGAATGAGACTCGTTCACGTAGAGGATAAAGTATCTTTATCTTCCTCTAGTGATGGGATAGGACTAGCCCCAAGTTACACTATAGAACTAGCAAATCCTGATTAACTATGATTATAAGACTTTATTTGTCAAAATAAGGATTGGACGTTTGCTAATCCATAGACTAGCATTGGAGTTGTTCCTTCCAATGACATAGAAAAATGTCTAATTGACCTTTTTCTTATGATTGAAAGGAACTAACCCTAATGTTAGTCTATGACAGGCAAATTCCCATCTCCAAAACAATTTTGAAAGTAGAAGTTTGTCACAAAATTACCAAAGATTCATCACCTTTCTCGTTCGAACTCGTTCAACTCCAACCTTCAATTGGCGCTCTAGCTGTTTTAACTCTCTCATGCCCAAGGATGACAAGTCCTCTCCAGCCAAATGACTACAGCAATAAGAATGTCAAGTTCCAGAAAAAGGAAATAATCATCTCCTACAAGGTGTAATGGAAATATCAGGATTCTTACTTAAGCTTTTCCTCCAAAGATTGTACCGATTTCCGTAAGTTGTTTAACTCGGCCCTCCAAAACTGATACAGGTAGGGAAAGGAAAATTAATATCATCAGTCCATTAATGGAGCTCACAATACTTAAATAACCAGGCTATCAATCTGTTATACGACCAATCTGATCTCTGAAAAACATTTCAGAAGTGGCAAAAATTCAGAGGCTCATCGATAGATTTTAGTTACAGAATACTGAACTGCCCAGTTAAATCTGGTTGTTCAGGTAAATTGCTGAATCTATATAATTCAAGTCGGGACTACCTCAACTGTTCTGGAATGCTGAGTATAAAGATGTGGAATACCAACAGAATCTCTGTATCTTGAGATGGTGCTCTGGATGCTGCAGAAAAGCAAAACGAAGATCAAAAGAAATTAAAAAAAGAAGAAGAAAGAAACAAAGTTTCTGCCTTAACCCAGAAAAGGAAGAGAGCAGCAAATGCAGCTGGAACATTTAAGAGCCCGATTTGCTGCCGGTAGATTCTACAATGAGGCTATTTCTTTCTATTAGCCTTGTGTGCATGACAACGGTAACCCTTGCACTGTTGAAAGCTTTCCGGCTCTTCTTTTCCGTGCCACTTTCTCGTCTGGAAAGGCCATGAACAGAAAGAAAAAGAAAACGAGGATTTGCCGAGGAAAAAGAACAAAGACTCCTCAGGTCTACTCTGCTGTTCGTCAGTCGAAATTTGGACAAGATAACAAACTACGTATTTGATTCATGAGCGCCATTTCACGTAGGCGAAAACACAACAAACAACCAGACAAAGAAGAGAGAGAGACTCCTCCTTTGTATCTGAGAACACCAGTTAAATACAGAAACCAGCGAGTCGGAGAGTTGCAGAGAAAGAGAGGGGGTACGTACTCATTGGTTGCATATTGGTAAGCTTTGCCGGTGGCTGAGAAGATGACAAGCGCCACCTCCGCGTCGCAGAGAATAGAGAGCTCGAAGGCCTTCTTGAGGAGCCCATTCCTTCGTTTGGAGAATGTAACTTGCCTGTTCGTCGTGTTCTCAATCCTTTTCAGCTCGACCTTGCCCCTACCCATCTCAAAGACACAGAAAATCAGTGCTGAATTACGCCGGGACAGATCGCCGATGGACGAAGAATTACACAACGATGAAGAACGGAGGCGCATCCTCGGATAGATTTCGACGTTCTTATAGGGAAACTAGTCCAAGGGATTTTTTCTGTCCGTCCATCGATAAGATATGTGACCAGACATCACTTTGAGGCCTCCAAAACGCGTCATGGATTCTGATACAATTACGTGACTGACATTTTTGGGAACTATTTTCACCTCTTACCTGAATGTCCTTCAAAATTATTTGATGATTTTATTTGAAGTTCGATGCCCATTTTCATGATTTTATTTTATTCATCTCTTCACAGCTAATATGATTTAGGAGTTATATCCTATAGAAAAAGTCGTTCGGTAAGAAACATGTGAAGCAGCTATCTCAGCCGAGACGACTGAGATAGTTGTTGATCGAACGACTAAGATAGTCATTGATTGGACTGCTGAGATAACTGTTTCGCATGTTTCGCACGGAATGACTTTGCGAATTGGATCAGACCTCTAAAGCCACTGCTCAAACTAAAGTTGTATAAAACAATATTTTATTTAAACGAAAACAAGTTGAAGTAGTTTGCTAGCTCCTTTAGCTTTTCTCATGAAAAAAAAAGGGTTCTCTATCTTCTCCTTTTTCATTAGTATAAGAGGGTGATGAACTCCGTTTAAAAAGAAAGGTGGAGAGCCTCCTCGAAGACCCTCTTCTTTATGTCAAGTGAAACAAAAAGGAAAAGGAGACAAAAGATGTCATCTTCACTTTTTTCTTACTTGGAAGGGTGAACTTCTTTCTATGCCAAAACTTCTCATATGAGATGAAGAGATTCTTCCTTTTGTACAAGATAAAAAGGTGATGATGGAAAGCCCTCCACCACCACCACCACCACCAGCCCCAGGCTCTATTCCTCCTAACCCTCCTCTCTCATCCTATGTTTTTATCATCTATATGTAATCACCTTTTCGAAGGTTGAAGAAGTTAAAATATTAAGTTCGACATATTAGTCACTTCATAGTGATCGATGTACCAAAAGCCACGATCATGGTAACCCCCATATAAGTAGTTTGGTCTTAAATCCTACTCTGTACCATTCTATGAATTAATATTTCAATTAGTAATTTGACAGATTAAATACAAAAAAAATATTATTATTGCTACTCAAGGAAGGCAAATCATTATCATATCCAATTTATTTGAAAAGAATAAAGTTGTAGTCAGGTTTGTGCTTATGAAAGCTAGTGACAGACAATTTGATTGGACTCAACTAGACAAAGTGTTCCTCTTGCTTAATTTAGTTTAATCTAAATGCTACTTTTATGATAATGCATAGAAACAATGTTGAAGAGGCTCACTAGGAGTAATGATAGTATATAGAAAAATAAAAGGAGAGGAGTTGATCTAATTGTTTGAATTGTTGAACTTAGAGATCTTATTTGAATTCTTAGTGTTTTGTTAAAGCTAGTGGAGAAAAATATAAGTGGAACACATGAAGAAATAAAGGAAAAGTCTCAAAGTAATATAAATTTGAATAAGGAAGGAAACTATCTTGAAACCCCTAATCTAGCATCGGAATTGAAATTGATGGGATAGAAAAGAAAAGGAAGTTTCGTCGGGGGGATAGGCTCATTGTATACTATTAAGAAAGTGGGACCAAATAAGAGGTTCGATATACTCCAACATATCAATCGTTCAATATATATTTTTTCTTTCCTTTTCATGTAACTTAGCTAACTTAGTCTATATATCGGTTGAATCAGTAAAGCCAGTCTGACTCAGTCAACCGGGTTTTGACGCATTTTAAGGCCCTACAATTTGTTTTTTTATCTGGTGGAGAGACGAAGTTTGATTGAACTTATCTAGTTTTAAATTAACATGTAGCCAATTTGGTATTAAATTTGATTATAATTCAAAATTCAACTCTAACATTTAGCAATAAATATATGATAAAAAAATTTTAATGATTGAAAATCAATATCCACTAGACCCACATCAAAATCACTAAATTATCTCTTTATATTGGCCCAGTGGTACAAAACGACAAACAAATAAAAACAAAATAAATACACTTATCGCCCCCTAATTGGAAGCTTGTTCAAGCAACAAATTACAATATCAACTCACGGAGTTATCACGAAAAAAAAAAAAGCAGAACATTGATGCTAAAAATCCTACAATAATTCCAGCTATAAATAAGAAATAAAACTTTCATAAAAAAACAAAAAGAAATATTATAATTTCATTATGACAAGAAGAGATTAGATTATAACTTCTAAAATATTATTTAGGAAGGACTACCAAACTTCAATACTCCTCAGGAGCACTGAACAGTCATTAACGGTAAACTGCCGGAGAAAACCTCTACCGTTAATTAACCTGGGCATTCGCGCCTTCATCATAGGCAAGCTCGTGCCTCGTAAACATGCCACGTAAGGAGATCCCCACGTGGGACCACTGCCAGGCGTGGCGTAGGGGATTCCGATAAAGTACGTGGCCAATAGGCAATCGACACGTTCTGCCTGCTTTTGGAAAATAAGGCCCAGAAGTGGGAAACGGCATCTCCTGGTTCTATCGCGCCTCATCTCACGACAGCGACAGGTGGGCCACATATTAGTCAGCATGATGCGGAACCACCCTCGAGGACTGATTTAATTACAAATAGACCATTTTCGGGTAAAACACCGGAATAGGTGAGCAGTAGTGACTGTACCGTTCTGACTCAGCTTGTCACTTCCAGCGCATTCCTTCTCGTCCTCGTTTGCATTTTACCAACTTCGTGGACCAATGAGAGGTGGGATTGTGGGTGGTCTTAGAGTGTGGTGACAAAATGACCAAATTTAACCTAATTATTAATCATTTTAAAATGTGTATATATGAAAATTTTATTTATGCATAAAAAAATACAATTTTAAAATATTTTTAGGTAAAATGAATATAAAATAATTTTTCGTAAAAATTTTTTTATTCATATTTTTGGTTCAAGGGTTATAAAATAGGCAATTTGGTCCAGTTCAATCTAGTTATACGAACGCAATTTTATTTAGTATCGACTTCACAGTTTTGGTATCAAACCCAAATCATATATATATATATATATATATATATATATATATATATATATGTGTGCCTTTCATACTCATCATTTTCTATGATCTTGTATTATAAGAACCGATGCATATATAATTGTACTTAACATATATTTTCATTAATATATGTATTTAACTATAATATAGAGAAATGAAAATTTTATAATAAACATTCATTTTTAATTTATTTAGATATTACAAATCATAATATCATAGTTCATAAAAATTTCTCACTCTTATCATTAATTCTTGTTTTATGCTTTCGACCATTTTAACCTAGATAAATGAAAAATAAATAAATAAATAAATTCTTCATAACCATTAACGAGTTATTAATACGACCTATAATATATAACTAAATGCAAGTAGTCTTCACAAACTATGATTATGATACAAGAGAGCTTGAAACTATGCAATTCAATGCATAAAAACAAAGCTTACAATGTCTTCAAACTTAGGGTGGGCTTCAAGTATCAAATAATATGTATCGAGTTTTAAGGTATCAGGATACATTAAGCTAAGTTGAAATGTATCATCGAACTAAATTATGGAGTTTTAAGACAAACCACCGGTGCTCGTGCAATCTAGCTTATCACACTATAGTCTGGTCAACCACCATATAGAGGGCCCTCAATTGAATTATTGTAGGAGCATGAATGAGACCCCTTGTCCCAATATGGTCTGTTGGTAGTGAAGTTTGCTTACTCCATTTAGTACATCAGATACGAACTCCACGTCGTATCATGTCGAACAGATGCCAGCCGACTAAGCTTAGTGATGTCTATTCTTGAGTTGGGGCATCAGTGTGGGGGAATCCCATACTTTTCTATTTAATAACCTTTTTTATATTTCCGTGTTATACTCTTTAAGATGTATTAAGATATTATACATAATGATAGAGATAAAGATAAAGATTGTTCTTATATCCAGCTAAGGCATGTAGCTGAAGAGAGTTGTATTTGTAATTTTCATGGTATCCGTTACTTCCCTCTTCCTCTTACTATAACTGAACTCCAAACAGCTGGAGAATCAATCCGGTTACTCAGGTAAAAGCGAAAGCGTCGATCAGCAAGAGATGATTCGTTCGAGGAAAGGTCGCACCGACTAGGACACCGATTCGCCAATGCTGGAATACGTCAAATCCATGTCTACTGCTTTCCGCAGCAGCCAGACGCCATGGTGGCCACCGTGCGGGACTCTTTACGCAGTTACGCGTCTCTGCGAGACTGGGTAAATAGGTCACTTGATCAGTTTCAGACTTTTTGAGTTCCGACGAGGAAAAGCCCCATCTTTGCTGCTTCTCCGCCGAACACAGTGGAGACCACGTACCTTTCGCTGTCCAGAGCAGATGGGGATGGGACCTGGTTGAGTGGAAAGGACGTGGGAATCACGACGACGGAGACTCATGTCCCATAACTCCGCTTGATGTCCTCGTCCTGCGTGCCACCTCCTGGTTGGTGGCCTCCGGCTCCCGTCAGGAATGATGAAGCTGATGGACGATTGCCCTAATTCCATTTCTTTACTACTCTAAATTATTTATTTGAATTTCATTTGCATCTCTACTATTAATTTGTTGGCTTTCAATTGTATTATCACATATACTGTCTTCAATGGTTTTCTCCTTTGTTATTTAATTTTGATCTACTCTAAATTCTTTTCTTGCTAGTGATCTCCTATAAAACTATCGATATCGACTTCTTCTCTATAAAAGAAAATATATTTAAAAAATAAATATAAATCTGAATTTTTCTTTACTTTTTTTCGTTTTTTATTCGTCTTCATCTAATAATCGAGAAGATAATGATTCATTTTCTTCTTTTTTTATTCTTTTATGACAACAATTTATTTTTATTCGATATAAAGTATAATGGGTATGTAAATATAAGAAATCAATGATTAATTAGATAATGATTCAATTTATTTAAAACTTGAAAGTTCATATCCTTTTTAATTCGGTCTTCGATGAATTTTTTTGTGTAGGGTTGTTGAGCTGTCAAAGTATGAAATCATACTAATTAGATATCAATATTCATATAATGTAATTACTATGTAATTATTATTAATACTAGTGTCTATTTGGTTGAAAATGGCTTGTGAGTTACAACCTCCTTTCTAGAAACTATTTTGAATGATTAGTTATTAGTCTTCCAATGTGATCTAGATATGAGTTGTTGATTTCTAGGGCTAACACATAAACCCAAGAGACCTCAAGGGAAGGAGAGAAGAGATGGATTTTAGTTCTTGGGAAAGAGGAGAGAAGAAAATAAGGGAGAGAAAGTAGAGGAAAATAGACGGAGGTGTGTGGACGAATTTGAGCTAAGAGGAAGAAGCTTGAATACTCTACCCTATGCCTTGAGGTTATATTTAGAGTTGTGTGGAGGTGTTTACAATGACTATAATGCCGTTAGGGCTATATGCTTCAAAAGGAAAAAGACATAAAAGAACATATTCCAGCTTACATAATTATAATTCTATGTCATCTATATAAAACTTCTCCTTATTTATTAGTCATACCACCCCTATACATGTGTAGCTCAATACACGTTTTTTACAATAATAATCCCCCTAAGAGATTGGCTAGATTCTAGCTCTAGCTGGCTTTTTTTTAATCTAGATTGAATAGGTTCTAGATGAACGTTTCACAAAATAAAATCAAAGAAATGAAAACTTACACCCTTGACTTGAAGAGTTCCTTCTTCTTGAGAGATCCAAACTTCTGATAGCGGTTAGCCAATACTACCCAACAAATCGATATGTTAGGTGCGGAAAGTTACTGCCTACAAGAGTGGACAGAACCACTCTGACACCCACCCCCCCATTCTTGACCGCCTCTCATGGGATTCAAATGCAGGATATGGTGTGCCCAACTCTGATACCATGACAACAGCTAGCCAATACTACCCAACAGACTGATTTGTTAGGTGCGGAAAGCTACTGCGTACAAGAGTGGACAGAACCACTCTGACACCCACCCCACCCATTCTTGACCGCCTCTCATGGGATTCGAACGCAGGATGTGGCGTGCCTAGCTCTAATACCATGACAGCGGCTAGCCAATACACCCAAAAAACCGATCTATTAGGTGCGGAAAACTACCACCTACAAGAGTGGACGAAACCACTCTGACAACTTCCACTTATTTAGCAACACAATGTGGCATAAGGGAGTTTGTCTAGTATGTAATATAAGGAAAAGAATGGAAAAATTAGTGCATTTTTTAAGACTAAGGCTTGCACTTTCACTCTAAAGCCCATGCAGTCTGTGAGCTTCTAGGGATCAAATCTCTCCTCGCTGAATTAGGGTTCCACAAAAAAACCCATATGGAACTCTATTGTGACCACCAGACAACAATTCATATTACTTCAAATCCTAACATCCACAATTGAACAAAATATATTGAAATAGATTGCCACTTCATATGAGAAAATTTCATATTGACATTATTTCTCTCAAACATGTCTCATCTCAAGGACAAGTAGGAAATATACTCACAAAGTAGGTCACATCCAAGATACATAACACTATATGCAAAGAGTTGGGTATATATGACGTTTTCTCACCCCCCAATTTGAGTGAGAATGTTGGAAGACATCTCAAAGGGGCATTAAGTTAAATACCTTCCCCACATCAAATAGATGGATGGCAAAGGGTTCAAATTAGTGTCATTCTCACAAGGATGGTATAGGGTGTAATTAGAGAAGATGATGTATGTTTACTAATGTCTATCTCTTTTGAGAGCTTGTAGCCCTAAGGGCAATGTAATTGTTGTAGCTTTTCTTCATAAACTATAAATAGAGGCCCAAGGCAAGGGGCAGATCATGAAGTCTCCCCTATTCTCTCTCAAATTCATCCTTACTCTTTTCTATCTCTCTCTCTCTCTCTCTCTCTCTCTCTCTCTCCATATCCCTAGTTGTCCCTCTCTTCTTCTCCTTCTTCCTCTCCTTTTCTTCTTTTCTTCTTTTTTTTTTTCTCCTCTCTCACTCTCTTGGCCGAGTACCTATCATGGGATCCTAAATCTAATAAAAATGAACTATTACTTGCAGTAAAAAGCTAAAACCATATATGTATAAAGTCAAGGGGAGTTAACTCGAAAACTAAATACAGCCATTTTTTATGCTCCTTACAATACGGGTAATGTTATTTTTAGTTTTTCTATGTTAGGTTTGGTCATCATCGAAAAGGGGGAGATTGTTGACCTAGAGTTGACTCCCATCCATAATTTGATTATAACAAAATAATGCTAACAACTAAAAATTTAGTATTTCAGATGTTTTTTCTGCAATAGACACAACAATCAAGGTCTTGGCAAAAGAACTAACATATGCATTTGAAGATTTCAAACTCTATTGTTGTGTTAAGTCATCTTAAAGAAGCACCCCTCCAAGCGAAGAAATGAAGAATGGAAATTTAGAATCTAAGTTTTATAGAAAATCTCAATAACTCTAACCATGTAAAAGGGCAGCCCCAAATCTTCAAAATTGAGGTATAAATGAATATTTTTTTTGGAGTTTTTGGGCATATTTCATTCATAACATATTTTATCAATGCATATCAAAGTTTTAAACATGTTAGAATCACTTAGGATAGATTTCATAATACTTTGAAGCCAAGATTAGAAAACTGGCTTTGGCATAATTGATCATCTATAATGGAACTTGGTTATAAATGTAAAGCATGATCGATCGATCAAGGTGATTGAACGATCAAACAGAGTTTGGTCGAAATGAGCTATAAAGCACGATCAATCATTCACATTGAACTAATCGATCATTCTTGTCGAGGCACTAAAAAAATATAAAGCATGATTGATCATACCGATAGTATTGATCTAATCATACAAAAGTATGCCAACAAGGGATACAAAACACGGTGAATTAGGATGGATTGATCAATCAACATGTTTGAAAAGATGTTTATGATGTTTCAAAACATTTGTAAATGCAATATATGCCCTAGGAAGGAAAATTTTAGGAATATAAAATAGCGGAAAAGGTTTTTTTAACCAAATTTCCCATTTGAAAATTGTAATAAGTTTCTTTCATATTTTATTTTCTCTTAAAAAATGTGTGTTGCCAAACATCGGAAAAGGACTTTCTCTCTCCTTTTTTCTTCTTTTTTTGTCGTTTTCAAACGTCCCCTAATTGTTGCATATTTCCTATTAGACCACATGAAACTTGTTGTTTCCATACTTTCCTATATTTTAAGGTAGATAAATATAAAAAATAATGTTTTTAATTATTTTTTTTGTAGAAACACACACTCACCAACGTGTGAACTCTTTGTCCTTTTCTTTAACAAAGGAAACCCCTGCCTACCTTTTTGTTTATTTATTAATAATATTTCATACAAAATGCCCTAAATAATCATCTCCTTTAGACATTGACCATTACATTAACCTCTGGTATTGAATTTTATTAACTTTATTTTATTTTTCTTAAATTTAAATCAAGATGAAGCTTACTTACCTAAAAAAATGTCACTTATTTAACTTTAGTAAATGGGCACCCAAAAAGGTTGGCAATGGGCCGTAGTTTTGGTTGTGCGGATTTTGAGGTAGCCTTGGCTGCTGAATATTAATATTCTATGGACCCAGTTGGTGTAACTGGGTTGGACTTGGGCCTATTATTTGGGTAGTGGAAAAAGTGTTTTCCAATTCTGCCTACATGCTAGCAATATCCTTAACGTGAAGAAATTGTTTTGCACTAATTTTATGTCTTTTAAACCAATGCTATCAAACCCCCATTTGGATCAGTTGATTGAATCAGATTCAATCAAACCCTGGAACAAGAAACCCTTGAATTAGTCAAAATCTAAGAAATTACAATATTCTTCTTCTTTTTCTTCCAAAAAAAAAAGAAAAAAAGGGGAGGGAAAAAGGAAAAAAATAAGAGAAGAAAAAGGAAAAATAAAAAATAAAATAAAAAAATTAATTAAAAATTTTAATTTTAATTTAAATTTAAATTAAATTAATTTACAAATTAATAAAAGAATAATTTTAGTATTTGAAATTTTGCTATAGAATAATTTATGATAAAATAATTATTTTGGTCACATTTATTTTTTAAAATATAAATTATAAAATAAAATCATATATCCATAAAAAATTAAAATTAAATAATTAAATATGAAATAAAAAATATGGAAAAGGGGAAACGGGAAATAGAAGAAATAAAAATTAATTAATTAAAAATAAAATATTTAACCGAATAAAACTAAAATAGAGGAAATCATATAATAAAATTTTCATCCTTACAAATAATAAAAGAAAATATTAATTATATAAAAGTAAAAGAAAACGTAACATAGAATAAATGAATAAAAGAATAAAAATATTACACAAAAACATTGGAAAATATAAGAAATTGATTGTAATACCTTTCCCAGTGCAATTAAACATCCACTAGGAAGCATTCTCATAGTGAATTAATGAAGAAAAATAAGAAAATTTCTTAAAATTATAAATAAAAAATTAAATTTGAGATAAATATTTTTAGCTAATTTAGTATATTATTAAGATTGTGTGTGACATCAAATTTGTAATTTTAATAATTAATGATCTTGAGAAAAAAAATGGTGAAAAAAAGGGAAAAAAGGAAAAAAAAAGGAGGAAAATAAAAGCAAAAACTGGTGGATGAAATGGAGAAAGAAAAAGGGGGAAGATGGGAGGAAAAAATAAAAAAAAAAAGAAGGAAAGAAATTGCAATAGAAATGGGAAAAATAAAAAAGGGAGGGAAATAAAATAAGAAAGAAAAATGAAAAAGACGGGAGGAAAATGGCATCGCAAGATAAGTTTTGAACCGAACAAATGGCATCAAAAGAAAAATATTTCCTTCCCGAAGGACAATCTGCCAACCATCTTCTTGAGTTCAATGGAACAAACTATGGCTATTAGAAGGTATGAATGTAATTCTTCCTCCAATCCACGGATTGGGACATATGGCAAATGATCAAGAATAGTCCATTCGATCCTGAAAAGCTTGGGAATAACATTCTAGTCAGAAAGCATGTCATAGAGTTAGCTAGAGAAGTTAAAGAGCAGTTCAAAATAAACTCTAAGGCAATTTACCTTTTGTTATGTGACTTAGGACCCAATGAGTTCAATCGGGTCTCTACATACAAGACCATCAAAGAAATATGGGAAAACTAGAGGTCACACATTAGGGAACCACTATAGTCAAGGACTTTAGGATTAGTTTATTGATAGCTCAATACGATGCCTTTAAAATGAAAATGGGTAAATCAATGGGTGAGATGAACTCTAGGTTCACTCAAATAATAAATGAGTTGAAATATCCTAGGAGAAGAGATTTCCTTGTATAGGCAAAAACATAAGTTTCTCAAACAATTCGAAAGTCATGGGACATGCCCAAGACAACCAATCATGAGAATATAAATTTCAAAACAATGAGCTCAGAAGGACTACTAGGAATCCTTCTCACATATGAGATGGAACCTCAAGAAGTTGAGGAAGAGCAACCCAAAAGAAACACTATTGCTCTTTAGGCTAAGGTAAGTGTTGGATTTATACGTAAAACAAATTTTTTAGAAAAGGCCAAAGTAGAACTCAAAATGACAAATCATTTAGAAAAATTTATGTTAAATTAGGTCGAAGACCCTATCCCAAAATGACTAGCCACATAAAAAACCTTTTTTGCCAACTAATAAATACAAGATCTTTATACTCACTAATGTATGTGGGACTATCCTTAACAATTGATGTTTATTTTTAGTGTGGAAAACCAGGGCATAGAAGGAAAAAATGCCCAAAGCTTAAAGGAAGAACCCCATCCACAAGCAAAGATCCTAATAACAACAAGAAGAAGATCTCAGTTTGGGATACGATGGATGGAGAGTCTAGCCATTTGGAGGAAAAAAAAGAAAATGATGGACTCATGGCGATTGAAGATGATGATGAGTCTACCACTTCTGAAGAGGTAAGTTACTCATGTTAAGTTGTGGCATCTAATTAATGCCTTACACATAGTCAACACGATATAGTGACTGCTGTTTCATTAAGGGTAGTTTGGGAATTTCACACTTGTATTTCGGTTGCCGTAGTTTTCTCTTTCTATTTGGGGGCACTGCTATTAGGGTTATTATTGAGGATCATCAGTGGCCGTACAGAGAAGTTACAGAAAAATACTTGAGTGTGAGCGATTTTTCATATAAACTACTTCATCATCATAGAGAATTATTTCAATGAGGAAGACAGGACATAGTCTCACCTTGGGGTGAACCTGTACAATTCTTCTTTTTTTTTTGCTTGATTATTTCTTCTTCTATGATTAGTATTGCTTCCATTAGTATTAAATCAGGGCGTCTAATTTATAACAACTTGGACTTTGTAACTGAACTTGAATTGTTATTAGAGAAATCAATTCATAGTCTTAAAATATCTAAGGAGAAATGCAATGCTCATTACAAGATTGCAAAGCTCTATGAAGAGCTTAGTGTTTTGAAGGAAGCTAATGAAAGCCATTTGGAAAATGCTTCAAAACAAAGTGGATTGATAGACAAACTATCATGTTAATGGACTTGCATTTGAAAAGAGAGTTTAGACTTAGAATAACAAGTCAAAATTCTATCTCAAAAATCACACCCAGGAGGAAAGTTGGGAAGAACAAAAAGAAGCAAAACAAGATGTTTTTTTTCATTCCTCACATTCGATGCCTCTATTGCATTAAGATGGGTCACTATGCCCTTATTTGCCTAGTTAAGAATGCAAATGGCTTTAGACAAAGATGGATACCAAGGCAACTAAAAAGGTTGTGGTAACCCATAGAACTTTGGCACACAAATTTGGCAGCCCAAATCACCTAGTACATCAAATATTATCCCAAAGGAACTCAACTTAAAATGGATCTCTAAGGGTTAAATTTTTCGTCGTGTAGGTTTGTTTTGAAGCTAAGGCAACAAAAAATGTTTGGATTTTGGATAGCGGGTGGTTGACGCATATGACTGGTGATAAGAAGAAGTTCGTTGAACTCAAACCTAAAGATGGTGGTCATAAAACTTTTAGAGACAATAACAAAGGTATGATAAAATGGAATTGCTAAAATAGATACATCAACCTCACTCATATCCGATGTATACTATGTAGAAAGGTTGATGTATGACTTACTTAGCATTAGTCAATTTTGTGATAAAGAAAATAAAGTATCATTTGATAAGGACAAATGCTTAGTAAAAAAAAAAAAGATGAACTAGTTCAAGATGGATATAAAAATAGGAATCTCTACCAAGCTAACATAGTCAATTTACTCTCAACTAGTGTCATTTGTTTGGGTATGAAAATCGATGAATCTTGGTTATGGTATAAGAGACTAAAACGTATAGGAATAGATTCCTTGAACAAATCAGTGAAGAAAAACCTAGTGATAGAATTACCGGATAATAAATTTATGGGAGAGAGACCTTGTGATGCTTGCATACTTGGAAAGCAACACAAGTTTCTTTCAAATCCATGAATCTAGTTTCAACCTCTTGTCCTCTTCAACTAATCCGCAGACATTTAGTTGGACCTACTTGAACCTTGAGCCTAAATGGAAAGCGTCTCACCTTCGTATTGATAGATAACTATTCGAGATTCACATAGGTAGATTTCCTAGCTCATAAGGATGATGTTTTTTTGGCATTTGCCAAACTATGTGAAAAAATTCAAAAAGAGCAAGGCTATAACATTGTCAAAATTAGGAGCGCCATGGAGGAGAATTTGAAAATTCACTCTTCGAGGAATATTGCTCAAAGTATAGTATTGACCATACATTATGAGTTCCTCGAACTCTTCAAAAAATTGGTGTTTTTGAGAGAAGAGGTAGAACCTTAATTAAAATGGCTAAAGCTATGCTTCACGCATACATCATACCATATAGGTTTTTGGCCGAAGCTGTAAACATCTCATGCTGCATCATAAATTGAGTTACATTAAGGCCTCTTCTCAACAAAACTCCATATGAGTTTTATATGGGAACCCTTCCCAATATTAGGTGCTTTAGAACCTTTGGATACAATGTTCACGTTGAAAGAACCAAAGGAAAAACAAGTGAAGTTTGACTCTAGGCCCGATACATGAATTTTCTTGGGTTATTTCACTCATAGAAAATATAAAGTTTATAATAAGACATGGTTATTTCATGCTATAACTCATGATCGATCATCCCTCCAGATTAATCGATCAATCAGAACCTTGCCAGTAAGGGACTTCAAGCATAATCGATCAAATGAAAATACATTGATCAATCGTACTTGTTATGCACAGCCAGAGGGAATCTTGATTGATCGATCAGTCACTAGCAATGATTAAACAACTTAAATTTCCTGAACTAGTGGTGACATATTCATCGATTAGTCCATCGATCAATAAGTCATTGTCTAATAGAAAAGTAACTCTTATGATCGATCAATCAACAACCTAATTTTTGCCAACGAGCTAATAACAACTAGTTTGAGTTAGGGAAGTTATAAATACCCCGCCAAACCATGAGTAAGAGCTGAATGAACATTAATTGGCATATTGTCAAACCACAAAGCTTTACCTTGCAAATTCCCACAGACAAAAATCTTTAGAGAGAAAGAGAAAGAGCCATATCTTTGAAAATCTTCTATCTCTTTCAATCATCTTTGCATCCATCATAGTACAAGCTCCTTGATCATTGACAACGTGCTATGAAGGAAGAGGCAACTTGAATCTCTCAAGGAGAATCATCTTTCCAAGTAACGGTGTAAAATTTTATGTTTCTTATATATATATATAAAAGGCTCATTTAGAACCTCATAATCTAGATGAAAAGGCCTAGTTAAAAATAGAATCTAGCAACAATCTCTTGGAAAGATTGGTTGGTGTAAAAATTGTGTATTTGAGCTATACGTGGCCAAAGAGAGCCAAAATCTCTTTGAATTTTTCTAACTAATAGAACGTAATAGTTGAAATTTTCCCAAGCAAAATAGTAAGTACTACTAACATTGATAACATTTTTTTTTGTTTTAGTGGTGTCTACATGTTGCTATTTACATTGAATTACTTTTGTGCATGATATTTTGATTACACGCACAAATTGGTTTTAATTTGAATATCTCAATTCAACCCCCACCCACCCCCTCCTCTTGAGAAACTACCCGGGCCAACAACAGATTCCTTCAATCTTGGTTATTGATCAACGTTGACGATGTAAACAGTTCATCGAGGTTCTAATTTTGATGATTTAATTTTCATGCCTATAGTAGTAAAATAAGAAATCTAATGATTGAAATTTAAAAAATAATTAAATTAAACACTTTTGATAAAAAAAAAAAAGGACATGTAGCTTTATTAACTTTACATCCCTTCTTTACAAGGGAACACTCCCATATCAGGATTAAAAGAATGGAACCAAATAGGGAGTAAGGTTTAAAAATCACCTAAACCCTAAACAATGTCAGATCTGTCGGATCCGCATCAGTTGCTGGCTTCCGGGGAAAAGTTCCTCTCCTGACTCGCGTGACTCATGCTGGGTCACCTTCTTCCAGGGAGGCAAACTAATTGCAACAGGAACAACAAGCAGCCCCGGCAGCCGGAACCGGCAAACGTTCCCAAACAATCCCAGCCGGATGATGCTGAGTCGATCTCGGCGAGATAGTGAGAAGAAAGACTTCTCTTAGAATAACTCTCAATTATCCGAACATATTTTGCTCAGAACATAGAAGCAAGATCAGATCGAATTTGTCCCGTCTCTCCTCCAAAAGAACCAACCTTGCCATGAAGACAAACCCCTTCTTCTCCAAACCTGTCGAAACTTCTTCACTCGCAGAGCGTTGCCGATCGCTCTCGACTCTCGAGCTGTCAGTGCCAGAAAGAAAACAGTACACCATCCAGACACCACCCACCATTTTTTTAACTTTCAATTTCACCCGCTGCAGAAAAGATCCCTTGCTAGTAGAGGAGTAGAGAAGCCAGACCCAACGAAGACAAATTCGAGTACGAACCTAAAGAAATCTCAGCCGTCCGCTAAAAGAATGGAAGGAAATACAGTACTCCCTTGTGCTCTGCCTCTTTGCACTGCCATGTCTGCACCTTGAAGCCGCCTCAGGTTCCCAGAGAGACGTGCTCGCCAGCGCCCTCTCGATTCATTTCCCTTTCTCACACGATTATTACTGCGAAGTGACAGCTACGTTGACGTCTGATATTTTTAATTTCAGTTTCCTCGTATGGCAAATTACAGTGGAAAAAGCCAGCGCGACGTGATGTGCATGGCTAGAACCGGAAACCCCCGGGCCCCACAGAAACTCATTTTAAATATATTAAATATTTTAATTTAATTATTTAAAAAATAAAAAAATAAAAAATAACTTTCTGCTTTATTATTTGAGTGATCTGTTTTCCCTATCTATCTGCAGTTTCGTGGGGGTACTGTTGTCTATAAAAAAGTTGGCACTAAGTTCCAGTCACGTGACTTTCCGGATAGTTCCCGCGCAGAGTCCAGCGATCGACACATAGCGGTTTGGGATTCCGTGATGTGATTGAGAAACTTCATCTTGCTCGGTGGCTCCTCGTCTTCCTCCATACATTCCAAAGCCTTCCTGCTTTCCTAAATTTTCACTGCCCTCCATTTTTTTACACGTCTTATCCTTTGATAATAATGATTGAGTTGAACGTCCGAAAGGGGGAGAAATGAAAAAAAAAAAAAATCAAAAGCAAAAGTCCACTGAAGCGTACCAGATCTTGAGACGACTATAAATATCCAACCAAAACCCTCACATCCGGAGCTCTCTTTCTTTTCTCTCCCGGGTCTGATCGTCTTTCTTTCCATCTTTTGCTCTGTTTCGGAATTTGTTCGTTTCTTTCCCGATCGGTTTTGGAAGTTTTTTTCTTTTTTCCGTTTGGAGGTGACGAGATGGGGAGGGGTAAGGTGGAGCTGAAGCGGATCGAGAACAAGATCAACAGGCAGGTCACGTTTGCCAAACGGAGGAACGGGCTTCTGAAGAAGGCCTACGAACTATCGGTGTTGTGCGATGCGGAGGTGGCTCTCATTGTCTTTTCTAACAGAGGGAAGCTCTATGAGTTCTGCAGCAGTTCCAGGTACCGGATGAAATTTTAGTTTCTTTTTTGTTTTCTGCCTGCTTTCTGAGCCTATGTCTTCGATTCTTTCACCTCCCTTTTTTTTTTTATGATCTCTTACAATGACGAGTTGGAATTTTGAACTTTTTTTTTTCTTTCTAGTAGAGAGTTCTATAGATCTTTAAGTTGCAGCCTGTTTTGTGATTGCTGTCTTCATATTTATTTGAGCAGTTTCCGGAAGGTTGCTTCTAGTTAATTGCACCGATCTTCTCTTCCTAGATGCTTCAGGAACTAGATCAGTGGATAAAGTAGCTAGATTTTCAGGTCATTTCTGTCTCAGTGGTCGATGTGAAAAGAGGAAAAAATCACTAAAATGGAGAAACCGAAATGGAAAGTCTTCAGTGTGAAGTTTAAGCTGCGATTTGTTGAGTACGTTCTCTCTGGATCAATTTGACATGACTACTGCTTGGACGGAGATATATTTCCTGTCATAAGTTTCGGCCTCTTTATACAAGACTCATTTCCTAGTAAAGTCAGTATCGAAGATTGTGTCGATCTTTGATGAGAATAAGGAAAAAAAAAACTGCGAGCTATCATTTCCCCTCAAGTATGCGTCACCTTTGCATTTCGATCTTCTCTCCCTCGTCCTTTTCCTTCTCGAGAAAATGAGTTTATTTCTCGATTCTTTCACGATTAGAGTCGAGTTTCTCAAATGACCAAGTTTTGAAGAAGCACTAAACCTCTTTGATTTTTTTGTCTTTCTGATGCTTTCTTCGTTGTTTTAGGGTTCCGAACTTCCTAATACTAAAACGCTTTTCATTCCCGCTGCGACTTGGTTG
This sequence comes from Aristolochia californica, assembly GCF_029961685.1. Classification (NCBI taxonomy): domain Eukaryota; kingdom Viridiplantae; phylum Streptophyta; class Magnoliopsida; order Piperales; family Aristolochiaceae; genus Aristolochia; species Aristolochia californica. Next base: position 4,159,490 of record NW_027182103.1, on the reverse strand, counting down.
GAACAACACTTCCAACAACTCCTACAAACTCCGCAACCCGAGGACACTGGTTCTCCTCTTTATCCCTGTCCAATGGCAGAGAGTGTAGTACATCTAAATATCTCTTCGGCGTGATTGAGGTTCTGGCTGATATAAGTCTGCCATCGTTGAGTAGTCATTTCGTCGATTTATTATTTATTCCTTAAAAACTTTTGTACTTTGTTGTCCTCACTGTGTTGCCATTCGTTCTAAAGGCAGAAGTGCCCTTTTTTTTTGTCAGAAAGTAATTTTAATATATCTTTGATAGAAATGAGTAAGATCTATTTTATTGCCACGTCACAGGCAGAGGAGGGAGATGGTTCCGATTAATTTTGTTTTGTCACAACAACGGGCCTGTACAACTGACTGGATAGGAGACAACAGCCAAAATATATTTACCGAAAGATATAAAAACTCCAAAAATTTAACTTTGTTGAGAAATCAAAACGTCTGAAACATAATAAAAGAGAAAGTTGTAGCAAATAGAAGGACAAAACTTAGTGAAATAAACAATTAGGGAATAGGTCATTCTGGCTCCATCATTTATGTCGTTATTGATACTTGGCAACTTTTGGAAGAGAACATAATCCAAGAGTTAGTCAATTTATATCATGCGTGCTTGTTCTCTGCCAGATGAGGATTACATATGACACCAATATTCATGAGCAGCACAAGTAACTTGCCATTTGCTGCTCCTAACGAGCAATAAACCTTTGGACCAATGACAGGCGCCACCTCACCCTTGCTTCAGGTGGAATGGAACCAGATGACAGGCACAAGTACTTGTATGATAGAACCTAATCCAGGAGTCAGGTCAATTTATTTCTTGACTACTTGTCCTTGTAACCTAGGAGGTTTACATGAAACACCAATTATGTGCATCACTAGTGACTTCGGATTTTGCGCTCGGGAAGAACCACAAACCTTGCTTTGGACAGGCAACAATTTCACCCACCTGATTCATGTGGGGGCATGTCAGCCAATTATAGCGGTGGCTGTGGTTGTCCCAAAGAATGAATTTTCCCACCTCCATACTAAGTAGTTCAGCGGCCCATAGGTACTCGAAGTCTATAGACTTCTGGGAAGATGTGACATACCAAAGCCCTATTTGAATGATGAGAATCTCACTGCAAAAAAGGAGAGAACACAAGCAGCAATGTAAGAATCACAAAAGTCATACCCAGATAAAAGGAGAAAAACTATAAAACTAAGGGGGGGATGAGCCTACTAGGGAGGCAATAATGTCTTGCTGCTCTAACCCCTCCCTCTTTCCCACTGAGTTTGCAAGAGATTTTTAGTGCACTATATAAATATTCTGATCAACAAATGTAGGCCAAGAATGTCAAGGTAGAGCTAAGTCATTCCCCCAACTCCACCAATTAATAGTGATCGAAGAGCCATCTCCGACCTCCATCAAGCTAGCTACAGATGACAGATCTCTACTCGGCCTTAGCAAAACAAATATTGATGCCCAAGGGACCCAAGTAAATCAGGAGACGGATCAGGAAAATTCTCTCTACTACATAGAAGCCTTCTTTTATTACTCCTATACATGAATCACTTTTGGGAGGAGACTTATTGAAGACCTTATTATAGATGGATATAGGTCTTTTTCAAAATGACAAGCAGAAGTTAAGACCCAGCTTCTCAAATAATACATAGAAGACCTTTCTAGACCTAGGTCAATGTGAGATTATGACTCCTAGTAGTCTCTAGGTCCTATACTTATTGCCTTGGAAATCTTTTGAGATGTATAAGAAATTCTAATGCTTACTGTATCCATATTTTGTAAATTCAAAATTCCTATAGTAACTAAAGCTGCCACATAGACTCAAAAGTACTTCTCTTGGAAAATGAATCACGTTGAACTCAAAATTATAAATGTTTTGAGGCAAGGATATGGAGCACTTACCAACTCACAAAAATTTAAACTTAATATCCAATGGCATTGGCGATTCAAATTCAACTGTAGCAAAAAATAGAGGAAGCGATGTCAATTAGTGTTTCCTTTTCTTTTCCTTAACAACTAACTTTTTTGTACATTTGACAAGCTAGCTAATAGTAATTACAAATAGACTCTACCTTGAACTGATCAATATTCAGTAACTTAATATTTTTCACTAATGAAATATGTTACTCTCATTTCTCAAACTAAAGAGGTGAGGACCTCTTCCCTTGCATCTATCGGTTGGGGAGAGGAGCTTTCCCTCCCTATCCATGTTTGGAACATCTATATAGCAGAGTTATTTGCAGCTGGAGTTCTGCATGGCAGTAGGGAAGGCAGAGGCCCTTTCCCTACCTCAGAGGGAGGGAGAGGAAGCACTCTCTCTCTCTCTCTCTCTCTCTAACTGAATGGCCAAGGAGAAGGGACACTCACATATCATCAACGGGTGAAGTGGCATCCAAGCTGGGGTGATTTAAGTTCAATTTCCCCTAGTTACCTTTAGTTCAATAGTGAGTAGAGTGGCTTTAACAATATTAGGTAAACTCGAAATTATGCAGTTAAGTAGATGATTAGGAGCTTTGTGGTACTAAAATTTCATGTTTATGTGACATTCTATTTGTTAATGTTTTTATTTGGCTTGAGTGACTACTAAGACCATCCATGCCAAAATAAGAAGAGTGAAGGAGGACAAATGGATCTCTATGCAAATGCAACTATGTAAAACTACCTAGGAATGTAAAAACCAATTGAGAAGAGAAAAGCAATTTTTTGAAGAGAAGGCAATATGTTGTTCTCTGTTGTTAGGGCTTAGTGTTGTAACTCACTTTTTATTTATTTTAATTATATATGATGACAATTACATAAATTCCCTTACTTATGAGTACATAATCTATTATCACTCCCCTTCAAGGTGGACTATAAATATCAAATAGTCCCTACTTGTTGCATATATAAATAAACTCTCTTTTATTTATGGTTTTCGTAAAGATATCACCTAGCTGTTTTGACTATTGAACATATAACGTGGAAATCTTCCCACTTAACACAAAATCTAGCTGCCACCCATGTCCTTCTCCACAGCCACTTTACTCATACAGTGTGAACTAGCCTCAATAGAACCGGCCACCAGCAAAATTTGCCATCCACTATCCTCTTAGTCACTAGTGCTAGACTACCAAAACTCGGAAAACTGCTCATATCTTGTTGTATGGGTCATATCTTTTGGGCTTTATGAAAGGGAAAAAATAGCCAAAAGTTTAAATTTAAATATTCCACAATTGAAGTCTAGTAGATAAAATTGTTGGTCAAGTATCACTTTGGCTCATGACTCGGAAGGAATTCAGTTACCTCAATAGCTCAAATCTCAGAGGGAACTGGCGTTTGGTTGTTGAGATAGAGCATCCTACTTGTCCTCCAACAATGGCAATATGGGCTCCTCCATTGGTTGGCCACTATAAGCCGAATTTTGATGGTAGTGCATTTGGCTGCTCTGGTACTGCTAGTTTTGGAGGAGTAACCCATGACAAAAATAGTTGTCTCTTTTACCTCCTTCATCGGCCTATTGGAAATCTCAGACTCCACCACTGCAGAACTCTCTGGATTAATCAATGGGCTTTAGGTCTTTCAGGGTTGTCTTGTAGGCCCCCTTTGGCTGCCTTGGTACTGTTGGTTTTGGAGGAGTAATCCATGACCAAAATAGTTGTCTCCTTTACTCCTTTGTCGGCCTATTGGGAATATCCGACTCCACCATTGTAGAATTGTCTGGATTACTCAATGGGATTCAGGTTTTCCAGGGCCATCTTTTGGCCCTCCTCCTTATTGAAGGCGAATCCAAGATTGTCATTGAGTGATGCGTAAAGGAAAACAATCCTCCCAGGCAACATTGGGATATTTATTTTAAAATATGTAATATAACTTCTCTTTTGAATTGTACTTGGACCCACATCCCGAGGTTTGCCAATCATTTGGCAGATTTTCAAGCTAAGCTGGGTGTTTCCTTCCAACACCTTGTTGTGGAGGAAGGCACACTTAGTTAGGTTTCTATATTTCTCTCCTTCTTTTATAAAAATTTTTACATCTTTGATAAATAAAATTCCACCTCAATATGTTGTGCTATCTCAAAAAACATTGGATTTTTTTTGCAATAAAAATAGCTACTTGATTGTCACAACCCCATCTCCATTGGACCTTTAACTAGAAAGTTAAACTCTTCCATTAACAATGTATCCATAACCTAGCTATATATTTTACCTCAGATTGGATCAAGCTACTGCAGTTTGTCTTTTACTCTTTCAATTACTAGATTGCCCCCAATAAATATGCAAAAACCACTGGTAGACCCCTATCTAACTTTGAGCCAATACAATATGCATAAGAAAAACTTGTCATTTCAAGATATCCATGAGACATAAACAACAAACCCTTTTTGGTGTCTGCTTTAAGAATATTAAAATCCAATAAATTGCACCATGACGAAAATCCACAGTGAGTCCATGCACTGACTAACGACACTCCACTACAATGAAAATGTCTAAACATGTCATAATAACATAGTGTAGTTTTCCCACTAGTTGCTGATGCTAAGTTTATCTTTTAGTATTGGAGTATTATGAAGTTACAAGTCAAAACACCTAATTATTGAGGTATCTATTGGTTTGCCTCTCAACAAACCATTTTCCTTTAGAATATTATTAACATAATTTTGTTGTAATAATAATGCCCCTGACCGACTTCAAGCTACTTCAATACCAAGAAAGTATGTCAACATTCCTACATTTTTAGTCGAAAAATGTGCCTGCAAATGAAATTTCACATATTCTATACCACATCACTACTAGACACAATAATATCGTCCACGTACACCAAAAAAATAATAATACTTGTCTCCTGCTTCGACACATACCAAATGATTACAATATCTTTGAAAAAACCTCAATTCATAACCACTTTGCTAGACTTAACAAACTAGGCTCTAGGACTCCATTTGAGTCATAAATAGCTTTGGAAAGTCTACAAAATCTTACTTGTCTCCTTCTGAGCAACAAGAGAAAAGTCTAAACATACTCAACTCCATAAGCTTGTGTATAACACTTGGCAGCGATGAGCTTTGTAAAGACTAATACTCCCATTAGCATAATACTTTGCAGTGAGCATCGAGGGCAACCAACAACAACCTGGTCAACACGTAACTCACACAACTCCCATGTATCCCTAGAAAGCAAGACATCTATCTCATCATCAATACCAAATTTCCAATTAGTAAATGGCTTGGCCTCCTCTGCAGATCTAGGCACAAAAACAAGGGAAAAGGAGTAAAAAACATGAGAAAAGGAGAGAAAAATGAGAAAACATAACAAATTGAAACAAAGGATAACTAGTATTAGGTTTAGAATGAGTGCTTATGCAAAGCCATAGGATAGATGAAATCATTACCAAGTGGGGTAGTAACTAGATAGTTAGTTGAAGGAGCAGCTGCCGGTATGAGAGGATAGGAAGCAACTACCCATGGGGTGGAATCAAGTGAAGAGGCTACTTGCAGATCAACAACAGATAGAAAAACATTACACTACCCTTGATAAGAAACCACATACAGGAGTAGAGCTAGAATCAAAAGAAGGAGAAAAAAATGAACACAAAAAAATGTAACATCAGGAAAAATTTGGAACTTGCAAACAGGAGGATCATAAGATTAATATGTCTTTTGAGTACGGGAGTACCACAAAAAAACACATTTAGCAGGACATGGAGATAATTTGTCAAGAAATTTACTTACTTGAACCAAACAAATTCACCCAAGCACTCTAGGAGCACGTTGGAAGAATTGAGAATTAGGCAAAAGAACTTGAAGAGGAACTTAATTATGCAAAACAAAAAAAACAAAAAAAGAACACAGCTAATCAAATAACATGTCATCAAGATTTCTTCAGACCAATAGGACTTGGGAATTTTCATATGAAATAGTTAAAAGCAAGCAACATCAAGCAAATGTCAGTTATTTTCTCAACAACTCCATTCTATTGAGAAGTATACACACATGATGTCTAATGAATAATACCATTGAAAACAATGATTTGCAAATGAGAATTCATAGAATATCAACCATTATAAATGGAAAATATTTTAATAGGAACCCCAACTTGTATTTTTATTTCTCTATGAAAATTAATAAAAACATCAAATATTGAAGTCTTGTATTTCAACAAATAGACCTATAAAACTCGACTATAATCATCCATAAATGTCACAAAATAACTACATCCAGGAAGACTTAGAATCCGACAAGGACCCGATACATCAGAATAAACCAATGAAAATGGAGAAGAACACTATTATTCTAATGCATCAGTTGTTCTTGCAGATGGTTCACTATTTTTCAAGTTCAAACTTTTTTATAGAGCGAAGTAGAAAGAAAAATTGTCGAAGATGGATGACTCAAATGGAGATGTCGGTCATCCTTATCACCCTGAGAGTTAAAAACTAGCCATCGACAGCTGAAGAGCTCCCATACACCCACCAAAATAGTGGAGGGTATCCCTCTAATTGCCAGTCTAATTGTCTTCTTCAACTATATATCATAAAAGACATATTATGATGCAAAGAAAGTATCTAAGCCACATAATTGAAATGTGTGCTTATGAGAAGTTTATAGGAAAGTGAGGAACATAATAAATAAAAGATAAGGAAGTAGATAAAGATGCATGAACAACACCCTCACCTTCAACTAGAGACGGTGAACCATCAACAAGAACAATTGATGCAATAGAGAGAAGAGCTACGGAAAGAGGACAACATAGATCGATTTACTCTCATATGTGTTGAGGCACCCCAGTCAAGGACCAAAGTGCTTGAAGGATCAACATGAAAAACAATTGTAATAGTTGGAATGAATGACATATTAGAAGTGACAGAAGAGCTGAGTTCTGCGGGTATATTGGGGAGGCCACTAGAACTACCCTTCCGCCATTCAACTTGTTTGGACAACTCATCAACAAAGTTATTTTCCCCAAAATAACTATTAGGAGCAAAAATATTATCCGCACAGACTTGTCTGCCAATTCGTTCCCAACACTAAGTAGAAACATGGCCAGCCTTATCAAATGTGTAAAAAGTCATGTCACGACCATTTTGACCGCTACCTTTGCCTCCATCTCTGTCATGAATACCACCACAACCTCGTCTTCTCCCAAGGGAGGTCTTTTGTCTACCATCGCTAGATGAAGAAAATAGAGCTAAACCATCTAAGGAGAGAGGATCTTCAGTTTTGACTACAATACCCCCAACCCTGATAACACAAGCATATGCTCCAGCCAACATGAATATATCCACATTATAAAATATTTGAGCATGCATGATCACATATTCTAGACCAAACCCATGTAAAACCCGAGTAACATCAAGTTCTGCTTGTTGCTTCATCATTAGTGCATCATCTGTAGTATGGGGGAGGTAAACCTGGTGCTCCTGTATAAACTATTTAACTCGCCAAAATACTCTATCACACTCCTTTGATATCGCCAATTAGATGAGAGCTTGGAGCGAATTTTATATACCTTAGATAATATGTTCTCATGAGAATAAGTTGTATCTAATACCTCCCATATCTTTTTTTTTCAGTATTGCTATAAACAATCTGATTTTGAAGATTAGCTTTTGTGCTATTTATGAGCCATGCCATCAGTGTAGCATCGTCTTTCTTCCAAATCTTAGACACTTGACTAGGTGGAATTTCAGTTAACACATAATCCTTCTCCTACTCTTCAAAAAAAATTTCAATAGCTTAAGATCCATATCAAATAATTTTTTATTTTAATTTGTATATGAGAAATTCCCTTTTCATCCACAACATCTTGGGAACCCCCAGATATCCCACTTGCAAACCTAGACGACCATCTCTAGAAGATTGATCAACATTCCAAAATGATCAATCAATCTTCACAATTATGACCAATCAACACTCAATAATGATTGATCGTTCCCCAACAATGACCGATTAATAGTCAATCATATGTTATAACTAGCACCATTTAAATTCTGCTTGATTGATCATCCACTCAACCACCTTCTGCATGCTCAATCAACCACCCATCGATCATTACCTTATTGTTGATCTATCTTTCATTGAAAAACAGAGTTTTGAACTATTCACGAAACACATGAAATATCATCACTCTCCTTCCGTCCACCATGAAACCACAATATCTTCATCTCTACTTCACTATATACATTTAATCATCAACCATTAATACATATAACCTCAACCAAACAATTTTGGGGGAAAAAGAAAACAAATTAAGAAATCTACACACTTGTTCTATTCATATCAGAAATTTAGAAATGCCCCAAAATATTCAAGAGTTTCTTTTAGAATTACAAATGAGCAAAAACAATCTCCCTTTCAGGATGTTTTTAACAGCTTCTTCTAGAATAGCAAATGAGCTTCTTCTAGTACCATGTAAAAAGTAATTAAAGAGAGAAAAACAATTTTTTGAAGAGAGTCAATATTCTGTTCTCTGTTGTTAGGGCTTTTTATTTATGCTAAATACTTGGGATGATAATTACACAAATACCCTTACTATACATTGACTGATCAGCATCAATAGCTTAAAAGGCTTCCGTATGTGATGTCCTATCAATCTGAGGAAGTCCATGTCATTTTTTAAGAAAATGTACTAAGAAAACAATATCACAAATCATTTTGTGGTTTTTTTGAAGAAACAACATGGTTGTCATTCAGAGATCACAACGTGGTTGAGCAGTTAATAATCTTAAGATAATTGGAAACGAGCAAAATGACTTTCAAACCTGTTCTAGTCGTGGTGTAAGACCTGGGCAGACTGATAGCCAATATTCACTTTGCTACAAGGGTGCCTTGCTTCTGATTTTGCAGAAATAGGAGAATTCCTCAGGTCTAACTCTGGCATATTTTCTTTATTTGTTTACCATGTTTTTTGGAATGAGCGGAAGTTAAAACTGAAGTTCACTCAAGCTATGTACATGATTGATTCTCATGTGGTCGTTAAGCTGGAAGCAAAAAGTCAGATTTATTGGTTCACGAGCTCATATGGGTTTGAGGGAATTATATATCTTTTTAAGTACGAAACAACAGCCACGTTCCTACATGTGGATGTTGTTTTCCTGGAACGTAGCCTCCCTAGTGTTCAAAGATCTGAATGCGAACTAAGAATGCAGAAATGATCTGTCCTTTGATAGTAACATTCTTGGGTTGCGCAACACAACCTCCAGAACGATTTTAATCTTGCACGAGTTCTTGTCTTTATCTTTCAAATTGTTCTTATGCTTATTCTCTGGCTAGTGCGCATTGGCGTGAAGTATTGATTTTAAGTATTGGCAAGCCTCCGATATCACCAATATGCTTTTCTCTTGAAAAAACTTAGTTAACGATGGATTGATCTATAGTGTTGTATAATACTCATATACAGAGGCAGGTGAAAGGATTTGTAGGGAGAAAGGACAGACTTATGTGTGGTTTCCTGACTAAATCAAGTGCAAGAGGGCAGTTTCGAAGATTACAGTTCACACTCATAAAATAAAAGGAGAAACCAGGTCTTGGCTTGGATTACAAGATGACGTACTGCAAGGTGGTCCTCCAATGAACTAGAGCGAATCAGTTCAGCTACAATTCCTAGGGCCATGGCCTGGGACCAGGTCAGACGCCTTAATGCAAAAGCCTATGTAAATCACACTAGGTCTATACACCTCTTTTATAACACTAACATTAGATTAGTTATGTTTTGACTTATATTGCTCAGAGTATATAGATTAGATGTAATGGTGCGAAATAGGTGTGCCAGAAAACTACTACAGACAACATTGTGGATTACTTAGATTGAACACCCAAGAAAAGTAAAGATAAATGTGAAAATAAGGGAGAGCCCTATGAGATAGTTCGATAGGTTCAAAAGATAGAACAGCTTTGTGTAGGAGTTGAGAGACGGACAGTATGGTAAAAAATGAAATGGACGCGAGTGACCTGGCTTGTTTTTCTTAATTTTATCTTGAGAGTTATTTCAGCAGGTGATAGGTTCATCCTACTAAACAATAGTCACATTCGTTATGAAGCTTGTAGTCCATGAAAGTAAAACGTGTACAATGTATGTAGTGCACAATGTAAAACAAAATGTTCCTGATTTTGGATTATTATCACATCTCAATCGAGTCCTGCAGTTTAATAAATTGTCTTATTTGCAGCATGTTCAAGACGCTTGAGAGGTATCAGAAATGCAACTACGGAGCACCAGAAACAACTGTTTCAAACAGGGAGACCCAGGTCAGCCAATTCTTTCCCCATGAGCTTTCTCTGTAGAGTAACCTTTACTTATTAACACATTGTTATGATAGTAAATTGGTATAAACTAGCATTAATAAACACACACACACACACACACAGAAAGAAAACAACAAATGTAGGGTATATGAACCCACTGAGGTTACTCATGCAATCATATGGCCTGGTTGGGCAGCTAATTGAGAACATAAACCATGAAGTAAATAGAAAAAAATCCGTTTCCAGTTCAACAGAGTCAGGTTCTTGGAACTATGTAATTGGGACCATTTTACGTATTGGCGATACTAAAATACTTCGTTATTGATACTGTAGAAACTTTGACTAAATATTTTCTCTATTTATAAAAAGGCAACAGAGGCTGGACTCGAATCCAGCTAACCTGAGTTATACCAACTTTTCTTCTTAAATCATTATATATATTTGATAGAGATACAAAATTCCTAATGAACACCAAATATGAATGGATGGGATAAGAAATAAATACATAATAAGAACTCCAGTTTTAAATTACTCAATTTAATTTTGATCTAATTAAAACTGGGAACACTTAGCATAGATGGAGTTTGTCCATATTTTTTCCTTCATAAAATAAAGGGAAAATTTTAATTCGGTCAAGCTAGAGAAATTTTCAAAAAAAATTGTGGACACTCATAATAATCATTTCTATGTCTTATTGAGCGATTTCTATGTTTATGTACCTTTTAACTATGATATTTATATCATATTTTGCGGTAGTTAATCAAACGATACCTCATATATTCCTAGTTGCATCGCACTTGAAGAAGGCGTACGAGTTTAGGGAAATATTCCTAGTTGCAGTAGCCCTTGTAGGAATAATGTGATCAGAAGTGATCCAAAGATTCATGCACTTCAAGTGTACGTTACCCATAAAGCCTTATTTCTTTAGGTCAAACAGGATCCATACTGAGTTTAGATTTGCCTAGACTTCAAACAATTATATGCCGGTTCCCTCCCATCACATCTTTACCCGAAAATTTAATGGATCGAACTAGCTGACTGCTTCGGTGAAAATCACTCTAACATTAGTTCTCCCCTGACGCGCACGCTTCAGAGAAATTACTATAAAAGATATCACGTCACAGCTATCTTTTATCGATAGGGGGCGCTTTTCATATATATATGCTGAAGCTGTTGGAACATAACCTTGATCCACGAAGCCCAGCAAAAAGAAGCTTCGGATTTTCAGTGTACTGGCAAGAGAGGTCGGCAAGAACCATGCGCTGGCAAGGAAGTCGACAAAGGAGGTCGGCAAGAACCATGCGCTGGCAAGTAAGTCGACAAAGGAGGTCGGCAAGCTCAATGCGCTGGCAAGGAAGACGGTAGAACTAGTGAACGTGTTCGGCAACGATGAAAGGTGTATGCGGTGCCGATTAAATCCAAATATTTATAAATAGGACCTTAAACTATGTAATCTATCATCCAGAAATAAAACGAAAGTTCAGAGAGCTTTGTTGTCCGAGAGAGTTTAAATTTTCGGTAAGAGATGAGCTCCGATTATTTCCAACAGTGGTATCAGAGCCAGGTTGGAAATCATTTCCGAAGGTTACGCTGCCAAAATTCTGGCGAGAAGACGTTTCCGGTGGAAGGATTTTCCGGCGGAAGAAAATCCAGAAACAGAGACGACGACGTCTTTGTTTTTCGGCCAAAGGAGGAAGACGAAGGGCGGGTGAGTTTTTAAATTTTTTTTAAGTTTCGAGTTGACTCGTCCCGAGTTCCACACGTTTGACTCGGTTTGGCTCAACTCGTCCAGAGCGCCAAAGTTGCGCACGGACAGATTCGTCCAACCCCGCTTGACTCGGCCGGTTCAACTCGCTGAGTTGACTCAGTAAGTTTCTGGAGGCTTGTAGAAGCTCATCCGACGTTCGATCAGGGTGATTTTGGAGGCGTTGGATTCGTTTTTTTGAGGGCTTCAATTCGATAAGGTAGAACCTCTTCAAAAATATATCAGTTTTTTTTCTTTTTGAAAATGGCAAATAGTGTGACATCTTTCCAAGTTCCTATTCTCAAAAGTGATAGTTATGATAACTGGAGTATAAAATTGAAAGCTCTTCTTGGAGCACATGATGTCTGGGACATCGTTGAAAATGGCTTAAGTGAGCCAGAAAGAGAAGATGCTCTTACACAAGAGCAAAAAATATTTTTAAAGGATTCAAGAAAGAGAGACAAGAAAGCTCTCTACCTCATCTATCAAGCATTAGATGATGATGGGTTTGAAAAGATTTCAAGTGCAACCTCCGCCAGAGAGGTGTGGGAGAAGTTGCAAACCTCTTACAAAGGAGTCAAGAAGGTGAAAAAGGTACGTCTCCAAACACTAAGAGGTGAATTTGAATCCTTGCATATGAAAGCATCCGAGTCTATTTCGATTTATTTCTCAAGAGTAGTAGTTGTTTCTAATCAATTGAAAAGAAATGGTGAAAAACTAGAAGATGTGAAATAGTAGAAAAGATACTCCGTTCATTGGATCCCAAATTTGAGCATATCGTCGTGACGATTGAAGAGACAAAAGACTTGGAAGAAATGGCGATAGAGCAACTTCAAGGATCGTTGCAAGCCTATGAAGAAAAGCACAAAAAGAAATAAAATCTCTTTGAATAACTGTTCAAGACACAGATCAAAAAAGATGATGAAAAACAAGGCTACGCAAGAAATGAGCGTGGTCGAGGAAGAGGCCGCGGCTCTGGACGAGGTTGGAATAACAATTCCAACAACAACAATGAGAGAGGTGAAACCTCAACAAGAGGTTGTGGAAGAGGAAACATGAATTCCATGTATGACCACTCTCATATTCAATGTTATAATTGCCAAAAATTTGGGCATTATGCTTCAGACTGTAGAGCTCCCAAGAACAAGTTCGTTGAGGAGACAAATTATGCTGAAGCAAAGACAGAAGAAAAAGATATGTTGTTATTAGCATAAAAAAACAACAATGAAGAGCAAGAGAATACTTGGTATCTTGACTCAGGGGCAAGAAACCATATGTGTGGAAGAAGAAGCTTGTTCGTAGATCTCAATGAATCGATTAGTGGAAATGTCTCTTTGGGAAATGATTCCACCATGGCGGTACCAGAAAAAAGTAACATTCTTATTTGAGCAAAAGATAATAGTCATCAATTAATTTCAAATGTCTACTATGTACCAAATATGAAAAATAATATCTTGAGTTTGGGTCAACTCTTAGAAAAGGGCTATGACATTCATATGAAAGATGATATCCTTTTTATAAGAGATGATAGAAGAGATTTGATAACAAAGGTACATATGTCAAATAATAAAATGTTTCCTTTAAATATACAAAACGATGTTGCCAAGTGTTTACAGGCTTGCTATAAAGATACATCGTGGTTGTGGCATCTTCGCTTTGGGCATCTAAATTTTGAATCTTTAAAGCTATTGTCCAAGAAAGATATGGTGAGAGGCCTACCTCAAATGGCTCACCCAAATCAAGTGTGTGAAGGGTGTTTATCAGGGAAGCAATTCAGAAAAAACTTTCTGAAGATATCATAGTCAAGAGCCAAGAAGCCACTTGAGCTAATCTACACAGATGTATGCGGACCTATCAAGCCAAACTCTTTAGGTAAGAACAACTACTTTCTTCTCTTTATTGATGATTTTTCAAGAAAAACATGGGTATATTTCTTGAAACAAAAGTCAGAAGTGTTTGAAGTCTTTAAGAAATTTAAAGCTTCAGTAGAGAAGGAAAGTGGTAAAGAAATCAAAGCCATGAGATCTGATCGAGGAGGAGAATTTACTTCCAAAGAATTTCAAGAATTCTGCGAAGTAAATGGAATTCTTCGACCACTGACAGTTCCTAGATCTCCCCAACAAAATGGAGTGGCAGAAAGAAAGAACCGAATTATTCTCAATATAGTTCGGAGTATGTTTGAAAGCAAGAAATTACCTAAAGAGTTTTGGGCAGAAGTTGTGGCGTGTGCGGTTTATTTATCAAACCGATCGCCAACAAGAAGTGTTTGGGGAAAAACACCACAAGAAGCAAGGAATAGAAGAAAGCCTAGTATCTCCCACTTAAGAGTCTTTGGGAGTATAGCTCTTGCACATATACCAGATGAAAGAAGAACCAAACTTGATAACAAAAGCGAAAGTTTTATCTTTATTGGTTATGATGCACATTTCACAGGCTATAAGCTGTATAATCCAGACAGTAAAAAAACAATAATTAGCCGAGACATGGTGTTTGACGAAGAAGAATTATGGAATTTTGTATCTTATAACAGTGACTTCAATATCGCCCCTCCATCTAAAGATGGACCAATATCGGTCGAACAGAATGGAGAAATGCAACTACACCCTACGACTCCATCTACTGCAATTACACCCGAAGATGAGTCACCTTCGTCACATTCAAGTGGGAGCCAAAGAATCGTGCCACGGATACGAAGTCTTCGAGAAATATATGAAGAAACCGAGTCATCTGGTAATCTCACTCTTTTCTGTCTTTTTGCTGATTGTGAACCAGTAAGCTTCCACAAAGCTGCTCAAGAGACGAAATGGCAAAATGCCATGGATGAAGAAATTAAGTCTATCGAGAGGAACAATACTTGGGAACTCGTTCCACTCCCAAAAGGGCATAAACCTGTTGGTGTCAAATGGGTGTACAAGAGAAAGAGAAATGCCAAGGGAGACGTTGAAAGATCCAAGGCCCAATTAGTGGCAAAAGGATACAGTCAGAGAGCCGGCATTGACAATGATGAAGTATTTGCTCCTGTTGCTCGTTTAGAAACTATACGACTAATCATTTTTCTTGTAGCTCAACACAAATGGAAAATACATCAAATGGATGTAAAATCTGCATTCCTAAATGGAGTTCTCGAAGAAGAAGTTTACATCGAGCAACCTTTAGGGTATAAAGAGAAGGGACATGAAGAAAAAGTTTTGAAGTTAAAGAAGGTTCTTTACGGGCTAAAACAAGCACCAAGAACATGGAATAGTCGGATCGACAAGTATTTCCAAGAGCATGGTTATACAAAATGTCCATACGAGCATGCCCTCTGTATCAAGATCAAAGAGGATGTGTTGATTGTGTGCCTATACGTGGATGACTTGATCTTTACAGAAAATAATCCACACCTGTTTGATGACTTCAAGCAAGAAATGGCCAAAGAATTTGAGATGTCAGATATCGGGCTTATGGTGTATTATCTTGGCATTGAAGTGAAGCACGAAGAAGATGAAATTTTTATTTCACAGGATGGCTATGCAAAAGAACTCTTGAAAAAGTTCAAAATGGAAAATTGCAAGTCAATCAACACACCAATGGAATACGGAATCAAGATATCCAAGCATGAAGAAGGAGAAAACGTAGATCCAACTTTTTTCAAATGTTTGGTAGGCAGTCTACGTTATCCACCTGTATAAGGCCGGATATTCTGTATGCAGTTGGACTGGTAAACCGTTACATGGAATCTCCAACAACCACCCATTTTCAGGCCGCAAAGAGAATTATTCGCTATTTAAAAGGTACTATGCACTTAGGCTTGTTTTATTCAGTTTCTAAAAATTACAAGCTTATTGGATATAGCGATAGTGATTGGGGTGGAGACATAGACAACGAAGGAGTACTACTAGCTTTGTCTTTTTTATGGGAAATACCGCCTTCACATGGATGTCAAAGAAATAACAGATTGTCACATTGTCGACTTGTGAAGCGGAATATGTCGCAGCTACTGCATGCGTGTGTCATGCCATTTGGCTTAGAAATCTATTGAAAGAAATAGGCTTAATACAAGAAGAGTCTACCAGAATCTATGTTGACAACAAGTCAGCCATTGCTCTAGCAAAGAATCCAGTATTCCATGATCGAAGCAAACACATCGACATTCGCTACCATTATATACGGGAGTGCATTGCAAGAAAGGAAGTGCAAGCTGAATATGTGAAGTCACAAGATCAAGTTGCAGATATTTTTACCAAGCCATTGACAAGTGAAGACTTCATAAGATTAAGGACTCTACTTGGAGTTACTGGATCAAGTTTAAGGGGGAGTGTTGGAACATAACCTTGATCTACGAAGCCCAGCAAAAAGAAGCTTCGGATTTTCAGTGTGCTGGCAAGAGAGGTCGGCAAGAACCATGCGCTGGCAAGGAAGTCGGCAAGCTCAATGCACTGGCAAGGAAGACGGTAGAACCAATGAAGGTGTTAGGCAACGATGAAAGGTGTATGCGGTGCCGATTAAATCCAAATATCTGTAAATAGGACCTTAAACTATGTAATCTATCATCCAGAAATAAAACGAAAGTTCAGAGAGCTTTGTTGTCCGAGAGAGTTTAAATTTTTGGTAAGAGACGAGCTTTGATTATTTCCAATAGAAGCTCTAAATAAGCTCTCCTTTGTTGATGATATTTATGCAATATCCTGAGGAAGAAAAAGAGAAACATATTTGAAGTTCACTGGAGCCATGACCTGGAGCGTCTAGCCGATTGTCACCCCGAAAAATCTCAGACACTCTTTTTTCCCTTATTTTACCATCCTCATCATCTGACCCACTCATACATTGCCTCCCTAACGCTAGCTCCAGTCCCGCCATCATTTCATAATTGAAGGCCCCAACTGTATTTACATTGGTTTCATTTTTGTAGCTTACATCGAGCATCCAGATTTTATCCGTCCCCTCTAATCCTTTGCTATACTCGCAGTTATAGAATATAACCAGGCCTGGCTTTCAATTCCTTATCCCTCACAACCCGGTTCCAGCCCCTTATAAACACCTAGATTTGGCTATTCCAATAACAATACCTGAATTTTCACGACCTCAGATATTTATCGAAGAAAACCAACTGAATGTCCTCCCTCTTCTCACCTTCTTCCGCCTTCGGGACGGGAGGGAAGAACTTAACCGACCGTTGTAAAAAATCAAAGGATGGGGGCCCGCCTGTATCAGGCCAAAACCATGGTATCTTAAGTCTGCATTAGAACAGTCCTCAAATGTGAATCAAGACCTTTCAGGATCGTTGCCGTTCCCTCATTAGGAAAAGGTTGGAGATTCAGGTATTCACAGTTTATCTTATCTCGTCTCTTTCTTTATCAGTTTGTAATGAACCAGTTATCGGCTCCCATACTACCTTACAGGATCCATGTGAACATCTGTACTCGGGTTAATTCTCCTGTCGAGGATGAGCATAGGGAATAGACCCGTCGGTGAGCTAGTAAAATAACTGAAGTGTCAAACATAAGAACGACTGCTTCAAAGTACAATGCGACAGTCACTACTGAGTATTTTTGCGATTGTTATGCATGGATTAGAATAATCATCAGGTACTCCATACAAGTTCTACTAAATTAAAATAAAAATAAAAGGCAAAAAGAAAAGGAAAGAGAGATTTGATTATTAACACTTGTACCTCTCCTATCGTTACTCATATAGGTTTCTGGGACAACAATGCAAGCAATAAGGTTTTATAGTAACTCCAATAGGCATTCTATCTAATGTTTGCAACTGCTAAATCTTTACGTGATGATCTAGCAGAGCAGTCATCAGGAGTACCTGAAGCTGAAAGCACGTGTGGAGGCTCTACAGCGATCCCAGAGGTGAGATGCCACTATTTGACTTGTCTTACATATCTAATTGCTTTTTGAAGAACATAAGCTGCTACCTTTGATATGATGATCTGGATGCTTCCTATTGAAGATTTAGTTACCGTGGTAGTGGGATGCTGAAACAAGGTTTTTATCGTGCCTTGAAATCCCTCTCACGACAGAATCGTCCTGTCATTGGGACCAATTCTCCTCAGTCCCGTTGTGGGACAAATATGTTAATTGGGTGTGAGAGGCACCCTGAATTACTGTTTCAACATATTCTATCTCGTTATTGTGCTTAGGGTCAGTTTAGAACCCATGAAAAATAAAATAAAATAAGAATTTAACCATTATTGTTCTAATAAATAGTTGGTGAAAAGGAGAATTTGATCATTATCTCATTTTTACTAACTATTTTTTAGAATAATTATAATCAATTCTCATTTTTTTTTCTTTTCTAAGGGTTCCAACAGATCCCTAGTGTCTGGACTCAATATGGTATCTTGAAACGGGCAAGAAGTCTAGGGGTGGAATCGAGCCGAGCCGAGCCCAAACCTACCTATATTCGAGCCAAACTTGATATAAATATTTCGAACTCGAGCTCGAGTCGAGCCTAAATTGTTGTCGAGCTTGAGCCTAATAATTTTAATCGAGTTCGAGCCAGGCTCGAGCTCCAACATTCATTTAAAACTTTTCAAAAAATATATGTCTCGAGTTCGTGCTCCAACATACATTTAAAACTTTTCAAAAAATACATGTCAAATAAATTGTATATAAAATTATGCATACATTTTACATAAAATTGGGAATGACCTCCACTTAAAATTAGGCATAAGGGTGCATCGAATCCAGGAGTCCGAACCTTGTTCAAGCCAAGTTTGATTTAAATATTTTGAACTCGAGTTCGAGCCGACCCTAGCCTCGAACCTAAAATTTTAATTGAACTTGAGCCTAATAATTTTAATTGAGTTTGAGCTCGAGCTCTAGCTGAGTTCGAGCTTAACCTACATTTAATACTCTATATAAAATATATGTCAAATAAATTATATATAAAATTATGCATACATTTAAAAAAAAAAAAGAATGATAGGGGAGGTTCAGGATTGAATTTCAATAATGGATTAAAACGCACCAATATTAATCTTTTTACTCCAAATGTTGTCTAGCTTGTTTTGTAATTTTTGAATCTGGCCATAAATTTACTATGATCTCCTTAGTGCTCCTAATTGAAAATTTATATTCTAGGAAAAAATAGAAATGTTTTTCCTATGATACATATTTCCAAAAAAAAAACCTTTAAATAAAATCTTATTACTATTAGTGACTTATTAGAAAATTATAAGAAATATTTTAAAATTTTCTTAGGAAAGTTAAATGGACCTCTTATTGCCTCTTCTAGGGAAATAAACAAAAAATAATAATCAATCTAATATATTACAATACTTATCGATAAACTTTTAATCAAATAAAATGTCAAACACAAAATTGCTATGAAAATTGCCTTATGCTAAAAGTATTATAGCATCAACTTTCATATACTTAATCAAAAAATTTCTATACGTTTTTCTTACCCATCTTGGCAGAAAATCTTACTTAGAAAATTATATGATTTTTTTAATAAGAATTTTCAATTAGAAATACGTCTACAAAAAACATGAGACACTAATAGTCCCTAGAAACTTATTTCTACTAAAATATATTTTCAATTTCTTCAAGAGCCATGAGGAAGAATTTTTCCCCCCCTCGCTCTCGCTTTCGCTCCCACTCCCCCGCTCCCGATCCTGACTTAGCTCATTAACGAGTCAGTTCACGAGCCGTCAAGCCAAACCTGGATTTGATCGAACTCGGCTCGTTAATTTAAACAAACTAATCCCGGATCTCAAACTCAGCTCAAGATCCAGGGATACCGAATCGAACCAAGCCAGCACTGAGCCGAGCTCGAGCAGCTCGCTAGTTGGCTCTATTTGAAGCCACCCCTAGCAAGAACAAGAATACTGCAGGCTCAATTGATATTACATAACTCAAAAATAATGTCTAGAATCATACATTTATTTTTTTCAGATATGGCAGCTTTTATTACAGTTTTTTTTCTAAATCATTATAGTATCTGTTAAATATAGGGAACAATTATTCTTTTTCATTTTTTTAGAAAAGAAAAACCGATCTACAACTCCTTCCCACCATTGTTGAATGCGATTTTTCTCAGGTTATATTAACTTTTCTTATGACTAAAACTTCTCACATAACCACATACGTCCACTAAATTTAAACTACAAAGTTTATCTAGAAATATGTAACCTAAATGATCATATTTGAGACATGCCCTTATAACAAAAGGTAATATCCACAAGTCCAAAATTTTGCCCTAAATTTAAACACGGCCACATATTTACCGTATGAGAATGTTCTAAAGTTAGAACTTTATGAAACCTTCTCTCAGTAGTGCAACTAAAATGAATTTCGTAGGAACTTTAAGGATCATATGAAATGATTAAGTCCGAATGTATAAAATTTTTGAAAGAATTATTTTAAGAAAAAAGTGCACCCACATCTTGCTTTCTTTTTTGACAAGGAAAAGGGGGAGGGTGAACCTCTCCCCAATTCCTCTACCTACACATTGAGGAAGAGGAGAGTGCACCTCTCTCATTATCTCCATGTGCTAGACATTAGGACTACTGATCCTTCTCTTTCTCCCCTTTCGCACCCACCCAAAGAGTATTTTCTATCCCTTTTCTTCTATTTGCTTGGCTGTTTATGCTAAAGGGGTAGGCAAATCTTTGCCCTCCTAAATGGATCTCTCGAACCGCTTATTTTAAAAAATCCTTGGACTCAATCAATCACCTAGGCAGGAATGAAACCGGGTCCTACAGTGTATGTAAGAAGACCATTCTCATACACTCAGCTGACTAGTGATATCCCATCTCCCTCCCTCCAGGCCACCTCTCCTCCCCAGTTCATGTGCTTAAAGGGAAGAGAGACTTCTGTATCTTCTTTATTTTAGATATCTGTTTAAAAAAACGTGTAATTGAAAATTAAAGAAGATTAAACATTTCTACGAGTTATGGTTCTATTCTCAATATTTTGAATTTGATTAAATATGAGTATACAAAAAATTGTTTCTGCACCTCGAATTAGACAAAAAAGTAATGTTGTATTTCCAAATTGTGTAAAAGTGAAAGTGTGCTTGGCACTGGAGGATTTATTAAATTACTCGCAGTGTTATTTTTTCTTGCTTGAACATTGACTTGAAACAAACAACTGTGCCATTCGTTATATCTTAAGATTATGCTTAAAAAGGTAAAAAAGTGTTTATCTTGAAACTAGGTGTGAGTCTGGTTCTCTGGAATATTTGGCGTGATTTCTCTTATTTTGCGATTGAAATGATTTAAAACAATACTAACTTGTACAAATGGCTTCAGGAATCTTTTGGGTGAGGACCTGGGTCCTCTTTCAGGGAAGGAGCTTGACCAACTTGAAAGGCAGTTGGATGTGTCCTTGAGGCAGATTAGATCAACAAGAGTACTACTCTTTCCTACTAGATACCTGTTTTCATATTTACAGCATGTCACTGAATTAAAAAGTGACCAAAAGGGATATCATCATCATGAAAATGAAGAGTGTTGACCTTGACAT
The DNA here is from genome assembly GCF_029961685.1 of Aristolochia californica. Taxonomy (NCBI): domain Eukaryota; kingdom Viridiplantae; phylum Streptophyta; class Magnoliopsida; order Piperales; family Aristolochiaceae; genus Aristolochia; species Aristolochia californica. The sequence continues at coordinate 4,138,038 of NW_027182103.1, read as the reverse complement.
ATGGCTCTGGTTGTCAAACCCATAAAGAAAGTTCCCTTGCATTACGAGACTGTTCGTCCATATTAGGTGTCCCGTTGGATGATAAGTTCTCATTCAAATGCATGTCCAATTAGACAGCCACACTTGTTACGTGACACTTATTTGTGTCGATATGACGCTCATCCAAATTCAAGTACAGTCTCCTAATGGGAGCTGGCGAGGACAGAGTTTGTTTGGAACCGCATAGAAAAAAAAAAGAATCTAACCATTATTATTCTAAAAAATAGTTAGTGAAAGGAGAATTTAATCATTATCTCATTTTCACAAACTATTTTTGGGGAATAATAATGGTAAGAAAAAAAAAATCTTTTCTAAGGATTCCAAATAGACCCTCAAGGAATCCAAATCCAACAATATCTTCCTGATGTCAAATTTAGTTCCAACTTGTTATTTTTAGATGAGTACCTCTTATCTTGAGTTCTCTTTTGACAGACACAATACATGCTCGATCAGCTAGCCGATCTTCAAAGAAAGGTACGACGTTTAAAAAACCAGGCTGTCTTCTCTTTGTAGTCTGTTTCCCTATATCTTACTTTTCCACATTGCATTGTTTGCACAGGAACAAATGCTTAACGAAGCTAACAAAGCCCTCAAGAGAAGGGTAAGCAGATTTTTGCACTTACAGTGTTTGCTGCAAATAAGATTGTGAAGATTCCAAGAAGTCTAAACCCTAAACAGAAACATTGTTAAAAATTAAAAGCCTAAAAAAAAAAAAAAAATCCAAAAGTCGGTTCCTTAAAGTTTGTTGTTTATACAAAGTTATTGTTTAAGAATCAGAAAATCTTTCTGAAAGTGAGACAGTGACCCATTAATATGAAGCATAGAACATGAACATCAATGTATTAGAGAATTAAAGAAAGCATGCCAATGCCAATATGATTGAATCTCACCAGCCTTCAGGTATGGGAGTGATGACAACTGTGGGAAGGTTGCAGATGAACGGTGCCGAGTTTGTTTTCCTCATAACCATTGGACAACTTGATCCCTTCTTTTATTTCTTTTCCTACATGCTTCCTTTTTCTATGCATATAAAAAATGTTTTTCTGTGCTACCTGCAATGGTTGAATTTCTTTGTAAGATGCCTCTCGCAGACTGAATATTATTAGGGACGTAAGTCCTTCTGTTAGCATCTAAAAGCTTTAATTGGCTATGCAGCTGGAGGAAGGGAACCAGCCGAACCCACACCAAGCATGGGACCCCAATCAGCATGCTCTGGGATACGGCAGACAACCCGGACAGCCTCAGGGCGATGGATTTTTTCATCCTCTGGAGTGCGAACCAACGCTCCATATCGGGTAATACGTTTGTACATTGTTTCTAGTCCATCATAAGTCAGTCGTTGTGCAATGGGACGAACCCTTTTAGCTGACTACTTCGAAATCTTGTTACTGGTGATCACTGCCCACCCATGTTTGCAAAGCAAAGATTGAGCTGCCATTTTTCTTCACAACTCACTCCCAAGACCTGAGATAGCTTTACCTGATTGCTCTTCATGAGATGCATCTCCTCTAATTACTCTTCTTTACTTCAACCGTAGCCAATCTGTGCTGTTTTTTTTTTCTCATGTATAAAACCTGAGATAGCTTTTCTGGATCTCTATATTAGATGCATCTATCCTAATTAGTTTATTTACTTCAACCTCAGCGTGACTGAAACGTCTCTCTAGTAACTGAATGCTCAAAATTGTGAGTTTACAGGTACCAGCCCGAACAAATAACCATAGCTGCACCGGGGCCAAGTGTGAATAATAATTATATGCAAGGATGGCTGGCCTGAGAGGACTCTAACTACGGTATGTATGCTTCAGTTATCTTACTGTACAAGTGTATTTGATTCGACACAGGTGCAAAGCAACGAATGTTTCTCTTCAGACAAATTCCTAAAAAGAACTTTATGCCGTGAGCATATCTGTAAAGGATACCATGTGCTTTTATTGAATTCATAGCATGCTAAAGAGATTTGATTACAGATTTAAATTACCATATATATCCAAAAACTGTGGTATATATTAAAAACCGAGATATTTGAATCTAGCTTTGTCCGATAAATTTATTTTTAGCCTCAGGAAATCTCAGTTTGAGCTCCTTCAAATTTATTTTAGCAATGGAAGATCTTTTTTAGTGAATTTTTCAAACCTGAATCCCACATGATTTGTTAATAGATGCTTTCTTATATGACAATTATCAATTTATTATTGTAGAGTTACACTATTATAAGCTATTTGAACAAATATTTCAATCTAGGATTTACTAAACCCATAGGATAGTATTAGGCTGGACCTCCAATCACTTGAAAATGGTGAGATTTGAGCTTAAACTTTACAAGTAAGAGCACATCCTCGAGAAGATCTCCTTTTCCTAGACTACTTAGGGCTCCCCTCCCTTGGGAACTGAGGTGAAAGGTGCCCCTAACCTCCCCGCCATTAACCTCCTTTGTTAGTGAAGAAAAAGGATGAGAGTCACCAACCGTACCCACCAAAGACGACAAAGACAAGCTGTTTGTCTCATGTATTGCAACCGACAGCAGACTTTGGTAATTTACTTTTCCGACACTCTACCGCCTTTTTCATTTTCGAGTAAATTTCAGGGTACTTACAGGTGACATTACCGACCAGATTGCCTCGGGTGCCAACTCGACTTGTGATTCGCCTGAATCAGCTCAACTTCGAAGAGTCCCATTCTTCCAAATTGGGTAAGTGGACTCGTACTCGGAACGCCACGCACGCGAATCAGCTCCTGAGTTGGAAAGCCTGGTACCAACTACCGACTACCTGGTATAAACGGATAATCTTCCAGAAAGAAAAAATACTGAGCTCACAATAAATTGTCCACATTCCAGAATGGTTCGAGTCAATCCTCTTCCATCGTCAGCATTCCATACCTTTCCTTCCACGCTTTATCTTTTCCCGACTCTTTCTGCCTCTACAATCCAACATACAACCGCCAACACTTCCTATCTAATCCTTCTACCTGTAATATAATATCAGATGCGCTTTTTCCTTGGAAAAGACACGCCGATTGAGAGAAAAAAGCTAGTTTATCCGATCGCCTCGATCTTGCAAAACTACAAGCCGGACTTTTGGAAGGGTTTGCCGCTTGCTATTGGGATTATCCTTTCGTTCTTGTCACTTCATACCCCCAAGCAATCGGAATTGAGATTGGGATTGTTTCGTGGGTTAGGCTTATCTGTTTTGCTTTTCTTCTGAATTTCTCATTTTTTTTTGTTTGAGTGTTTGGCTAAAATGAGGGGTCAAGATCAGCAATCCAGGGTCTTCTACGAGCTCTGCGCTCTTCTTCTCAGCATCCTCCGGCCGTCGCCGCCGCCGCTTCCCATACCTTACTCGAGTTCCGCGTCGTCCATGGCGGTGTCTTCGTCGAGACGGACGGAGGTATCTCCGGCAGGATTTGCTTCGCTGCTTCTTGGGGTGTCCCTGGCGTTGATGTTGTGTGGATCGGTGACGTTTGTGATTGGGTTCATTTTGATGCCCTGGGTCCTGGGTATGGTCATGGTCTTTTTTCTGGTTGGATTGATCTCAAATCTATCGTGTTTGGGGCGGACAATTTTGTTAGGAAATCAGTCGACGACGCATCGAGCGGCTAGAAAGGAAATGCAGGGTAATTTCTTGCTTACTTTCATAAATAAGTTGCCGTTCTAATGGATTTTCTTTTGTACCTATGGGTTTGAGCTGGTGATTTCTTGGTCCTAAACTTTATATTAACTGATTTGTCGCGGATCAGGATATCTCTGTTCCTTGTTGTCAAAATACTATGTTTTCTGTCCTCTTTTTTTTTTTTTTCAGTGTGTTACAGAGCGTCCTGTAGTTGTTGCAATAAGCTGGATGATATTTTAATTTCTTGAAACGATGAAATTGAAAATGTCTATCAAAAAAGTAAATAGGGCTACCAAGATTGATTTTCATTCATCATTAGGAAGGTCTGTTTTTTTAGGGAGATGATAGTGATTTTCATAAATCAAGATGAATTCTGCTCCATCCTGAGGAACTCCTTTTTTTATGGTGAGCATCATTGTAATTATCAGTGTTGCCTAATACCATGTTTGTTGGGGCTGGATGCATGGATCCTTCTCCCATCTCACCTAAACTCTCTTATATGATAGCTCAATTGTTATTTCTTTTCTCTTCCTATCTTCTGGCACCTCTTTTATTCCTGTACTTTTTTTTTTTTTGGTTCTTCCTCTGTTTCCCTTGTTGTTTGTGGATTGGGGCTTTAATAGTATGAGGTTTTGGGCTGAAGATTCGCTGAGTTTTGGCTTGTATTTTGTGTGTCTAACCCAACATTCAAGAAAGTTTACCAAAAATTGAATGCGGTTCTCACTACCTTGAAGATAAAATTCTAGTCTCTTGAAATGATGACAGTATGAATAGGTTATCAAGAACTTTAGAGAGGTTATAAACTTAATTTGAGAAAGAAAGAAAAAAAGTCATGGTCATTATCAACATTGCCTAGGCTTGGCTGCATCAACCCTCCCCGACTCTGCTTTGTCATTGAACATCTCAATTGCTAGATTTCTGTTGATTCTTTCTTCATTTTTTCATCAATGTAAATTTTTATTCTTCTCTATTTCTCTTATTCCGTGTACCAAATATAATACCCATCTCACTATCTGCAGTTAGTAAACCTAGGGAAGGATGAGTTTGAGTAAGGTTGGCAACCAATGTTTTATCTCTGTCAAAACTTAGAACAGAAAAGACCAATGGAGTGACCACAGAAACTATTTAACATTTCCGAAACTTGTTATATGCTATTGAGAAACCTTTATCTTCCTTCAATTGGTACTGCAACAGTTATTCATCCTCTGCTTGATAGAATCTCATAAAATGGAGTTTGATTAAATAAGATGTTGAGTTTCAGATATTTTGATCTACCCTTTACATTTTTATTTATCTAGTGTTTGGATTGATAGAATCTGGCTGTCACTCATAATGACTCCTGGGCAAAGATTTTACATTGGATAACAATAGAGTGCCCATCATTTCAAGTGCAATGAACTGTTCCTGTGTGGTTGGAGGATATTACCTTCTGAAACTTTTTTTTAATTGCATTTATCACTTGAATAAGCCACTGGTTGAGCTTCTTGATCACGGATATGCGAAGGACTTTTTGTAGATATGTGTATTACTTGTGCAGGCAACTTGTTTTGGTGAACCAGAAGTTCATTTTCTGTGGTGTGGATTCCAGATTAAGTTGTAGCCAAGGACTTTGCATTATTGATCTCATTTTCCACATCTGCTTCCATTGGTTCATTTATCCTTCATTCTGATTCTCCTCAGCGAGATAGTGGGTGCTTAGTAATTTCTTGCTTCGGTTTTTCCTTCCTTATGACGAAGTTTGCAACAATGTTTTTTTTCCTACCAACTTAAACCATGAAATTGCTTATGCCATCCATCTTCTACCTGCAGGCCAATTTTTCTCAAAACTCCCAATCCTGTAGATATGAAGCAGCCAACAAATGGATAAATATAGACCGTCTTTCTTGTGAAGATTCTTCCTCAGTCTCTCTGAATGATCAGCTGCAACCCAGTCCAAGCACAAGATCATCCCAATTTTGCTTCACTATTTATTCGTAGTGCTCTGAGTGTGGCTTTTATTAAATCGTATTAGATTCTTCTCAATCTCGTTATAAGATTCTTCACTAATACCCCATTAGTCGTCCAATACTAACAAATCTGATCCTTTGTGTCGAACCAAACTAATATGAAACATCCTTGAACTTTAAAAGCCAGAAACAAACATCACATCAGAGGGTTTTTTAGCAGGCTCATCGATAATGGGCCTACATGGACTCACTAAGCAAGGTATTTGATTTGGATGAATATGAATTAGATATATATAATCTTCTAGGGATGCAATTGACAGCCCATTCAGAAACTGATTCCACTAAATGAAATGATACAAGTAGGGGAAAGGAAGATTGTCACACTGCTGCCTCATATTACGATCTTATTGCCCAGCAAAAAAAAAAAAAAACAACTGGTATAGGATTCCCAAATGTTCTTTGGTGAGAATACAACACAGTGAAAGTAAATTATTTGAAACCACGTTTTTGGTCAGGATCCCAGAGGCTAAATCGCAAACGGCTAGTTTGGCAGACTCCCATTCTCATGGAGCTCTGTGTTCCACATATGACCCAGAGAGCCCAGAGGTTCCAAGAACAGTGACCTGAAAAAGAGCAAAAAAAGTGAAATAGCATTAAGAGCATTTCAGTCCATTTGTCAACTATTCATGAATTGAATGAAGAAGACTCCAAACATCCAGTTGCTATTTATGAAAAGACCAATTATTTAGAAGCTCTATCCAGAGTGTCATGGTGTAGTAGAGAGCTAGCATTTATGTAACATCCTCACACAGAACATGATTTTACCTTCCCCCATTCTGAACCAAGGCCACCACATCTCAACTTTAACTGAATCATCTTTGATCCTAACTCTGTTTCAACTTTCTTTCTCAGAAACGTCTCGTCAGGGCCAAAAGCATCTAAATAGGCTGAGTAGCGATCGTATGCTGCAGTAAGGGCGTCTTGAAGGTCCTTAGCCAAGGGTCCCACATTCTGCAAAAACAAACCCAATGAACAATTGTCAGACAGAACCATTTTGTTCTAAAAGATCTTCCGATATAGTGACTTAATTCATGGAACAGACCATATAACTCTTTGAATATAAAAGGCTACAGCCCTTTGATTCGTAACTACTACTGTGGCAATATGAGGCTAATAAACCCACTTACCTCACCACCTAGCCCAATGCTATCATCAAGCTCCATTCTCAGAGAAACCAAGATTCCGGCAAAATGTTCAACTGCTTCAGCAGCACGTAGTAAGTTAGCCAAAGCCTCCTGGCCTGCCTTATCCTCTGTATTTTTTGACAAAGTCTTTTCGGCATCCTTAATGACAGCGTGAGGGAGCTCATCCCAGCTTGCAGCCATTAAATCCTTGAAAACTCCTTTTATCTCAGGATCACTTATGGACGGCAAGGTGCTAACATCTGCACTGAATAGCCTCCTCCTAGTACTAATGCCTGCCACGGAAGGAAGCTTGAAATCCAAGACTGCAAAAAAAATGGGGAGAGCGCATGAGTGCAACAGTATGGTACAATTTTAGATATATAAGTATATAGATAGATAGATAAAACGGTTGCTAGATAGATTTACAGACAATAGACTGAAAGAGAAAGGAACAGCACGAAGAAATGAATAAATATTAAATAGTACAGAACTTGTATTAACCCAGATAAACAAGTGAAAAGCGTGCACTTCGAATGATGATTACTCATCACAAACTGTTAGCTGCTCCTGCGAGTAAGGATGGCAATGTGTTAGGTTGTGGTTGGGGTCGGAGTCAGAGTCGGAGTCGGAGTATTACGATCATGCTCTACTACCCTGCCTTGCCAATCCATCCTTACAAAAACCAGCAACAGGGTTGAATTTTCAACCCCATTCCCACCCCGTCAAAACATGCCCCAACTCTGTTCCCACCCTGTCCCTGTGAAACCCCCGGATCCCCACAGTTGAGGCTTGAGCTCATCCTCCATGAAAAATCACAAACAATTAACGTAGTCTGAAGTACAATTCAATCAATAAATATGCACAAGAGAAAAGGGGGTTCCCCATTACAAATGATAAAATACACAACCAAAATAGCAATAGCCACAACAAAATAATTTGACTAGAGTTAAAAATTAAAAAAAAAAAAACACAGATTCAATGTAGCATGAGCTTCCTGAAGAATGGTCACATAAAACACCCACAATAAAAGAAAGAAGAACTTCGATTTAACAAATCGATTCCAATGAAGACTACCACTGAAATTATTCACAACGAATACATTCACAATCCTTACTCGGAAAGAACCCCTTAGATCCTATTTGTAAAACGTTCCTCCCCACTCCAAATCCTGGAAGAAAATTGAAGAGGAAGAAAAAGAAAACTAAGAATATAATTCAACATACTTGATTTCAGCACATGCAATGACTTGCCTTTTTCAATCCTATTCTTCCTTTAACTTGTGCTTATTCATTGGCAAAGGAAGAGACACTGTTTAAAAAATGGTCAGAGACTGGTGGAAGGAGGAAGAAATGGTGGCACCTGATGGGGATTGCCAGTGGAGAGCCCTTGCTTAAAAGACATCGACAACATGCTGAGGAAATTTCGTACAAGGAGAGCTTCTGCCTTTTCAGTCTCTTGATAGCCCACAATGTTTCAAGGGGGGATGGATTTGGGTGAAAAGGGGAAAAGTTTTGACCCTTTTTATTATACCATTTATGCCTCCCAGTAATCTGCTTTTACCATTTTTTCAGTTGTTATTTTATTTTCATTAAATAAAAATAAATGGTAGCAATGTAACATAAAATATATGTAGATATATATACTGGATCAGGTGTCAGGTTGTAAGGGTTAACCCCATCTCTGACCAAACCCCACCCTACGGGATAGATTCTATAACCCATTCCCACCTTAGGCAGGTTAGGTCAGGTGGGTTCCCCATTGAACTCGCCCCATTGCCATTTTTACCTACGTGTTACTTAAGTTTCATATTAGACTTATTTTATTCTCTCTCTAGGCTCCTTTTTCACATGCAATTGATAGAAGGATTTCACAAAATAACATAAGTGTACTTGAAAGAGAGAGATTGGTCATCCCGGGGATACCATCTACAAGCACATACAAGTAATTTGACCAAGATCAGCACTAAAATCTGTTCTTATCTATATAAGTACTTGATTCCATGTCTTGGAGCCCCAAGAAAGAAAAGGCATTTGTAGGACAATTTTTCCCTCAAACATCAAATTTGATAGAAAGGGCAGTGCTAGAAATTTTCATTGCTAGAAGTGATGAACTTAATCAAGCTGTGAACTCAACCATGTTACTGAAATCATGCTCAAAGATAGCTTTTACACTCTGTCTGATTTCAAGAGGCTACATGCAAGGTGGGTAAAGTGTCAAGAGGAAGCCAAATGTTCTCATTCTATATGTATACTTAAGAGCAATCCATTTCCTCCACATTCTATCTTTATCAATGCTTAACTTCCCCAACCATTTTGTCAGAGGCCAGATTCTTATACAAAATTTGCCACAGGCCACTGCCTGCACTGGGGACACAAACCTTCCAGCAGATTTTTTTTTTCTTTTTTTTTGTTTGAATTTAAGAGACCTTTCAGTTGACTAAAAGGTATTAGAAAGAAGAAGTTCTCAAGTCTCCTCCAAATAAACTTTCCTTCAATAGTCTCAACACAGTTTGCATAGAAGTCTGAAAACTAAGAAAAAGGAAGAATTTAAGAGGGGAAAGTGGAAGAGAAGAAAAAGAGAAAGGAGAGAATGACTGTGTTGAGAAAGCAGTCATGCTAGGGTGTCTGGTCGACCCCTAACTCCTATTAAACAGCTTAAGTGATTACAAGGAAAAAAAACATATTACAACTATTACACTTATCTCACTTACGGCCATAAAACAGCAACGAAAAAAGACAAAAACAGTTACATCTCTGAACATATCTAATTAACATCTTTCTAACTAGAACTTCAGGACACAATACACTCTAGAAAAATTACCAAAAGTACCCCTGAAATTTAATAAAGTCAAACAATGCTGGAAGGTTGTAAATTGGATGCCTGCCAAGGTAGATTTGATAAGGGTTTGCATAAAAGTCGAACAAGGCAGAAAGGAGAGGTTGTAAATTGGACACCTGCCAAGGTAGATTTGATAAGGGTTGCCTAACCAACAATGAGAGGAAGTTAACTTGCCAAGTTAATATCCACTTGTCAAATATCTTTTTTTAAGCAGATTTAGTTGATCTACAAAGGAATAGGCAAAAGCCAAGATTTGGAGGGGAGCCTGATCAACAGCCAAAGACAGGACATATCTTCAATAATACCAAGCCTAAAGTTGATGACCAACAATTAAGGATCGACCACATTGCATGTCACCCTGTTATTAGCTCATAGATGAAAAGAATTATTAGACATCCTCGGCACAAAAACAATCAGGGGATCAGTAAATTCGAGAACAAACACTCATGAAAAAGAAAAAAAAAAAAAAAACAAGTTGAGCTAGACAAGGAGAACCAACCATTTCGTTACAAAGAAGATGGTTCCAAATGCTTCACCCATAGTATAAATTGAATGCTCTTTAACAAGCCACACTCAAAGCTATTAATGAGGAAGAAAGCAAAGAGCTAGCACCCAATTTGATTTTTCGGCTAAGACCTTGGCAGTAGTTAATAAGAGCTCGATATATGGCTTCTTTGTCTCGAATCACCTGGGATTTTGTGCCTTCTCTTTTATGCATAAGAGTAAGGAAAGATGCATTCATCTTGTTGAAGGTGATGTTCTAGTGTTAAGAGTCATCAAAGAGGTCAAAAATATATTGCCACAAAATATTCAACCTTATAGAAGTCAGCAATAAGAACTATCAAGTCATGGTGCCTCATCAAAGGATATAGAGGAGAGAATTGTTTCAAATTTTCCTGGGTGAAAGAGGGCTCATGCAGCTATTGAGGAATCCAAAGACTAAAAGGTTGAGCACAATAGGTTTCCACAAGAAATTTCCAGCATAAAACTATACAAAAAACCTCAAAGAATCAAGGGAGAGCTCGTGCCAAGGTCCATTGCGTGAAATCCTCCTCTAGATGAGAATGGTGTTCCTCAATGATGTGAAGAGAGTGACTTGATATGATAAGATCAGTTTTCTTTCTCTTCGCACTCTGAAAGACATCTCTCAACCATTCTTTGATTTTTGTCTTTAATTCTTATCCTTGAAGTTGAAGAAAAAAAATAATCAACCACTGCTATCAACATAAAAAGGGGAAATCGTGATCTTTTTAGCAAATCTTCTCAAAACCAATAGGAGAAGAGCCTCGATTTTGACATTGCAATCAGGAAAGTCTAGTCAGTCATCAGATTTCAACCAACTACAGATCACTAATAATCGCAAGGATTTTAGATATTGTCATCCTTTTTGTCTGAATTCATTTTGTCATTCCCTCATCAACCTTAAAGTCATGGCAGGTATAGAGTCTCTTCTTTTTTTGAACCAGCAAACTCTCAAAGATACACATGAGTAAACGAAACAGAGGATTCATAATTATGTAATAATATGCCGCAGGATTGAAGACGAATGGCAAAAAACCTCCCAATAAGCAAACTTCCTTGTGTACTCTCCTGGAGGTACGAAAATAGATACTATTTCTAAAATTTTGTTGCAAAGGAAGCAATTACCCATGTTGATATCATCAAAATTTCTTGGATGGGCTGCAAATGCTCATGTTGGAAAGAAAATACCAAACATGAAACTACTTCTCAGAGTTCTCTTTTTCTCTATATGTGCTTGTTTCCAAGAAGAAAAACAAAATTTATCTTTTTCTTTGACAGTTTGTCTTCAAGATACCGAATATAGCAAACATAGGGTGTCTGTTGTCTCCAAGGAAAAATATTTCTTTGACAATTTGTCTTCCAGTTACTGGATATAGCTAACGAAGTGGGGGTCATCTTCCACATTTCCAATAAAAATATAATAAGTAACTTGTGCACTATAACATCAATCATTCAGCCAACTACTAGATAATGAAATTACACACCGAAAAAAAAGTTCTTAAGCACACCAAAAGAAGAGATTAATTTATAAAAAACGTACTTTAAACATGCTGATTGCTTTGAGCAAATTTTCACCTACTATAATTATTAAACCAATTCAAAGGTCTTTATCGAAAAATCAAATCTAAGCTTTGATTAAATAAAATTTTAAGAAAATAACGATATACATTTCCATCCTTTAAGCAAATAAACTTATCTGCAAAGAGAAAAACAAAACAAAACAAAACAACCATAAGCTTTGCAAGAGCCAATTGAAGTAGACGAAAAGCCCCTACCATATCTAGTCGAAACCCGAGATGCAACTCCACTGAATTGTTGAATAAATTCAGAAAAATAGGGATTTAGAGCTTCAGAGACTCCATGAGGCCTCAAGATAAATTCCCTGCATGAACGACAAAAACCAGAGTGGCATAAGATAAATGCGCAAAGAACTTTCTCATCACGAAATACTGAAACCATATAAGAGCAATATACCCTTTCCCTCTCTGAAATGAAACTTCAAAACCCTCAATACTTAATGCGACAAAAAGATGGGAATTGAATTCAAAGGAAAAAGAGAATCGAATGAGTTGGGATCACAAACCGAGTTAGAACAGTGGAGGTGGGTGACTTAGAGTAGAAAGAAGGGAAGCCATTCCGATTCCTGGATAGCGCTCTCCAGGCCATCTCGTCTGTGTCTCTCTACTCTTGTCCTTCGCGACTGAGCTCCGAATCTGCTGAAATAGAAAAGATGTTGGCGACTTGGTACAGGGAACAGGAGTTGCAATAATCAAGCAAGTAATAGGACCCACCACGTAGCCCTCTCCGTCGGGGTGTGCGTGTCTCAGGAACCCGATACGTATCGGGTTGTATCAAAACGAAGGGGGCGTATCGGCGACTGGTCTCGAAACACCAATTTTCTGATCCGGAGAGGCACAATCTCATGAACCTTTTTGATGGATTTACAATCCCGTGCCAGTAGATATTTGTGATTATTAATTATGTTTATAATTATAAAAGAATCGTACCCGTGGCCTAATGGATAAGGCGTCTGACTTCTAATCAGGCGATTGTGGGTTCGAGTCCCGCCGGGTATGCATTTTTCATTTTTTTTATAACCTTTACAATTGTTTATTCTTCTGGGTGCAGGGTTAAAAAACGAAGATCAACGTCACTCGTTCAAAGCCTTTTAGACGAGACGTGTATCTTCGCCGATAGAACATCAAATTTTTCTGTTTTGATCTTCCGTCGCATCATCCAACCAACCCAGTCATGTTTGAGAGAATCGCCGGAGATAAAAAGTTCATCAATCGCTAATCCCACCAGATAAAGAGGGATTTCTATTTTCCACCCTAGAAAAAGCAAAAGAAATCTTCGCTTTCAAAATTCCTTTTTTTTTTTTTTTTTAACCAACTATATTGATGCAACCTCCGCACGAGGAAAGAAGAAAAACCGATCGAATTCTATTTCAAGATGACGGATAGTGTAGCAAAGTACTAACAGACAGCACCTATTGATTCCACTCTTCCGGTTGATTCATTCTGTAAGATCTGAGACCTGCGCACGAAACATTAGTGCTGCCGAGTGAAGGCTCAGCCGTTATCCGGAGTAGATGTGAACGCCGATGGCGATGAGGAAGATGGTGATGAGGCCGAAGTAGATGACGGCATGGACTAGAATAGAGATGCCGCTTGTCTGGAAGTTGTTGAATTCCACCACTCTGCTCTTCCCCGGCAGTTGAAACAGCAGTCCCGGTGTCAGCAATACGAAGAGCACCAACGCGATAACTACCGGCCCCCAGTCCGCCATTCTCGCTTCTCTCTGTGTTAATAGCTAAAGACGAGACGATGTGAAAAAAGGAGAAACACAGGACGGAAATGGGAGGAGAAGAAATTAGCAAAGGAGCACCAACTTTAAGAAGGGGGGAAGGAGCGTGTGCAGGAAGACAAAAGAAGAGCATCGATATGATCACCTCCGGAGAGCTACGTCCGCGTGGCCACGTGGTAGAAGCACCGGCCGGCGTCGCCATTCCACTCGGTCTTTTGGCTTTTCTGCATATTCTGGAGTGTCGTGCTGGTTCCGCGATCTGGATTCCGACGGTCGGATTCCATCCTCACCGATGCAGCAAACGGAAATTTTTTCGATTCCACGTATATTTGATTCGTTTTTCTTTTCAAAAACAGTCTAAAAACCGTCGAAGGTAGAAAGTAAGGATGGAGTGTTGATCTAGTGTACCAACTCCTTGCTCCACCTTCGTCTCCCCACCTCCTTTAAACATTCTCTACATCTTCGATACACGAAAAGTGCTGCACTTTGCTTTCTATTTTCTTTCCATGAATTTTTTGTCTCTTTCTCTTTCTCTGGTTCTGGTAACGGAAGATATTAGCGAGTTGGAATTGCAAGAAAATGATTCATCTCAGTGGAGGATTTAAAAGAATAAAGATAAAGCAACAAAAAGGCATATGTTTCCATCACTGCGAAAAGCTGCCACACCCCATTACCTTCCTCATTCCTTAACCCCTTTGTCTTCCTCGTCCTTAAGTTTCGTATCCTTCTGTCCATAAACCCAAACCGCAAACACCATTATCTCCAAACCCTTCAGCTCTGTCTTCTGAACCAGTTGTTTCTCATTTGAGAGCGATTGAGAGAGAGAGAGAGAGAGAAAGAGGGAAAGATGACGGATTGGGGTCCAGTAGTGATTGCGGTTGTTCTATTCATCCTGCTCTCGCCGGGGCTCTTGTTCCAGATGCCGGGGAGAATGAGATGCGTAGAATTCGGGAACATGGGCACCAGTGGATTAGCCATTCTAGTCCATTCCATAATCTTCTTTGGTATTCTCACCGTCTTGGTTGTTGCCATTGGAGTTCATATACAGACAGGCTGATTTCAACTTCTGGAGCTTCTTGCTTTCTTGCGATTGCCTTTGTTTGTTTTGATAGTTGAGCATGAAGTCTTCTGTAAATTCTGGGATCTCATCTCCACCCCCCCGCAAGCTTAAAATTGATTCCTGGTTTGGGTGTTGGAGATCTCATTTCTTTCTTTTTAAAAGAAGAGCATTTGAACTGTTGTTTGGTTGAAGTTTAGATGTGAAATAACCATCTTTGTGGCAATTTTTTTTGTTTATTAAAGTTTCCTCAGGGCTTGTGGCTCGTGTAGTACCTCCTCTTTATGAAAAACCGAAATAGTATAAACGTGTCACATTGTACCAGTGAATGGAAGATTATGCTTCGATCCCTTCTTATTCGTGTTCACTTTGTTCGCTTCCTCTGGTTTCTTAACTGATTACGCTTTTTCACCTGGTGTGGAAAATTTGGTGGGCTTTAGAGGTGTTTTTTCGAGCATGATTAGTTTTGATTGAGAATAGCTTGTTTGGAATTTGTCGAAATGGGGCTCAGCTACTGCTGGCCTGGTTCGGTGAGGGGGAAATACTGTAATTGTGGCTGAAGTTAGGGGAGAGAGAGAGAGAGGCTGGAGGAAGAAAGGCTACATTCAGGAAATTGGCCTAGAAAATTTTGTTGATTTGGAATGTCATACAAGAAAAGATAAAGTTGAAGAAGAATGGAAACAAAGCTGCAATGGCGGTGGAACTAACAGACAGAGACATTTGAACAGACACGATGGATATATCACTACCAGAAGACTATAAAATATCACTCGGATAGGATAAAGTATCCCTGCCTCGAGATACGCGCAAATTAAAATGCTTGAAGGAATCTGCGCTACAGCTTTCCGACTTTCGTCGTTTCCCGCAATTCGGAAACACCGGCCAGAGGAATCAAACAAGGCGACAAAGCGGAAACCGAAAGGTGTTACGAGTGAATCCCACTGCAGGCTCAGAAACGCGTTGCAGCAAAGCCAAGTGGCACAAGCATTAAAATACGAACATCGGAGGTGAAAGAGTATACTGATTTTCTCAGAACATTGATCATCTCAAACAACATCCACATGACAATCCTATCCTTCTTTCTTCTTTTCTTCACTCGACGCTTTTAAAAAAAAAAAAATTATTCAACTAGAGAGCGAAGCCGCCGCTACTAACCAGAGTAGATGTGGATTTTGACGGCGAGGATGAGGATGGTGAAGATGGCGAAGAAGATGAGGGAGTGAACAGTGATGGCTTTGCCGTTGGTCTTCAAGCTGCCGAGGTCGACGGGGTGGTGGTTCCCAGGGAGGGTGAAGATGAGGCCCGGCTGGAGTAGAATGAACAGAACCACTCCGATCACCACCGGCGCCCAGTCTGCCATTGCAATCCGATTATTTTTTTGGTTTCTGAAGACGTAAGCGAGACCAAGGCTTCGATAGATCCGATTTCAGGCAGCCGAGACTACTCTTTCTTCTTCTTTTCTTCGCAGGCTGGAAAGCGGAGGGGAGAGGGAGGAAGGACGGCGAAGAGTTAAAAAGTTGATTCGTTGGAACTCCGAGGCAGATGAACTTATAAGGCCCGTATCAGGAATATGCCTACTGGGATGAGGGATATTACGGAAAAGCCATTTAGTTCAGAATTTTATTAAGTTATTTTTTATTAATTATTTACTTTAAGGTTTTAACTTTTTCACCCTCTAAGTCTTATTTTTCTCTTAATTTTTCATTATTTAGTCTAGGATTTTTATTTATTATAATTATAAATATTCTAATATTTATTCGTTATCTAATTGATATTTTAAAAAAAATAAAATAATATTTGTAAATAATTTATTTATTTTTTATTTACATAACATAATTTAAAATTCACTTCATATTATATTTAGCATCTTCTTTTAGTTGTTTGAAATTGATTTTTAGTATTTAAAATTTTATTTTATTTTAATGTACGGAAAAGCCATTTAGTTCAGAATTTTATTAAGTTATTTTTTATTAATTATTTACTTTAAGGTTTTAACTTTTTCACCCTCTAAGTCTTATTTTTCTCTTAATTTTTCATTATTTAGTCTAGGATTTTTATTTATTATAATTATAAATATTCTAATATTTATTCGTTATCTAATTGATATTTTAAAAAAATTAAAATAATATTTGTAAATAATTTATTTATTTTTTATTTACATAACATAATTTAAAATTCACTTCATATTATATTTAGCATCTTCTTTTAGTTGTTTGAAATTGATTTTTAGTATTTAAAATTTTGTTTTATTTTAATGTACGTTTAAATTTATTTCCAATATTTAGTTTTAAAAAAAAATCCTTATGAAGACCATGAAACTCGATGACTTGTCACCATTGTTAGGTCCAGTGAAGAACAAACTTAGAGGGGAACGGGGGGAGAAGGGCGTAAATTAGTTTGCTAATTCTCGACACCTTTTTTTATTTCTTTCAATTGGGCTCGTAAGTATAGCCAATTTACAACAACTCTATCTTCGTATAGAAAACAACAACAAACTAGGTTATCCAACCTAAACCCACAAAGGGATTTTGTGATATAAGGTTCCCTAAAAACACTAACCTAGACCCAAACAGGGATTTTCTACAACATCGCCACAAAGGGTTTTACAATGAATAGTAACTAAAAAGGTTTAATAAACTTTCTCCCAACAAAACTACCATAAACTATGTAAAGTGATGGTTAAAATATCTTGGGCAATGGTTAAAATGCTATGTACAATGGGCAATTTATTCATCATCTTCACATCCTCATGTGATTTAAAACAAAGTTATTCCAATCATAGTCATATCTTAATAAAGCACAAGTTTGAGTTATAACTCTCTTAGCCAAGTTTTAGTATGTAGGTATGAAGTTGGGTTCAAGATACAGCCGAAAATGAGCACTCCCCTTCACATGTAGGCCATTTTTTGTTGTTTTTATACTAAACAGAAGATCCACGTATGAACAACTGCTCTGATACCATATAAAGTTAAGTACAAAACTCATCCCAAAATGACTGAACCAACTTAAGAGATTTGTTTCCCAACTAATAAATTCAAAATTTTTGTATTCATTAATCCATGTAGGACTATTCTATCACTGTCGGAGAACTCTTTTACATTTACATGGTCTCTCAACATGCTTACTAGTCTATGGATTGAAAACAGCTTAAACCCAGATAAAAGACACAAGATCGGAGGAACGGTAAGATTATCATGTCTTTTTCCCACAATCTAGTCTCCCTTAAATTGAAAATTTTGGGGGAAAAAAACTGCTATTTTCTATAGATTTCTTACTAGAAATACCCTTCCAATAAACAAGGTTTTATGACAAACAGTTTCCTTCACCTCTCCCAGTGTCATCAAACCTTTTAATAGGCTTAACCAGGAATTGGGTAAGCTTTCAAGTCTTTTCCATTATATCAAGCATGACAATTCTCTTGAAAAAAAACAGAGAAACCTTGCACTTTACCGCTAGCCTTTGCATCATTGCCAGAAAAGTGGAGAGAGAGGATAAACAACATTCCTTGCCTCTTTCTTAATTCATAAAAAAACAGTCAAGATATGCTAAAGGTATCCGGCTCCACATTGGAAACAACAGAATTAAAAATTAATGAAGTACCCCTGTTTTGACATTTGACAAACCAGCACAGGAACCGCATACATGCAAAACTTAATATTATTATATAACTTCACAGATTTAAAAATTATAACAGAGGAAGTAAAGAACACAATAGCAATGGTAAATCACATAAAAGCATACATAGCAACCTCATTATGATTCACAACAGGTGCTTACTAGCTGTAGCAACACGACTTCCACACATGGATTAATCTACACCATGGCCACTTCCTGCGGCCACTTCCTGCATACACTCACTAATTCCCTGGACAAGGGTGACTTCTATCCCAGGTTTTCATGCTAACTGACCGGTGGCTATCGGTACCTGATACTAGGCTGGGACTCTTGGCATCTTTAGCTTGATCCACATCTGTGTCAAGTCCATTGTTGTTTACATTTTCAAGCCCTCGCTGTTGAAATCCAGTGGTTGCAACTCCAGAGTTATCATGCGTGTGCCTACTCTCCACTGATTTCATCAGTTTCCGGATGTGCATTTCGCCGTGAAGTGACTGCCTTGTAGCCACAGCTATTGTAAGAGAGACAAGGAAAAAGATCAAACTCATCAGCTTCATTGTTGCAAGACAAAGCTGCTTTTGCAACACAAACAGGAAAGAGCTAGGTAGACATGTTTATATACCAATGGAAACTTTTACTGTGCTTGGAAGTGGGGAAGTAGGTGTGTTTTCTAAGTGGGAAGCCACTAACATCAAATGGGCTGTGTTACTCATTGTAATAGCAATCTTAATGTGGCTTTTTAGCCAAATGTCAGCTCACAACATGATTAATGCGGTGTTTAAACATAGTGGATAGGATATTCTTACCCACTTGATTTTAGGAGGAGATGAAGACATTTAACAAGACCTAACAAGTTGATGCTTACAGTTTCAAGGCTTGCACCTCTTGGAACATTGCCAAGTATGGACTTGCACTGCTTGCCAATATGTAACAGTAAGATTATAGACAACCACCATCTGTCATTCAAATACTGGTCTAAGCATCCATAATAACAGGAAAAGTAAACTAATCCATGTTAATTGTAGGGGTGTACTGTGGTAAGAAAAAGGAATTTTGAAGTGGGAAAGCATCAATTAATATTGGGTTATTATGCTCTTAACAGTAGTTTAAGAAGGGTTTTGTAGGCACTTGGTGACATGCAATGATGATTGTCTGGTAAATGCTTTAAAAAGTTGCATTGCTTGGTAACTTTTTTTTTTATGGCTTAGTGATCCACTTATTAGTGGAGAAAGTGGTCTCCACAGCCTGTTTTGAAGTAATGAACCTGATTTCTGTTTTCACAGGTGGTCTCAATGCCTATTTGAATCTGATTCAAGTTACATGAGCTACTAGAAATAGTTTCCGACCAGGAGTCGTACAGACACTTCTACAATGCAACATAAACATACATCTTACCCGTCAAATCCTCTCCTCCCCCCAAACCACACACACACACACACCACCACTACCTCTCTTCTTCTCTCCCTCTCTCTCCCCCTCTGCCCATCTCCCTTGCTTTTTATCTTTCTGTATATCTATATACCTATCTTAAAAGTGGCATGGGCATATCAGGCATGGGATTGCACCATATGGCCCGGTAGAGCCATGCTAAGTAGATGAAGTAGTTTTTTGTTTTAAAAAAAAAAAATAGTTTGAGCAAAACCGAGTAGGCATACCATTCCACATGTGAATCCCAGTGGTTCCTCCATAAAGGATAATAATTCCATCCATCAGGCAAAGTAGATCACTAACACGTAAGAGGCGGTTACTTGTGCTGTGTTGCTAGGATAAATTACTTGATGATATAAATAACTAGAAAAGAGAATATAAAGTAGATGATGCTCTCAGGCATGTAATTTTCTTCAGTTACCAAACTCCTCACATCTAACAGAAAATAAACAGTCATGCAAAACAAAGTTCTCAAAGGAAAATGATCATCCAAAATACCAGAAAGAGTCACTTCCACAGATGATAACCATTTGCAATTAGAAATCCAGCTACTTCTTGTAATAATCACAATTAATAGGTGAGATGATACCAGTGTACATTCATAAATTACTGGACAAGTCCCACAAGGCAATGAAGACAAAGCTCCCATAGTTTCCTTCTTTTCCACAGCTCGATAACATTTATTCCCCAGTGGAATGGGAGAAAAGTCTCCCATTCCACTGCTTGTCACCGGTTCAACCCAACCATCCAGGAGTAATATCTGAATCATCTCATCGATCTGTGTAGAGCTGCATACAACCTTAAAGACACCTGATTTACGGATTGAATCCGACACCATTTCAATAGTTGCAATCTTAAGTTTCTTAATATGATTCAAACACTGGGTCTTCAAAATACTTATAAAATCTGTGTCAAGCTTCCCATCTGTGTACCAAGCCCCACCAGTAACTTCTGTTGACGGTTCAAATTCTACTGCCACATAGATCTTTCGTGATTTACCCTGAATGCTTTCTACTGGTTTTATCAGCTTCTTCTTTTTTGCAAGAGACGCAATGGACTTTTTAACAAGAGTGTAATCAATTCCTGTTTCACATCTCACATCAACTATCGAGATTCCTTGGTTTCCTTTGCTTTGTATCAAACTATAAACTTTTTTGTCAATGTCAGAGAATACTTGAGAAGGCTTTGAGTCTGGGCGGTAATGTTTGGCTGGTAAAATTGTTGGTGCTTGACCCATCGTTGCTACTTCTGTGATTGGTGAAAATAAGGAGACAAAAATGTCAAACTACGTGGATGAAGAACACATGATTAACTATTGCAAGATTTGAAGCCACGGAACAGTTTTAAACAGTATGAGTATGAATTGATCGGTAATACAAAAAGCCGACTACCACATTGGGGAGTATCTGGTGTGAGGTCACTTGCATAACAAATGCAAGATTTGAAGCCACAGAAACGTATTAAACAGCATAAGTATGAACTTCAATAACTCAAAAAGCTGAATGACCACACTGGGGAGAATCTGGTGTGAGGTCTCAGTGACAAGTCTCATTGGGATTAGGAGTGTATATGCGTCTCTCTATTCTAAATCCAAAGAAAAGTAAGAAAAAAAGAGAAATCTGAGAGAGACTTTGTCATGGTTGCATCAGTGGCTTTATTTCTAACCACTGGTGCATAAAATAAAATAAAAATAAAATGCAACATTTTTACCGGGCTTCTATAGAACATTTTACCAAAAAAGAGTCTGAAAATAGTGTGGGGTGATGATAACTGCCATGGAAAAACTAGGCTGTGTCGAAAGGGCAAAAAGAAGAACAGAGTTGATTATCATATAACTCATAATATAACATGGTTCCCGGAGAAAATTGCAATAAAATAATACAAATTTTAAAAATTCATATGCATTTAGCATTTACGAAAGACTGAACAAACTAGCATCTTCGAGAGCGGTGGCATTCCTATCGATAAAAGATAACAGAGAACTGGTGTAGAGAACAGAAGAATAACAAGTTCAGGCTAAAGCATGATCCATAACAGATAAACCCATAAGAAAAAAAAATTATTACCTCAAAGAACGCGGTAAAACCCTACGCAGTAAGAGATTATGGAGTACGCTAAAAGGAGAAGCATTCTTGCTCATTAAAAACAAACCAGCAGTGCCTCAGTCTCTGCAAACGAGAAAAGATTCGGCGCTCCTGATTGTGAAGTGAAGTCACGTCTAGAATGAGAATTGAGCCTAATTTGAGATAAATCTATAAACCTAATATAAATATTTTTATTCCTACAAATAGTTTTATAAATTACTCTATCAAATGTTTTTATAAAAATTATTTTAATTTTTTTTATATATCTTTGTGACATTTAGGTCAGAATGACCTAAGGGTAAAATTGTAATTTGAGATAAATCAATAAACCCTAAAAATGATTAATTGTACTCGAAATTATACAAATAATTTTATAAATTAATCTTTCAAAAACTTAGAAAAATTATTTTAAAATTATTTTATATAAAACTCTATGAGAATTTATCAAAGAGGATCGGTGAACTAAAAGCAAATAAGGAATTTATATGTAAAGTTAAAATTCTTAAAATATTTTCTTTTTTGTATTATATAAAATTAAATTTATTTATGAAATTCAAAACATTACTCTCTCTAAAAAAAGTAACATTTTACAATGTCATATGGAGATATCTCACCCACTGTATGCGTAGGATATTTTGGATTTTAATATTTATACAACAAATGACATTGGTTCCAACAATCTATACACTGGGTCAAACCAGATCAATCAACTGATTTGTCTCATTTATAAAACTCAGCTATAGACTAACCCAAATAGGGGTGGCATCGAACTGAGCTAGTTTGCGAGTAGCTCGAGTTCAACTGGGTTTTGTTCAAAATAATTCGATCTTGAATCAAATTCGAGATTGGTTTCCAACTCGTTTAAGTAAACGAACTGAACTCAAATGAGGCTCAGTTTAGTGTGCGAACCGACTCATTTACTCAAACTCAACATATAATGATTTTTAGCCATTAGTATGGGAATTGGCTTGGGATTCGGGACTCAAAACTAAAGGAGGAAAGGTGAACGCCGAAACCTCTCCAATCAGGACCAAAGGAGGTAAGGTGAATGCCAAATTTGTCGCCTCTCACCCCTTTGCCCCCAAACCCTAATTTCCTGCCATTTATTGTACTTGTCCCATTTTTGACAATTTTTGCACCATTTCCATGCCATTTCTGTGTCATTTCCGACGATTTCCCACCTCCTCTGTTGCTACTCTCTTCTTCTCCCCTTCGAGAACTATTTCTACTCTTCTTCCTCTCTTCAGTTGTTTTTGTGTTGGATAATAGTTACCTGGTCGTGATTCCATTGGATCTTGCTTCCATTCACTCAATTTGCCCTAACTGTTCCTTCTTCATCATTGGTTAAGTTGTTTTTTTCTTTATCTTCTATGAATTAAACTTAAGCATTATTTGATTAATAAATAAATAATATTTTTTATTAAATTTGTGATATTTATTAGTGTTAGTTGTTTAATACATATTTTAATTCTTTTGATGTTGTTTGATAATTAAGCCAGTACTTAATAATTTAATATCAATCAAGTAATTAATATAAAAAAATGTACAATTATTAAATAAATTATTATTTATTTATTTATTAAGTCATAAATTATTTCAAAATTTTTGAGACAACCAAAGAAAGACTTCTGTTTTGGGAGAATCTCTTTGAAAGTGTATCCAATTCTATGAAGAGGTCATGCCCAATTTTAAGTAAAATTTATACATAATTTTATATACAATTTATTTGACATATATTTTATGCATAATTTTAAATATAGGTTGGAGCTCGAACTTGAACTCGATTAAAATTATTGGGCTCAAATTCGATTCCACTTTTAGACTCGAGGTTGGGCTCGGCTCGAGTTCAAGTTCAAAGTATATAAATCAAACCCAACTCAAACATAAACAGGTTCGTCGGTTAGACTCATTTAACCGACTCATTGAAACAAAGTAAATGAACGGCACTAGTTAGTCTCAGGATTGAAAGTATAAAGGACAACTGCAAAAGGAGCAGAAGGAAATTCTGCCGTTGAATAACCACGCATACAGAAGCTCAAAGACGAAGCTACCCACTCCATTTGACTATCCATGAATGATGTTTGTCCCGGAGGCCACCAAGTCCTGCGTTCTGCGTGTTAGATTTTCCAATCAGACAAGAGGAATTGTTAAATCAGCTTATCCAGCCCCAAACATAATAAAACACAAGATAGTGGGTGCTTCAGCTTTCTAGGATTCCTCATCCAGGAAAGGGGAGATGCCATCATTAGGCATCTCAGGCCACTAACTTTCATGGCATCTTCTGATTATCCTTCAAATCGTTTTCTCCAAACCTCTCATCGTTTCCAATTCATGCCATTGTCTCCCCTAGCTGGAGAAAAGCTCTTGCTGTTGCAGAATGAGAGATTGGGCGCCCTCGCTTGTGTCTCTGGCTCTCTTTGGACTGCTGACTCCAGGGCTGGTTTTTCAGTTGCCAGGAAAGCACAAGCCTGTTGATTTCATGAATATGAAGACCAGTGTAATCTCCATTATGGTGCATGCTGTCATCTTTGGAATGCTGCTTATGTTGTTTCAAGTTATTTTACATGTTCATGTCTATGCTTAGAAATACTTGCTCAAGATCACTGGAACATTTTCCCTAAATGGGTTAGTTTTGGCTTCATCTTCTTCTGCTAAATGCAATAAAAAGTAGTTTCAAAAGGGATTTCTCTTGTTCCTCTTGGGTTACAGACAATGCATCCATGAGCTGAGGAGACAGTTTGCATTGTATATTGGGGCAGAATTAGCATCCCACCATCTTATAACTGATAGAGTTAAGGATAAGGATCAAAATACAAGTACCAAATAGACGTAACTCAAACTTTGAAGAGTTGTAATCTCTACAGTCACTGTTATAAATCTATAAATACCAAATATTATTCTCAATTCCTAAATTCTACAATAACTAACTGGTGCAGATCCTATTACACCTTACAAATCATACTAAATATGATGTCAATAAGAAAGATCCAATCCACCATGCCCAGCATACCAGAGTTCAATGTATCAAGCTTTTCAGGTTCTTCTCTCTTCATTCTTAACACAGGAATACAAATGTGTCCAGAAATTTTTGAAGGATCCAAAAGGTTTCTTGACAAAGAACGATCAATTAGCATGAGCAAAAATGGAGTGCCTTGTATTTAAGGATGTGTCTCATACAAGGTTGAAACTAATAGTAGAGAAGCAACCCAAATTCCTCCTCATTCTTTTAATAGAAGCAATCTGCTCCAGCCTGTAGAAGAATGTCTATATTGCATGCACAACAGTAGAAACCAGCCAGCTAGTGTGTGATTCCAGCAAACACATGTCGTCCCTTTCATGCTAACTAAAAGGAACTAGAGGTCAACTAATAAAATAAATGTTAAGATCTCGGAGTGAAATGAATACTACTTGACCTGAATACTGATAAAAATTGTTAGGCACAGAGATATAAAAGATATCTTAACCTGATATGCAGCTCTCGATGATTGCGGGTTGTGACTTTTACAAAGTGGCAGAGTAGCAATCAGAGCAAACCAACATGTCATCAGCAATTGGACAATGTTAATCATTCTGATAATGATAACTTCTTTCTCTGCCAGTGAAGCCAGATTTTCATGTACAACCCGCTGAGAGGAACACTATTTTTTTTCGACAACTCTTTTATTTGCATCCTGTGGTGATTTGAATAGCTAAAGTATCTTACAAATATGATAATGAGTTTAACAAGCAAAGATGTCAAATAAACTCTAACCAGCTAAACATCAGAAGCAGAATAATTGAAGAACTTCAGGCTGACACACACACACACACTTAAGAAAGGAATGCATTAGAGGAGATCAAAACACCAATAGGTAAGGAGCTCTAGGTGTTGAATTCCAACCCACACCCCAAATAAATAAATAAAAATCAAACAAATGAAAACTTCAGGCTGTGTCACTGGATAAGAAGTTCTAGCTTTTAGCTATTATTTCTTTCCTACCCTGTTCTTTATCTTTTTTAGGGACCGAAAACATCTAAGAATTACTATGTGCTATAGAAACTATAATCACTTTCTACTGCCAGCTTCATTTCATTTCAATTCACCATAATTTTAGACCACATTTTAACTATATAATATGGTAAGCATACATTTTAGGAACAAATGAGTAGTCATCAAATTCATTTGAATTAGCCAAGTTGATTGTAAGCAAGATCGTCACATATCCCATAAAAATCCATGCTTATTGACCATACACAGACCTGCCACTACTTTGATACATAGACTGGAGCCGCCAACAAATGACTGAAACAATTAATGGTGCACAAAATCACAAATTCTAGATGAAACCTCAACTTATAAAATACAAGAAACCACAATTTTATCAGGTACAACCAGTTACAGAAAGACTTTCTTCATAAAGTTTCTTGTTCCGTTTTCTTCACAATCTAACTAAGCAAATTAGTATGCAAACTAGATTTCCCGTGTTGCATTTGCTAGACATCAGAAATTCATGAAGATCAATCATATCAAGGCCATGGAAGAACCATGTTGTACTAAATTTTGCTCAAGTATAGTCCTTGTTAAGATCTACCAGTGTAAAGCATTTATCTGTTCCTTGTAAAGTGAAGCAGGGCGCAGTTGATTCGAACAATTTTCCCATTCAAAGGACACAGTTCGAGTATATCCAGAATTCAATAAAAAATTCAGTCCCCGCTTCACTTGGGAACACACCCAGAGATTCAAGCCTTCGATACCTCAGAAACTCACGCATGGAAGCAACTTGGGGCAAATACCAGCAGAGCAAAATCAATCATTTTTTGAAACTAAAAGTACATTGGACCAGATTTCATTGACGCCTTACTGAATCAAACATAAGTTACATAACAATTGAAAGATACACCGAAGAACCGCATGGATCCCTAAAGATTGGAAGCAAAAGATTGCAACCAGAGACAGCAAAAGCTGACAATTATTTGCAAAAAAGAATCCAACAAAAAAGAGAAACCTAAAACAAGAATGGTATTACATCAGGAGCCGATGTACATGTGAAGTCCAATAGCAAGCAAAAGGATGGCAATGAAAGCGAAGTAGATCACAGCGTGAACAACGATGGAAATGCCGCTGGTCTGGAAGTTACCGAACTCGACGAATCTGTTGCGACCCGGGAGTTGAAAGAGCAAACCGGGGGAGAGGAGGATGAAGAGGATGACGGCAATGAAGACAGGACCCCAGTCCGACATTCTTTCCTGCCCTTTCTGTCTGTGCCGATTGACCCCAGAAATGACTAATGAGAATTGAGTGAAGGGAAGAAGAATGCAAGCGAGTTCTGGTGTGGAGTGGAACGAGAAGTGGGTTTTAAAGAGGCCAGAGGGTTGAAAGTTCAAAGAACTCGAGGACAGATAACGCTGTGGAAAGGGAAGTTTAGGGAATCAAGTCACCACTAGGATTCACACACTGCCTTCCCTCATCTTTCCTTCTGTCTTTTCTGCATCACAGACAAGAGACCGAGTAAAAAAGGTTTTTCTCCATAACACCACTCAGGTACTTAACTTGTCAACCAAGTGTCTGCAATCTGCTGACTGTAAGACTGGATTTCACAGAATCACAAAGTGCAAAATTGGATCCCAAATTCCGGTTGGTAGAACCTTACTGTACAGACTAGAGACTAACGTTGTCTTCTCCGAGAGTATCTTCAGAGCAACCTCTGAGGGGATGTACCGCATATCTCCATCAATTCGACCACTGGTTCAACAAAACTGTTCGTAAAAGTTGATCAAAAGACAAAAAAAATCTGAAATATGTGAGCTGATATACAAGAGGTCTGACTTGGAAACCCGTAAAAGATGAAGCTCCACATTGGGCATCTCCGAGCATCATCTTGCTTCTTTTCAAGGAAAGCACGATAACGTTAGAAAGTTCCAAATTGGAGTTAGAAGTTAGTACTTTTCGATAGGATTCTGAATCAGTGGAGACAAGAATTAGAAGGGAAGGCAAGAATTGTTGAGGAATCTGTTGTCCAGACCAACTGGTCTCATTCTCACCCTTACGTCGAAAGCAGTTGAGCACCTGATAGTAGCCAGAAGTGGCAGATAGGCCAACCACTTGACCACCTGGTCGTAGCCATCGAAAGACCGAGTGAAGTGCAGACAGTAGGTGCAGTTGCTTAGGTCTTTTCCCTTTAATCTGTGTAATTCTTGGAAGGAGGTTACTCATTAGGGATGGTTAATGTGTTTGAAATTACATTGGAATTAGAATTCTAATAACTCAGGAACCCTGTCCAAGAGACAAAAATCAATGTTGTGCCTTCAATTCTTGAAAATTGAAGATTAAAGACTAAATTTTTTAATTGAGGGAGATTATTGAAGAAGTAAATATGGAGGATTTTTATGTTACTCTCATGATAAAAGAGTCTCATACTCAAAAATTAATATGGTGGAGTCTTATAGGAGTCTCATGAGAAGAAGTCTGTTATAAGAGGTCTTTCAATTCCACCATGTGCCTCTATTTCTGTATTAGTTATTTAATTGTTTGAGAACTTATATTTAAGAATTATATCTAGGTCTAACTAGGACACGGGTAGTTTAAGTTTACTTCGATTCTATGTGTTTCTTCTCTTACAAATAGAGTACCAACGTACTTAGTTTATAATCAATCAATGAATTAAATTTCTCTTTTGAAATTTCAATGACTGCATATTTTGATTCAGACTCGACTGGGATTCCAAATACACATTTATCAATTTTCTAGTTTTTGTGTATTTTTTGGGCTAAATTCGATATCATAGAAGAGCCACAAATGGAAAATTGGCATGCGATTGAATACTAAAGCAAAATATCAAGCATTAGCTTCCACAATTTTTGAAGTGATGTGGGTTCAAAAAAATTTATACCACAGTGATACATATGGAGCAAGTAAGATCTTTTGCGACAATAAGAGTGCTTTAGCAATAGCAGTGAAACCTATTTTTTCACGAGTGAATCAAACATATAAAAATTAATTGTCACTTTATCCGGTCGAAAGTAGAGAATAAGTAAGTTACTCTCATATTTGTTCCCAATAATGACCAAGTTGTGGATAGTTTTTGGCATAGAAAGACAATTTTTTGAAGTACAAACTCATTCAAGCAAATGATGGCCACATGAGTATGTAGGGGTGGCTTCGAACTGAGCTGGCTTGAGTTCGGCTCGGTTTCGATTCGGTTCAAGTAGTTATCAATCAAGCTCGAGCTCTGAAATCGGTTTGTTTATCTTAACGAGCCGAGCTCGACCGAAGCCAGGTTCTATTCGTTGGCTCGCGAGCCGGCTCGAAGTGAGTCAGGATCGGTATTGGGTCAGGAGCGGGGAAGCGAGAGCGAGGGGGGGAAAAAGTTTTCCTCCCCTCGTCACCGCCGAGCCCATCCCTTCGGTTGTTGTCGCCGCCTCTACCACCGTCGACAACTGCTCGTCGGCTGCCTCTGTGGCCGTCTGTTCGATTTCTTCCTCTCTTCACCGTCGCCTCTGTTTCCGTTGTCGCCACTTCCATCACCGCCGCTTCTGTCGCCATCATCCCTGACGACATGTCCTCCCCCTTCCCTCTGCGTCGTCTAGGCTCTCGGCGGAAAACCTAAACCAGTAAGTTTAGGGGAGAAATAATCTCCCCCCTCCCCCCCATGCGAAGATGAAATCGTACGTGCGAGATCATAAAGTAAAAAAAAAAAAAAAACTTTTTCCTTAAATTCTCCTTCCTCATAGCTCTTGAAAAAAATTAAAAATACATTTTATAGAAATAAGTTTCTATGAACTACTAATGTCTCATGTTTTTTCTAAAATATTTTTCTAATTAAAATTTTTTATTAAAAATCATATAATTTTCTAAGTAAGATTTTCCTACCAAGATGGGGTAGAAAACTGTATAGAAAATTTTTGAATAAGTATTTAACAGTTGGTGCTGTAATACTTTTAGCATGAAGCAATTTTCATTGCAATTTTGTTTTTGACATTTTATTTGATTAAAATTTTATCAATAAGTATAATAATATATTAGATTGATTATTAATTTTATT
This sequence comes from Aristolochia californica, assembly GCF_029961685.1. NCBI lineage: Eukaryota > Viridiplantae > Streptophyta > Magnoliopsida > Piperales > Aristolochiaceae > Aristolochia > Aristolochia californica. The sequence goes on along the minus strand of NW_027182103.1, from coordinate 4,108,388 downwards.
TATTTCCCTGGAAGAGGCAATAAAAGGTCCATTTAACTTTCCTAAGAAAAATTTAAAATATTTATTGTAATTTTCTAATAAGTAACAAATAGTAATAGGATTTTATTTAAAGGTTTTTTTTGGGAATATGTATCATAGGAAAAATATTTCTAGTTTTTCCTAGAATATAAATTTTCATCTAGGGCACTAAGGAGGCCATAGTAAATTTATGGCCAGATTACAAGCTAGACAACAATTGGAGTAAAAAACGATTAATATTGGTGCATTTTAATCCATTATTGAAATTCAATCCTGAACTTCCCCTATCATTATTTTTTTTAAATGTATGCATAATTATACATATAATTTATTTGAAGCCACCTCTATGTGTGAGATCATAAACAAGGAAAAAAAAACTCTTTGCCCCTTCTTCATGGCTCTTGAAGAAATTGAAAATATATTTTAGTAGAAATACGTTCTAGAGATTATTAGTGGTTTTTTTCAATAAATGTTGAAAAGACATTTTTAGTAGAAATATAGGGACAATTAGTGCCTCAAGTTTTTTGAAAATATTTTTCTAATTATAAATTCTTGTTAAAAAATCATATAATTTTCTAAGTAAGATTTTCTTGCCAAGATGGGCTAGAAAATCGTAGAGAAAAATTTTAATAAGTATTTAACAGTTGATGATATAATCCTTTTAGCATGAGGCAATTTTCAGAGCAATTTTGTATTTGACATTTTATTTGATTAAAAATTTATCGATAAGTATAATAAATAATAGATTAATTATTAATTTTTATTTATTTCCTTAGAAAAGGTAATAAGAGGTCCATTTAACTTTGCTAAGAAAAATTTAAAATATTTATTTTAATTTTCTAGTAAGTCTCTAATAGTAATAGGATTTTATTTAAATGATTTATAGTTTTGATTTGGGTGATAGTAAATTGATAGTGATATTTCATTTAATTTTGTTGTGTTTGATTATTGTATGGAGTTTATTCATAATATTACGTAGTGTATGGAGTGTTTAGACTATTTTATGGAGTGTAAGGAGTGTATAAACAATTTCATGGAGTGTTTATCGAATGTATAGATAATTTTATGGAGTGTTTATGCAGGTATTATGTATATAGATTATGCCCAATTTTAAGTAGAGGTCATGCCGAATTTTATATAAGTATTATATACATAGATTATGCTTAATTTTAAGTAGAGGTCATGCCCAATCTTATACATGTATTATATATATAGGTTATGCACAATTTTATGTTGAGGTCATACCCAATTTTATGTAAAATATATGCATAATTTTATATATAATTTATTTTTTATATATTTTTTGTAAAGTTTTAAATATATGTAGAAGCTCGAGCTCGATAACAATTTTAGGCTCGAGATAAGGTTCGGTTCGAAATATTTAAATCAAGTTCGGCTCAAACATAGGCAGGTTCGGGCTAGACTCGGCTCGATGTTACCCCTAAGTATGGATGTTTTGAAGCATACAAAGAAGATGGGCACATTGTGCACAAGTTAAGCTATGCAATGTGCTTGACAAATTACAATAATAAGGAGTTAATTGAAATAGGAGCAACATACCATCTTTGGATTGTATGCCATAACTCTCTCTCTCTGGTCTGTCTCCTAATGAGACCACAACATTGTGGTCTTTTCTTGTATGTAAAAAGAGCTTGAATCATTCTGGTCTCTGAAATACAGAGGTGTGCATGGCAAAACAAAACGTAATGAACTCGCTGGTAGCGGCTGATCTGGATTTGAACAGTTGGGCCAAGGCTGGGACGATGTTAGCAGAACAAGAAAACACGTCTCATCTTCCTCAACCTGAATTCAGGCAACGAGGCAACGAGGCAACGAGGCAACGTTCAGGCATCTTCAACGACACAATATCATCCCTTCTTTTGAATCTCAGTGCCGAGTTGTAAAACTTAAAACCAATCCAACTTGAAGAGTTACTGATACGAGACTTTCCCAGAAACAACCAAAAATAGCAACTGGTTCTTGAGCAGCAAGGAAATTTCTGGGTTGAATCTCAGAGCCGAGTTGCAAAACTTGAAACCAATCTGTCTTGAAGAATTACCGATAGGACTTTCCCAGAAATAAACAAAAGGATTTTTTACCAAATTACTTATTTTTAAAAATTTATTTCGATAAATGACGTCACTTTCAATTTATTTTGAAAATTACCTAACTTTGATCTGAATACGTGTCGCCAGCCATCAGCATGAATAGACTGACACATCGACTGCCACATCACCGTTCCGACACGTTATTTGCCCGGTAAGATGCCGCGTCATCTCGCGCCACGTCGCTTCTTATTTTTTTCGTTCGCTCTCCCCGCTCGATTTTTCTCGCCCCCTCTCCTGTTGCCCTCTCGCTGTGCCTGCTGCCGCCGCTCCCCACTGCTCCCCTGCTGCCGCCGCTCGGCCTCGCCCTCGCCATCGCCCTCGATGCCCCCCTCTCAACCACCCTTTCTTCCTCTCAACCCAGACTTCGTCTCAGCCACATCTCTCACTCTTCTTCTCCATTCCCTTCTGTTCATCCTCTCGCCGCTCCTTTCTAAAAACCGAAGCCTATCATTTCATCTCCTTGCCACCCCCTCTCTCAAAACCGAACCCTATAAATTCCTCTCAACGCCCCCTCTCTTAATACCCTTTTATTTCACTCTGTCGCCGCCACTTCTCTCAAAACCGGAGCCCTACTTACCCTCCAAACCCGAATTTGAATTTCAGAAGCCGATTTAGCAGGATGATTTTTTAGGGCTTTTGTTAATTGAATCTAATTACTGTGTTTATTATATAGTTGATTTGAATTTAGGTGTTTAATTACTATATTGATTTTTTTTTGTGATTTATTGTTTAATTTCTGATTTTATGTTAATGAAATTTCTGTCAATTGTAGATAAATTAAAATTATTGTAAAGTTTAATTGAAACTTGATTGAATTTCCCTCTCCATTTTTTTTAATTTTCTATATTTTAGTTTTTGGATTCCTATGCCACTGAATGTTGTATTTTCTGAAGTTGCTAGTTTAATTTTAGTTTAATTTTCTGATTTATGAAGTTGCAGTTTACTCTATTGAGATAAGATTTGCTGGATTTTTAGTTGCTAGTTGTTGTTAAATAAATTTGAAGTATCATGGAATGATCATGCCATGTGGTGAGGAGATTTGGGTGTTATAAATATCTACCACATGAGTTTTTTTGTTTTGTTTATGTTTTCTTGTGTTTGCCCTAGTTACTAGGACGGGTACAAAGTTTGATTAAGAGTAGGTTGGATAATGGAGAGTGGGTTGAGTCCAGTTCAAACTAGGTTAAGTTACTTGCATGGGCATCCATTAGCCAATGAAACCCGACCCCCATCACTGACGAGGTACGGTTCGTAGTGACAGCGAAGTCATATGGGGCTCTACCAAGGGTGTTCGATGAATTTGGACTTGGGTGTGTTTTTGCATTGTTAGGACTAGTCATCTGCTATAGAATTAGTTCGATTAATTTTTAAATGTTGTAAAATATTGATGAATAATTTTGAAGTGTTATGTAATGATTTTGCCATGTGGTCAGGAGATTCGGGTGTTATAAATAACCACCACATGGTATTTTTTTTTGTGTACGTTTTATTGAGTTTCCATTTGTCCCTAGGGATGGGTAGAGAGTCTGATTAAGAGTAGGTTGGGTAATAGAGGGTGGGTTGTGTCTAGTTTAAACTAGGCTGAGTCGCCTGTAGGGGTATCCATTAGCCAACGAAACCCGTCCCCCATCACTGATGAGGTACGGTTCGTAGTGACTGTTAAGTCATATGAGGCTCTACTAGGGGTGTTTGGTGAATTTAGATTTAGGTGTGTTTTTGCATTGTTAGGACTAGTCATCTGCTATAGAATTAGTTTGATTAATTTTTAAATGTTGTAGAATGTCGTTGAATAATTTTGAAGTGCTATGGAATGATTTTGCTATGTGGTGAGGAGATTCGAGTGTTATAAATAACCACCACATGGTATTTTTTTCTATGTTTTATTGAGTTTCCATGTGTCCCTAGGGACGGGTAGAGAGTCTGATTAAGAGTAGGTTGGGTAATGGAGGGTGGGTTGTGTCCAGTTCAAACTAGGTTGAATCGCCTGCAGGGGCGTCAATTAGCCAACGAAACTCGACCCCCATCACTGACGAGGTACAGTTTGTAGTGAATGTGAAGTCATATGGGGCTCTACTAGGGGTGTTCGGTGAATTTGGACTTAGTTGTGTTTTTACATTGTTAGGACTAATCATCTGCTATAGAATTAGTTCGATTATTTTTAAATGTTGTAGAATGTTGTTGAATAATTTTGAAGTGCTATGTAATGATTTTGCCATCTGGTGAGGAGATTCGGGTGTTATAAATAACCACCACATGGTATTTTTTTTTTGTCTATGTTTTATTGAGTTTCCATCTGTCCCTAGGGATGGGTAGAGAGTCTGATTAAGAGTAGGTTGGGTAATGGAGGGTGGGTTGTGTCCAGTTCAAACTAGGCTAAGTCGCCTGCAGGGGCATCCATTAGCCAACGAAACCCGACCCCCATCACTGACGAGGTACGATTCGTAGTGACTGCGAAGTCATATGGGGCTCTACTAGGGGTGTTCGGTGAATTTAGACTTAGGTGTGTTTTTGCATTGTTAAGACTAGTCATCTGCTATAGAATGAGTTTGATTAATTTTTAAATGTTGTAGAATTTTGTTGAATAATTTTGAAGTGCTATGGAATGATTTTGCCATGTGGTGAGGAGATTCGGGTGTTATAAATAACCACCACATAGTATTTTTTTTGTCTATGTTTTATTAAGTTTCCATGTATCCCTAGGGATGGGTGGAGAGTCTGATTAAGAGTAGGTTGGGTTGTGTCGAGTTCAAACTAGGTTGAGTCGCTTGCAGGGGCGTCCATTACCCAACGAAACCCGACCCCCATCACTGATGAGGTATGGGTCATAGTGACTGCGAAGTCATATGGGGCTCTACCATGGGTGTTCGGTGAATTTGGACTTAGGTGTGTTTTTGCATTTGTTAGGACTAGTCATCCGCTATAGAATAATAAAAGGTGTTGTTAGACTTTTTATCACCTTATTTATAAAATAATAAATTATTTAAAAAATATACATATTTTAAATCGATAATAAATGGGTAAGAGTAAGATTTTTTTTATTTATAAATAATTTAAATTTATAAATATTTTAAATCAATAATATGTTAGTAAGATTTTTCATTAAGAAGTATACTTATTTATTTATTTATTTTTAAATATAAAGTAATAAAAAGTGCAACGATAAATTTTATTTTTAAACTCCAATACAGAATTTTCATATATTTTTAATTAATAAATATTTTATTCGATAATAAACGGTGTTAAATTTGTAAGAGTTAACTTTTTTAATTATTTATTATATATATTTTTATAATTTATTATTTTAAATATAAGGTAATAAAAAGTGTATTCATAAATTTGATTTTTAAAAACAAAAAATTATACAATTTTTTGTCATTTAATGACGTGGCAGTCAATGTGTCTATCTACTTACGCAGTGCTGATGATGTGGTGACATGTTATCAGTCAAAGCTTATACCTTTGACTGTACTCATGTATAGTGGACCGGTCAAAGTTGAGTATTTTTCAAAATAAGTTCAATGTGACGTCATTTGTCAAAATAAGTTTTTAAAAATGGGTAATTTGTTAAAAAGCCCTAAACAAAATAGCAATTGGTTCTTGAGCAGCAAGGAAAATTCCGGGTTCAGTAGACTTCAAAAGTAATCTGGAATCAACTGCAAATTTCTCTAGTAGAGAAAATAATGGAAGTGATAACTCAGAAGTAATCTCCAAGCTTTGAGGCTGCTCGTGCCTTTGCCAATTTAGCTCCTCGTGCCTTTGCCAATTTTGTTGCTCATGGAGATAGTAACAATAATAGTGCTGTTGTCGGCCAAAAGGCTGGTGCTCTTGAAGCATTAGTAAGAACTTACTTGCTCTAGCATAAAGGTGCTAGACAGGAAGGTGCTGGTGCTGTGTGGAATTTATCATTTGACGACGGAGTTAGGGAAGTAATTGATGTTGGTGGTGATGTTGAGGCACTGGTTGCTCTTGCTAAAACTTGTTTTCTTTGTTTCTGAACTCAAGAAATTCCAACTCTTCCACATTCTCCTTTCTGCTCCTTTTGATTCTGGTCCTTTCGGTTGCAAAACTTGAAATAGGAAGCCATATCGAAACACGAATTTTGGCTATGAATAAGGAAAAAATATCCACTTTTTCTAGAATTCATTTATGAGACTCATGCACGACATCTAGAAGAAAAAAAATTCACTCACATAAGAATATCCTAGTCTCATAAAAGAATATCCAAGTAGTAGGATTCTAAAAGGATATCCGACTACCAGGATTCTAAAACTGTAATGAGGACTTAGAACAAGGATTAGACATTACGAAGAATAATTATTCTAAAAAACTAAATAATAGAAAAAGTAAAATAAATAAACTAAAACCTGATTGGGAGAGAGAACATTGTTTATGTAAATTGATGTTGTGTTAATTTAAAGATCTTACTCGTATCATGTTGAATTTCTAAAATGGAGAAATAATTCATTGACTTGATGATAAGGGATGTCTTCAGTTATCGTATAAGATCCCATTAGATTTGTCCCATGTTGTATTTATCTACCATGTAAAGTTTATCTTCTCTATTCTAAATTGTATAAATACCACCCTTACTCGATTGTAAAGGAGTAGTTCAATTCATCCTCTAATGTGGTTCAGTTCAACATCTAATATGGTATCAGAGCAAATTGATTCCTCTGCATCTGTTGTCCTCCCAATTTTTTTTTCTTTGTTTCCACTGCCTTTTCACACGTAACTCACTATCTGCCACACCCTTCCAAGTTGAACCACCCGGAAGATGTGTTCTCTCCGATTATGTCTGCCCCAGCCACTACCAATGCCACCACTCTTCCCAACCGCTCCCAATACCGCTGCTCTTCTCAGCCGCTACCAATGTCGTTGCTCTTTTCAACTATTACCTATGCCATTGGTCTTCCCAACTGCTCCCACTGTCGTTGCTCTTCCCAACCACTACCAATGCCACTGCTCTTCTCAGCTGCAACCAATTCTGCTGCTCTTCTCAGCCACTACCAATGCCGTTACTCTTCCCAATCGCTACCAGTGCTATTGCTCTTCCACTTCTCTTCTCTGGACAATGTGTTCTCTCCGATTCCGTCTGCCCCAGCCACTACAAGTGCCGCTGCTCTTCCACATCTCTTCACCTGACGATGCATTCTCTTTGATTTTGTCTGCCCTAGCTGCAACTAGTGCTGTTGCTCTTCCACATCCCTTCACCGGACGATGTGTTCTCTCCGATTCTGTCCGCTCCAGCTCTACCTATGGAAACAATTAGAATCATATTACAATTAAACTACCTATGTCTTAGTTACACCCAAAGTCTTAACTCTTAAAGACAAGTTTCATAACAATTAAACAATTAAACATAGAAAGACGACTAAGATAACTAAAACTCCTTTTAACTGAGATCCTTCTATGAGACTTTCTTCCAATGAGACTGTCATAAAACGTCACCATATTAATTCTGGTTCTATGAGGCTTCTTGTTGTGAGAGTCATGTAAATATTTAAATACTTAATCCTTGAGATGAGACAGAAATTGCTGACATGGAGTCTGGTTTATCCATTCCGATGGGATCATGATGAATGAGGGACCTTGTTTCCATCTGGGGTTGAAATGCGTCTTAGGAAACCCCGCATAACAGCCATTTACTCCATTATTTAACTTTATGCATGCTAACCTTTCTTGTTCTATTGCACTTTTCTTGTTCCTTCTCTTTTTCGGTGAAATGAGGAAGAGAACAGATTTTACACTAGACTTCCTTGTTAGACCAAAGGTATCTCTCCTGTCGCTCTTTGAACTAATAATCTATTACTGTTTTCTATTCAAGAATTTTAAATTCTCATCTTCTTACCTTGTTAGACAAAAGGTATCTCTCCTGATGCCCTTGGATCTAATAATCTATTGCTGTTTTCTTTTCAAGAATTTTAAATTCTCACCTTCTTACCTTGTTAGACAAAAGGTATCTCTCCTAATGCCCTTTGATCTAATAATCTATTGCTGTTTTCTTTCCAAGATTTTTAAATTCTCACCTTCTTACCTTGTTAGACAAAAGGTATCTCTCCTGCTGCTCTTTGATGTAATAATATATTGCTGTTTTCTTTTCAAAAATTTTAAATTCTCACCTTCTTACCTTGTTAGACAAAAGGTATGTCTCCTGCTGCCCTTTGAACTAATAATCTATGGCTGTTTTCTTTTCGAGAATTTTAAATTGTGACCTTCTTATACAGAGCCATATGCGGTTGGTTGAGATGTCTTGAATTTGCTGAAATTTGCAGCTTTCTTTCTGTAGAACAACAATGACTGTCGAAGCACTGAAATCTGGGGAAGGAATCGAGGAATTGCTATCAAGCAGCAGGAAAAAAGTTTCAATCCATCTCAAGTATCTAATTTCTGATGAAGAGAGGAAATCGCTTCTTGGTGTTCCCACCCTTACCCATGTGACAAAGATAGACATTGAAGAACTCGAAGGTCCCTCCAGAGTTCAAGCCATAGAGAAGCTCAGACTGGCATGCAAGCATGAGGGGTATTTTGAGGTATTCTCCCTCTCTCTCTCTCTCTCTCTCTCTCTCTCTCTCTCTCTCATAGTTACAGTAGTGTAGGTGACTAATCATGGAGTACCAGATGGCCTAATGGAGAAGATGATGAGGGTGGCAGAAGAGTTCTTCGAAATGCCAATGGAAGATAGAGCCCATTTGTACTCTAATGACTACAACAGGAGAACCAGAGTTTCCACCAGTTTCAATGTTGGCAAAGAGGAAACACTGCATTGGAGAGATTACTTGCGCCATCCCTGCCACCCCTTGGAAGACTACATCGACTCCTGGCCAACCAAGCCTGAGTTTTACAGGTAACTTGTGTCTCTAACAACGATAACTCTGTGAAGTTAGAAATCCTTGGACGGCTGGACCTCAATCAGTGTTGGCCTTGTGAGTGAGAACTGTTCTTGTTCAGGTCTCACAATGGAATCACTCCATTTTGAGGATCAGTGGATCCGTTTTCTGCTGCAAACTATCTGAACTTCTAAGTCTCCAATTGCATAAATAGGGAAATCACAGCTGAATATGCAACTGCCATGAGAACACTGACACTGAAGCTGTTGGAGGCCATCTCTGAAAGCCTTGGCTTGGAGAAAGACTACATTGCCAATGCATTGGGGAAGCAAAACCAGACATTGCAGATCAACTACTACCCCCCATGTCCAAATCCTGACCTCACACTTGCTCTTGGAGCACATACGGACCCCAACTGCCTCACCGTCGTGCAGCACGATGAAGTATCCGGGCTGCAGATCATGAAAGACGGTTCATGGTTAGATGTGCCGGCACTTCATGGAGCTTTCTTCGTTAACATTGGAGATCAATTGCAGGTAAAAGGATCTCAGTCTGGCCCCGTGCTCATAGTGTCAGAGCTTGATGCCTAAATTTACAGAAAATCAATGGAGCTGCAGCCATTTAAGGTTCACATTTAAGTTGATTATTGATTTCATTCAAAAGATTTTGTTCTGCAGGTGATAAGCAACGGTGAATACAAGAGCCTGGTGCACAGGGCAGTAACAAATTCGAAGACGCGGAGAATTTCAATCCCATCCTTCTATGGCCCATCCCTTGATGCTCTGATCAAACCAGCGGATCCCTTGGCAGCAGCCAACCCTTGTGGATCTCTATACATGCCCTTCACTTACCAGGAGTTCCTTGATCACTTCTACTCTCAGAGGCTCGTTACAAACACTTTAGCGCGCTTTAAAATTTCAGGCAAAAACGAGATGTAAAGTCTGTGTTTGTTGTAAACTACTGGCTATGAAATAAGTTTGACGATGGACAAACTGATAAAAAAATGGCCAACTAGAACATCAACCTAGCAATTGGTTAATTACTCCAACCTCCTACGAAGTTACTCTCACCCTTTTGAGCAAGTACAAATTATTCTCAACTTAGATTCTTTTTTAAACAAGCAAGGAATCACATGGTAGGTTGTGTTAGTGTTGCATGGGTGAAAGGAGGAAGCCCAACCTCCCCCACTCTTTGTCAAACAAGCACATGGAAGTATGAGTGTTGCATAGTTGCCTCTTTTCAGTTAAAGTTGTTTTCTTCTAGTATCTTTTCAGTTTATAATCTTGTGTTTTTATCACTTTAGAACAATGTTTAAACCCACTACCTAAAAAGTATGGGGTTGTGTCCAACATGTAACTCATGTCAAGTCTATTTATTATTCACCTAATAGGTGATTTGTATTTGAGTTACCCTTAAAAAGTGAATAGTATTTTTTTTATGCCCTAAAGTTAGGTCGTTTTTTTTTTTTTGCTTTTAAAATTGAATGAAGTTTGTTTTAGACTATTACTGTTTTGATTAGTGTATGGAGCTTCTATCTACACATACGACTACATATGCCGAATCTAGACTAACAGTGGTCTGGTGTGAGCAATTTTGTCTAATTGATTCATCTAGAAGGACTTAAAAAAAAAGTTCATTGAGATGCCTAAAGATCATTTCCAAACTGTAACTAGGGTGACCTCTATGATTGTTCATACTCAAATATCCATGTCATTACCTCATCATCGTCCCACTTGTATTTTGCTACTTCTTCTATGACATTTTCAATATCGAACATAATGGGAGACCCAAGGTATGGTTCATTACCTCTTTTACTCTCACCATCAAAGTCGACTAATCGGTTCTCAATTGGAAGATCCTCGTTAAATTAGACATTAAGGTCATCCACTAAGATTGAGTTTTTGACAATTTAGAGATTCAAGCTATCTATACTGATATTTGGTTAAACACTAGGTTTTAGAGGTATTAGAAGCATCCATATATAAATTTTATGTTTTTTTATAATTTTAAAAATATTTATAGTCCAAAACAATATTTACAGAAAAAGGGCTTGGTGAATTAGAACTATTTTTTTTATATTTTGAGGATAAAGATTAGGGAACTATTAATTTGTAAATAAAATAAAATAAAATATTGATATAACAGAGTATTAAAAGATTTTGGGTATTTTTATCATTATTTCTTTGAAATAGTGTAGCTTCGCGTTTATGTTAATTCCCCAAAAAAATGATGCTTACGGGTAAAATGAACAAATTCTACTTTCCCCTCATTTTCCTTCTATTTTACTGGTAGACCCTCACCAAGGTCAATGAGAGAGAGCACGTATAGAGAGGGTCCTGTGATAAACGTTGAAGGTTCCTTCCCGGGAAAGTGGAGGGGTCCCCGGCCTCACAAATTCCAAATTTCGTGGCGTTCGTTAACGCTTACGTGTACATGTCGAATCGGCGGCCTTTTGAAGCTGTCTGGTGTCCTCCCTCTACCAATGTCGGCTCCTCGATTGGGTTTTGTTCGGGACACCAGACAGCGATCGAAGTTCTTCGTTTTTCCGTCGCTGGATGTGTAGTTTCCGATCAAAATCCGGCTGAATAATCCGTTCCTCAGTTGGAAAGCACGTTGATTCCGATTGCTCGTTTTCCTTGGAATTTCGTTTGTCAAGGTTGAACGTAGCTTCCATTTTATCGCCGAGACGTTGTTAATGTACGAAAGCGGAGACGGAGCGATCGATTTGTGCGTTTTGTTGTTTTGCTGACAGCATTGAGCTTGGAATTTCGGATGAAATATTTGGTTTGATTTTGACGTGTGTCGCTTGTGAAGCTGGTTAAGAACCTTCTGGTTGTTTCTCATTTGAGGAAGGATTAGCCTGTCTGGGTTCCAGATAACGGAATGGGCAGTCAGGGCGGTAGAAAGAGTATGACGCTGAACGCGCCAGCACCTGGGAAGAAGAAGTCTTTAGAAAACGGACAGGGCGATCCTGGACGGAAATCATTTACCTCTGGCTCTCGTTCCGGGTATCGGTTTTTATTTAGCCTTTGACATGTTTGATTTGAAACTCAAAAGGATTTTTCCTTAGCAAATAATGGTTTACATGTCTATAGTTTCGTTCTTGACGGGTCGAACGATATAAATCTCTGTGCAATTTCTCTATGATTGTGGCGTCTTATAAGCTTTGCATTTGGAGATGATGTGGAAACATGTCATTCTTTGACTTCTTATTGTCTTCTACATGATGAGCAATTTTGAGCAATCTTCACTGCTAAAATTTTGGCTATCTTATACCTATGTCTTATCAATAGCAACTTACTTCAGACTTTAGAATCAATCCTATCTCCTGTAGATATGTCTCTTATAATCACCACATGTAGCTGCTTGCGTTGAATTATCAGTTGTACAAACCCATGCTAATTATTTGAGAGACCAAACAAATCATGTTCGTTATCCATCTATTATCATTACAATCCTATTATACCAAAGTTATATTTCAGACCCTCATTGTTTCTGCTTATCTGTGTTTTTTGGAGCAGGGTAGCTACAGGTGAGAGAACAGTTAAGCGGTTGCGATTGTCCAAGGCCCTGACAGCACCGGAAAACACTACTGTGCTTGAAGCTTGCCGCCGGATGGCTGCTCGGAGGGTTGATGCCTTATTGCTCACCGATTCAAATGCTTTGCTTTGTGGGATACTAACCGACAAGGTCAGTGTAGTTTCTGTGTCATGCTGATAGAGGTGATGTGTTTATCATTTACTGTTTCTTCTGTAATTATTTCTATCTTTGTCTTGTGATTGTTGAAGGACATAGCAACAAGGGTTGTTGCCCGTGAACTAAAACTTGAGGATACTCCTGTTTCCAAAGTCATGACAAGGAATCCAGTATTCGTTCTTTCAGACACCCTAGCTGTGGAAGCACTGCAGAAGATGGTACTAGGTCAGTGAATTTTCAGTACTAATCTGTTTTCCTTAACTAGATAAGTGATACCTATTCCTCTATGGAACTCATTGCTGGTTAATCCAGAAAACTCATGCCAATTGCATCTATCCTTGCAGGAAAATTTAGGCACTTGCCTGTTGTAGAGAATGGTGAGGTCATTGCTTTACTTGACATAGCAAAGTGCCTATATGATGCCATTGCACGCATGGAAAGGGCTGCTGACAAGGGTAAGGCCATTGCTGCGGCTGTGGAAGGTGTGGAAAAACACTGGGGAACTTCTATTTCTGGTGGGTATCTTGGTTATGCTGACTATATCTGTCCACGCATTTCTTGACATCTTTATCTTATTTCCTGATATATAAAACCTTATGTTGTAATACATTTTCTCCAGTCTCAATATGTATTTGATCCAAATATTTTCAGGTCCTAATTCTTTTATTGAAACACTACGTGAGCGAATATTTAGGCCTGTTCTATCCACTATCATTTCAGACAATCCAAAGTAGGTAATATCCTCTTTTGTCTATTTTTCTTTTCTATGTGATTTTTGGATCTTGGTGTTTCAAAATTATTTTTATTTGACTAGAATGCTTTTCTCAGATTGGTTACAATCTCTTCAACTAACTCAGTGTTATCTGCGGCAAAGAAGATGCATGAGTTTCGATTGAATTCAGCTGTTATAACAGTTGAAAATAAACCAAGTGGGATTCTAACGTGAGCGTCGTTTATTTATTTTCCTTGAAAAATTGATATTGTAAATTAACTTTACGGTTTATGAAGTAACGATTTATTATTTATATATTGAATGGCATGTAATAACAATATCTCTTGTACTTCTTGGAATTATACTCAGTTCAAGGGACATTTTAATGCGAGTCATTGCAGAAAACCTTCCACCAGATTCAACACCTGTAGAGAAGGCATGTACTATGAAAACAGAAAGATTTGTTAAAATTTTTATAAATAATTAAGTCTATTATTTTTCAGTCAGTATAAAGTTGCAATTTCCTCTCCAGGTCATGACACCAAATCCTGAATGTGCATCAGTTGATACACCTATCCTTGATGCTCTGCATACTATGCATGATGGAAAATTTTTACACCTTCCAGTTGTTGATAGAGGTAATTATTTCCCAGAAAAATAAAAGATAAAAGTCAGTTATCATAACTGTTGTAACTATGCCTTCATCACTCTTTCTCTTACTTGTTTGAGTGTATTTGAACAGAAGGAAATGTTGTTGCTGTTATTGATGTTATCCACATAACTCATGCTGCAGTAGCCACAGTAAGCCTCTTCCTAGAGTTCCTTTATTCACGAACTGATTTCATTTTTATTAAGTAGAAATATAAGAGAAACTCTCTTTGATTTTTTTATACATTATATGTTAATTGGTAATAAATGGCTGGAGAATAAGACTATGCAATATTTTAGGTTTTTGCATTAACTTTTACATTATACCACATCTGCTGAATGTTAGTGTTTTCTTAATTTTGTCCTCAATTACATCATAGAAAGATAGTCAAATGCATATGCTTTGTCTCATGTCTGCTCTTTCTGCCCAAATCTGGGAATTGTTCACCAGCCTATGTTGTCTTCGATATCTTTTGTGCAGAGCACATTTTGATTCTTTTCTCTTCCAAACTCAATCTTTGAAATCCAATTTATTTGAGAACATAATTATTGTCTCAGAAACTTATTTGACTAACATTGATTTTCTGAATTTGTTTGCTCTCTAAGCCTCATGTTCATTGCGTTTCTAGATCCCTTGTCTTTCCACTACTTTCATGTAAGGTATCACAAAGCCAAAAATATCTGGACTCTGCTTGACAGTTATTTTATGATCATTGTATTGTCAACATCTCCCAAACTTGTTCTGGTCTAATTTAGTTCCTTTTGATGTTAAATTTAAACCCTGCTGTTACGGTAAATGTTTTGATATTTTTCACTTTCATCAAGTTAGGTTGGAAATAGTGGAGGAATTGGAAATGAAGCAACGAGTGCTATGATGCAGAAGTTCTGGGATTCTGCTCTGGCCTTGGGACCTTTAGATGAAGAAGAAGATTCACAAAGGTTGTACTCTCGCATGTGCTACTGTGGATGTACAATGAATTGCAAAGTACGAATGTCTGAATCACATCTTACCTGTTTAACAGCGAGGGGTCTATGAAATTAGCTTCCGAAGGAACAGATGGGAGCAGATCTGCTGCTTATCCAGCTTTGGGTGATAGTTATGCCTTTGGCTTTAAGTTACAAGATAGAAAGGGTCGGATGCATAGATTCAACTGTGGTATGCAGCTATATATAATAATCAAGATTATGAAAACATGTTGAAAATGAAATATCTTCGATACTATAATATTGTCTATGTTCATGACGTTTCAATATAATTTTCTATAACTTTTTACTTTTCTCCATTTTCTAAAAAATCATCACATATTGCAGGGTTTAATTTTTTATTTTTATTGGGAGCATGTCATTTTACTGTCCTGCTTGTCTTATCCTCTGCTTAATTTGGTGTTTCCAGTATTTTTCAGATGAAGCCTAAAGTGATACTCTGTAGAATGTTTTGTATTTTGAATAGTGCAAAGTCTTCTGTAGCTTTTTTCTAAGTTGTACTTCTGTGGTGCCTTGATCAGATACACGAAGTTTGACAGATCTTATGACTGCCATTCTTCAGCGAGTGGGGGATGACATAGACCGAAACCAGCTACCACTGATAATGGTACTTATAATACTGAATAATTCCACTCTCTTTTTCATATTGGCTTCTTGTTCTCTTATGTAGGGCTGTTTCCCCCTGTTTTCTGATGCAATTTTATTTCTAGTACGAAGATGAAGACCACGACAAAGTTGTAGTTGCATCTGACAGTGATTTTGCTACTGCTGTGGACCATGCCAGATTAGCTGGATGGAAGGTAATAGAGTTCCTGTGATTGTTCTCTGTGAGTTTTATTTATTTAAGTGTTTTATCTGCTTTTATATTTGAATTTTAATTGAGTATTGCTTCATATCTATATTTTTTTAGTATGAGGGCCAGAAGAAAAAAAAAAATCAGCTCTTTTAATGGAGACCAAGATCTGAATCTTCACAAAAAAAAATTATTTGGATATTTGTTTGTATACAACCACTGCATATTGCATATTGTTGGTATATGGTAACTATCTTGTTAATCTTTGTAGAATAAACTAAGAAGCCGAATCTGGTCATCCTAGATGAAGTACTCTTCAATTACTTCTCAAAATTTGTGATTATAACCTTCTGAATGTTAGACTCAAGAGTTATATTTTTTAGAGTCGTCTGGCTGCTCACCTATTGTTGTTAGGCTGGTTTCAAACTTTCGTTGAGATTGTTAGGTTGGTTCTAAAGTCATCTTTTCATACTTCCTGCTTAAAGTACTAAATCTTTCACTCTAAAGTCTCTAGTACTTTTTCGGCATTACTGGAATTGATTCTGGCACGTTGATTTGCGATAGGGCTTGAGGCTACATTTAGATTATTCTGCCTCTGGTAATAAGAATCATGGTGGATCAACCAGCATGGAATTTGCTCACAGAGATGCATGGGCTGCTGCTTACCATACAGTTGCAGCTGGTGCTGCCCTAGTTGCAGGACTTGGTGTCATGGCTTACTTGAGGAGATCTGGTCCCTAAACAAGCCATGAACAAAGATTCCATTCCCCCTTTAGTCTTGAAGATTCCGGGAAAGAAGCAGCTAGTCTCATCAGTAGATGCATATCTTCCAGTCCTGTAGCGTTTGTCGTGTGAGAACTACAAACCAATTGTATTGGGCAGTGGAGTTGTGAAAAGTGTTTCTCGTTTTTTTGTAAAATTTGGAAACAGGTTCAGTAGCGGCTCCCCGTCCAGAATAACGCAGGCAAAGTGATCAAGGCCAGTTTTTTGGTGCCCTCAGCGTACAGATACATGTAGTGCTGGAAATTTACACTATTAATGAATGAAAGAAAGTTCTGATTATTTTTTTGCACAATTTTGTCTAACACCACTACATTTTGTCCAGAAGCCATAGTTGAAATGCTGGGATTTGGAGTCAGATGGGGCAAAACGAGCTTTTATTTTGTAATACTTTAGGGTTTACATAACTTGTGTATCCATGAGGGCTTACCGTTTTCCAAGGATTTGTTTAGAACCCCATGGAAAAGAAAAGAAAAGAAAAGAAAATGAGAAATTGACTATTATTATTCCTAAAGCCCTATCGAAAATCAATGAGCCAGAATCAAATTATTAGTGAAAAAATCCAATATCCAATTATTAGTGATTAAAGAGATTAATAAAAAAACATGTCATATGATATTTCAATCATCCCATTCAAGCTCACTTGGTCCCTTCCCAAAACCGGGTAAGTGAAGGCTTGTTTATTGGTTCAATTAGTGACTTGGTTGACCTAGCCAAATTATTTGCTACGGGGGCAAACATTCTTGTCCATGTAACACAACTAGGAGGCTTCTCTTTTGGTGCCAGAAACCAAGGGGGAGGACATGGCTAGACTCTCTTTTGAGTATACAAAGGGGGTTCTTGTTTATTGTAACAATAAGGGATGTTTTTGATAGGTGCTGATTTTTTGCTTTATATATGACTCCATGTGGATGTGCTCAGCTCCAATGTTGTGTACTTTGTTAAACGGTGGAGTCTAATTAACGCTTTACGTTGAGTTGATATGTAAAAGGTTCATGATATATTGATTATTGTTTCATTAAAAACAATTTGGGGATTTCACTCTTGTATTGTGATTGCCTTAGTTTTCTCTTTATATTTAAGGCACCGTTAATAGGGTTAATCATCGTCGAGGAGAATCTTGAGTTGCTGCCCGAAAGAGGTTCGAGAAAAACTCTTGTAAATGTGTGAGATTTCTCTTGTAAACTATTTCATCTTCATAGTAGATTACGACGACGACGAAAGATAGTAATAAAGATAAAGATGAGAGAAGTTGAGATTGTCTTAACTTGTAACTCTATAGGCATGTAAACTCTCTTAGAGATAATCTTTATCATATAAAATCTTATCATTCTGTAACCTATAAATACCTAGATCGGTGAATGTAAAGGATCGAGAAATTATTCATTCATTTATTTCAATAGATAAGACGTAGTTTCACCTTGAGGCGAACCTATATAAATGTTGTTGTATTTTCATTTTTGTTTTTCTTTCTTCTGCGATTATTATTATTACTCTCGTTAGTTTAAAATTAGGGCATCTAATTCCTAACATACTCAACTTCAATGGTGTGTGTTCGACTCCTTTTGCTTTCTGAAGTGATCATTATTGGATTTTTAACTTAGTTGATTTCTTCTTTCTCCTATCATATAAAAGCAACTCCTTTTTTACAATTTCAACTCAAAACCAGTCTAGCTAATAAATCAATCAAAATCAAGGTACTTGAAGGAATCTTTGAACTTTTACTAGTCTTTTCACACTCAATAGCTAAGAAATTAATCAAAATCTAGGTACTTGAAAGAATCTTTGAACTTCTACTTCCTTATTATTTAACAAAAGGAGTAAAAAAAATTCTAATTTTTTGCTATATTACAGGATATATAGTAAATAATCTAGAACTTAGGGCATGTCAGTGCTTCCTTTAATTTTTTTATCTTTTTATTTTTCATTAATGTAATGGAATCCTAAAGTTCCTTGCCCTGGGTGAAAAATGAATTCATTATTTGCAGCATATTGATCCTATTCTTCAATAATTGAGTTTCCTTCAAGATAATTTCCACACTCTTCCGAATGATTCTTTCTGTAAGTGACCAAAAGATACGATTAAACAGAAAAGCTTCTTCCTTTTTCCACCTTTTCTTACCTTTTCCAGCTATTAGTGTTCCCTGAGGTGAAACACTTTGGTGACAAGGTTCTAACTGGTTAAAAATGCACAACATGCAAATCTATAAAAAGTCAATCGATATAAATATCTCAACACTCTCGGATAACCCGGGAAATTCAAATGGGTGGGAGCGATACGAACCTGTTAAGACGGGTCCGTCGATAGAATTATGTCAACACTCGAGGGAAGTTTCCGGGAAAGTGGTTTGTGCCGCAGAACGGACGGGTAAGAAAAACAATGAAGTATCAGACGGGTAAATGGAATTGAAGTGACAGGCGGTCTCGGAAGCGAAAGACGACAACAGCGATTGCCGGAACAGCGCCAAAAACGATCAAAGGCATCAAACACCGACAACAATCTTGGCCAAATTGGACTATCTTTTGGAATGTACGCGTTTGATGGACCACGGGAACCGCGAGGTTCTCGTGCTGGGATTCCGCATCTCTGTTTCATCTTCCTCTACATCTTCACTCATGTGCGCCACGGTGACGGCAATGTAAATGCTGCCAGATCTCGTTGAAATCTTGCTCCAGTGTCGCAAAGTTTCCAGCGTAGATTGCGCCATAAAGAACCAAAAAGGGTAGGCAAAGAGGAGTCATCTTCAAATGGCGCAACCATCTGTCTCCCCCTCCGAGCTCCCACCAATCCAACATTTTCTGCTTCGATCCCAACAGCAATAAGCAACAGCAGCTGGAAGAGAAAGAGAGACGATCTTCCTCTTCTCTTGCAATTAATATGAAGGGCAACATCGGGAGGTGGAGAAACATGGAGGGTAGAGCAGGGAGACAACCGTGCTTGCAATTAAATAGATAAGGAAAGTTTTAAATCTCTATGTAATTTTCTAGTAAGAAAAGTATTTCTAAAGAAATAAATTTCCAACCAGGGCACTAATTGGACCTAAATTAAAAAATTGTTAAAATAATTATTTTTATTTATAAAAAAACAAGATTTTTGTTGGTCTTTCTTGTAGTTTTAGTTATTTAAATAAAATAAGAACTTGAACTAACTTGATCCGATTTTGACTAGGATGGGTTTTCCAGAGCATGGATGAGCCAATGACCCGTTTTCTCATTGATAATATTAAAACCGGAAGTAGGAAGGAAGACAGAAGGCAAGTAAACGGAGAAACAGGCAGAGAATAACTTTAAATCACTACTAATTTATTCACAATATCATAAAAGTACTTACAATAAACTCCAAGTAGAGAAACACACAAGCGTAGGCAACCTTGAACACAAAGGGGAAGATTTTTCCAATGATGCCTTATCTAACGAAACTAACTCCTTATATAGATGGAGTGAAAATAATGTGGATTCTAATATTTTTGAAATCCACCACTACTAACAAAAAGTAACCTATATGATTGAGGTGATGAGTCATTATCTCTATTATTGAGATTCGATGATGATGAGTCCTCATGCTCATCGTTCTTATCCTTTTTTTCTCCTTGATTGAGATTGGAAAGTGACATTTGATGGGCTTTGTCCCAAAGCATCTTTTGTTGACGAAGAGCCTTAATTCTTATCCGATGCAGGCGGCTACTGGCGGCATCCCATGAGTGAGACTTTATGGAAAATGGCCGACCAAATATACTGTAGGAGCCTTGATTGATGTGACAAATAGGCCAACTGTGGGCCGGAGGATAAGATTTCCTCTTAAGCTTTTGGACGGACTTGGCCGACGAATCTGGAACAGATTGATCTGTCATAGTCATATCCTACAAAATTATTTCTTTTTAGATGTTGCCTTGAATGCTTGCAACATAAGATTAATATATTCTTCCGGATCCTCATCAGGTGGCTGACTATCCGGTAAAGAGTCTTGAGCATTATCATCTTGCTCTGTGCTATTATAATCAATATCTTCATCATCTTCAGCAGCAGAAGGTTCTGAGATAGACATGTTATCGTCTGCTGGGTGGTGAGAAGAAGTGCCTTCATTGCACTGAGTAACCATAGAATCCTTCATTGATTCTAATAATTTTTGCATAATATCTTTTTCCGAGATATTCGGAATCAAACTCTTTAATTGAGTTTTGAAACTTGCAAATAAATTGTCGGAGTCATAATGGACTTCCGGGATGCGATGCAATCCAAGATTGTTTTCATTTTGTATGATAGCAGACTTAATTTCTGCAACTTTGGTATCAATATTGGGGAAATTTTTCCACCATCGAACATGAAAAGTTCGTAATAATACTGGTAGGCTTTTCTCATTAAAGCCTGTAGTACAATCCCATCTCCAAATCCATGGTAAAGAAAATACCATAAAGAAGATAAGACTGTCCCAATACTGTGGGGGTTTTTCATAACCCAAAGCTTTAAGCTCAGGACTGGATTGAGTCCATTTACTAAAACAAGCCTTAATGGGCTCAGGTAATATTGAAATGGGTGGCCCAAATTTGATCCACCATGCAAATACCCAACTGGGTAGAGGTAATGACCTTTGAAAGACATTCTTTTCCCATTGGAAAAACCAGGAATGCCTATGGGAAGGATTTTGGTAATAAAAGGTATTATACCATGAATCCATATAATCCCAATAATTAAATTCCTTATCATTAGGAAGGTTAGCTGCTTTAGCCAAATCAAATTTTTCCCATGTTGAGGGATGCATGAATCTTTGGATTGTACATTTACTGTACGCTCTTGGGCTATCCCATTTAGCCACATTTGTCAGTGTATGATGCACTGATATAGAATTTAAATGAACCAAAATAGATTCAAAGGAATACCATCGTTTTCCTGCACGGATGGGACAGTAGGCTTCTCCAAGCCATTTCTGTAACATCTCCCAGGAATCCAATGTACCCTCAAGATCCTCTTTATTGAGGAGTAGAATTGTTTCCTTGTCAGGAAGAGTAATATACTCTGGTTCTACTTCAAGTGTCTCTTTATACGACACTGGGGCTTTGCCCTTCTTGTCTGAGGAATTTCCTCTTTCTGGATTCTTTCGGCCTCGGCCTCTGGATTGTTGATTTCCACGTCCTCTCATTGGGAGTGGATTGCCCCTTGCGGGGTTATACATGATTTTGACCCTGGAGAAATTCACGGGTTAGAAAATCAGGTAAGGAGTTCAATTCTCCTTTGATATGTTCTATATCAAAATCAAAGGCGCTTAATTCCGCCTGCCATCTGGCAAAGATTTGTTTGGAAGTAAGATTCTTCACGTCCTTCTTAAGAATCGATTTGGCTGCTGAACAATCAACTCTTAAAAGGAATTTTTGATTTAATAAATCATCCTGGAATTTATGAATGCACTTAATTATTGCCAATATTTCTTGTTTTACAGTGGAATAATTAAGCTGTGCATCATGCTAGTTTCCAGAGGTAAATCGAACAAGTTCTTCTTTACCTGATGGATTTTGTTGTTTCAAAATGCCACCATAGCCTATATGGGAGGCATCTGTCTCTACAACCTTCGGATAAGAAGGATTAGTTAGGTTAAGACAAGGGAGTTGTTTAACCTTACTCTTAATTAGTTGGACTGCCTGGGTATGGTTGGGCGTCCAAGGCTCAGGATTCTTTCTGAGTCTTTTGTGCAATATTGCAGAATCTTGTGCAAGATGAGGATAATAATCTGCAATATAATTGAGACTTCCTAGAAATCTCTGAAGTTGAGTTTTCTCCAGTAGTTCATCCGGGAACTTAGAGGCAAACTCAATGCTTCGATCAATGGGAACTATTTTTCCCTTGTGAATATTGTGACCTAAAAATCGAACAGAGGTCTTAAACAATTTCATTTTCGGTGCCGATATCACCAACCCATGTTTGCGAATAACTGATTTGAAAACATGTAAATGCTTAAAATGAGCATCAAGAGATTCTGAATAGACAAGTATATCATCAATATAAACAATAGTAAATTCAGAATAAGGAGCAAAGATATCATTCATGATATTTTGAAATTCAGATGGAGCATTTTTCAAACCGAAAGGCATAACATTCCATTCAAAGTGACCAAAAGGGACAGTGAATGCAGTTTTATATTTATCCTTTTCATTAATTTGAATTTGCCAATAACCTGATTTCAAATCAAATTTGGAAAAGATTTTAGCAGAAAACAATCTGTCTAATAAATTTTTTTTATTTGGGATGGGGTATCTAATCCATCGCAAACAATCATTCAGTGGTTTATAATTAACCACAAGTCTGGGAACACCTCGTTCCTTTTCTGCATTTTTATTAACATAAAAAGCAGTACAACTCCATGGGGAGTAAGATTTTCTAATTAATTTTTTATCCAATAGATTTTGGATTTCCTTTTTGCAGAGGTCTAGTAAAGCATGTTTCATTTGACTAGGCCTAGCTTTGGTGGGAATGGTTCTTTCATTGAACCCATCAATATAGGGTAAAGACACAATATATTTATGTCTATCCCAAAAAGCTGTAGGAATTTCACTACAAATTTCTTGGGTTAATAATTTCTGAAGAGAATTAATTTTCTCTTTAATATCTAGAGTTTCCAACTGTTGTTCAATGGTTAACAACTGTAATTCTTTGTGAAGGAAACTCAGATGATGTTCTTTGATACTTCTCAATTCCGAGATCTCATTTATGAAACTAATTTGAGGAGGAGATTTGAATGAGAAATAAATTGGTTTATTATTAACCTGTCCATGTATTCCATGATTATCTATGCCTTTAATGGGCATAATTTTCTCTAAAAATGGAGTTCCTAATATGACCTGTTGCGTCATATTTTTGACTAATAAAAAGTCAGTAATAATGCACTGATTATTAGTGCAAATGGAGGCATTATTTAATTTATATTTAATCTTCATTTTGTCTCCATTGGCGTTTGCCAAGGTTTGAGTTGTTTTCTCAAAATATTGGGTTGGAATCAACCCTTCCTGGATGCAGTTTAAGTCTGCTCCACTATCTATCAGAGCTGTCAGTTTAGGAATGACAAAGTTCTGATCGATAACCAAATTAATTACAGTATGCCAATTTTGATGGATGATTTTGGTAATTTGATTCAGAAAAGAAGCTTCAGATGTCTTTTCTGGGTGCAAATGGTTGTGTTCACATTTTTGTTCAAGCTTTTTATATAAAGATTTTAATTCTTTTAATTCTTGCTTGATTTCTTTAATTTCTCCTTGTAATGAGGAGATGGATATTGGTTGTTTTGAAGCGGTTTCGGCTGCATGACGACCAATAATTTCCTTCAAAGAATAAGGTTTTACTCCTTGGATGGGAGGACTATTCTTTGAAATACTTTGAATTTGATCGAGATATTCTTTAATTAAATATCTCTTAGTTTGAGGATCTTCCTCTTGATCAATGTTCTCTAGCATACTTTGTTGCATAGAGGTTAGCACATTGATTTGATGCATTTGAGCCACAGATTGAAGATGAGAGCAACTACAATCTGGATCATCTGATTGGCTGGATGAGGCATAGACAATATCATCTCCAGAATCAGAATTTAAGAGAATTTTTGCCAACTGGATCCTTAATCCTTCATCAATTTGGAGTTGGTTTAATTTCTCTTTTGTTTTGCATCTATTGCTATAGTGGCCTAATTTACCACATTTATAATAGACAATTTTCTTTTTGTCTGGAGGAGTCCTTCGATGAGGAGGTCTCCGAGGGGGAGGTTTCCTAGGTTCGGGACGAGTCTTTTGATGAGACTGTCTTTTGGGATATCTCCTACTCTGATGAGAGTAGGGTTCTCTCTTGGGATGAGAGGCTTTCCCTTTACCCTTCCTTTGATGGGAAGGTTGGGGTCCTGTGTCACAAGCAAATTGTTCACAGAATTCCCCAAGCTCACGCTTACCAGAAAGATTCTGTTGTTTAAGCTGAGCCTGAAGCTTTAAATCATTACATAGGGCCATACCTTCTTGGATAATAGCACTGGTCAGAAGGCCATATGTATATTGGTGGTAGTTGATTGCACCACCTTCATTGCCTATTCGCTTTCTGACCTTGTTGGCAAAAAGCGGAGGTAAGCCATCAATATATTTGGCTTTCCAATATTCATTATTGGCATCATTTCTTTGCATCACTCTAGAGAGGAAAACATCTTTATACCATCTGAAATGGCTAAGTGTTTTACACCGTAAGTTTTGCAATGTCTCTCTTCCCTTATCGGTTTGGGAAGTAAGTCTGCCAATAAAATGATGAACAATACAGGAGATTAAGGTATAAACTGCATCGTCCTCACCAAGGTATGCGAGACCGGATTCAGTTTTAATTACCTTTTTGGAATTATAAATTTCCTGGTGTTGTTCATGGGTGAGGAGATTATCCCACCAACCTTTGAGGATTCCCGAGAATCCAGCAGTTATCATTTCTGCTATTCCTTGATCGGAATTTTTATGTTGTCTACAGATGGTTGCATACATTAACATCCGTTGACAATGTTCCATTATCTGATATTCAGATAAGCCATCTATACTCCATTCATAGATGGTTCTCCCATCATAGGATTTTTGATCTAGATACAAATTTTCTTCATACAATAGGTCCTGAGGGGTAGGCCTATGGTAGTATCTTTTGAGTTCTAGATCCCATTTCCGAGTTGATGATTTCTGATAATCCAATTTTTGGATACTCGGTTGATCTTGAATCATTTCCTGAAGAATTTCTTCAGTCTGAGTGATATTGGTTAAACCCAAGTCATGAAGATCAGGAGTTTGACCTATATCAGAATCAGAGTATGCTGAAGGAGTTAAATCTTCAGAATTATTTTGTGATAAAGAACCTTCTTGAGATTCTTCATCTTGTGTATGGTCAACTTCCAAAACATGTAAAATAGGTAGATGCTTTTGGATGTGTTGACTCACCACATTCGCCGAAGTTTCTGGCTTCTTCTGGGCTTGTTTAATCTGTTCTTCCGAGAGATTTAATTTCCCAAGCCGTAATAACAATTCTTCAATTACCTCAGAATTGTTATCTAATTTAAAGTTCCTGATTGGAACCGGGGGTTTGATGAGTGGTCTATCATTCATCAACAATGGTAATTTTCGAGAAGATAAGTCATAAGGATTTTGACATACTTTCTCGGAGACATCTTTGTCCAATAAATCTTCCATACGTGTCAGCTGTTGGCCAATCGTTTGGAGATTTAAATTGGTAAAGTTGTTTTGTCTTCTGATTTGACCCATTGGGTTTATGGTCACTTCAGGGTTGACAAAAGCAACGGCTTCAACAAATTCAGGAGATTTTCCTGAAGGACTTGCAAATTCAAGTTTAATGGGATCAGTAGGAGGATGTACTGATCTGATATTGATGCCAGACATGAGATGCCATTCTTTCGTTAGGGTAGAAAGAGATGGAGCATTAGAAGAAGAAACTAAGGGTCGTTTCTCTGCCTTCTTTAGTCTGGTTTGCATGAACCAATCAACAAAGGACATGATAACCTTATTTGTTTCCAAATAAAGATAAAAGTCATTTGAAAATTCCATGCGTTCTGCGGCCCCATAGGTGTCAAAAAACCAATTTTTGAAACCTAGATTATTGGGGTGAAAGAATTCAGCTTTAATGGCTGCTCTATCCACCACAAAAGGTGGTGGGTCTGGGTTACTCTGGTAAGGTGTAAAAATCATAATCACAGAGTAAAACCAGTCATCTCACTGGGAGTGGGAGAAGTGCGATCATGCTCCCTTTCTCGGTAGACCCCATGAGGTACCTGGGTGTCTGATAGTTGGATTCCTTTTAATGAGGAATCATCCTTTAAGGATTGTTTTTCATCCAATTCTTGTAGGCGCGAGGATGGACCTACATCCGAATATCGGGATGACGTGGGTGGTAAAGAGACTCGGTATGGAGTCTTAGCTTTGAAATTGATTACCACATTAGCTTTGAAATTGATTACCACATCGCCATCAGTTGATTGGATGACATGATCAATATCCTGATTAATCAGGAGTCGTGGAGGAACAGCCTGAGGAATAGTCCAGTTGGCTGGGAAATGAATTTCCTCCCAATTGATCATCCTTGGAGTGGCAACATTCGCACTCATGAGATCGGTTTCGATCAAAACAGTCTTACCTTGATCTGGTAAGTGTAATACCGTAGGGACTAAGGTATTCATAATTTTGAAATGAATCCTTGCTATTACAACAATGGTTTCAGTTCCAGGAATAAAATTGTATCCCTGTGTTAGAATCCTCAATTGGACAGATTCTAACAAATTCCTATCTGTTAATGATAGGGTAAGGTTTGGATGGACATTAAAGTAAACAGGTCCCCTACTGAGACTTGTTTCTACGATACCCATTAATGAGGGTTTCCAATCCAAACAACGACCATCTCTAAGTATGGCCTGTAGACATGTGTTCATCCCTAATAAGGTCAAGGGTTTGAACGCAATTTGTATGCATCCAATATGCATATATTTTTTCTCAGTATCGGCTAGATACTTATTGAGATCTGTTAACTCTAATAATTTTAGAGTGGAATCTTGATTTTCAAGATTAATTGTTTGTTCCATGGTTTTAATTCCCATGGTACTAGAAAGGGTGAAAGTTCCTTTCTTGTATATTGATGTAGGTTTGATGGACGGAATTGTCCAATCGTTTAATTGTTGTTGAACTTTATATTCAACCAAAGATGCATTCTTAACTGATCCAGTACTCCTACTACTGGATGCCATTTAAAACAAATTGGAATAAAAGTCAAAAATAAAAACACAAAAATAAAAACACAATTAAAATTAACCTACAGCCACGAGTGGTAAAAAAGAACCAGAAGGGGGAATATCCGAGTATGAAGTAAACATATTATAAACTTATTATATAAGAATCATGAACAAAGCAAACTTTGATTCCTAAGCTTATAATTTATTTACTGTTCATCATCTTCTTGATCAGATACACGTCTGTCAACGATTTAAGAGTATAGTGGCCCTTCAACGCCTACGCCTATCCACGGCAACGGCAACACGGGCATACCTCAACGCGACTTGGGTGACGTCCCATATCATAACAAGAATGACGATGAATAGTAAACTATTATAACATTACGAACTAAGTTAACTCTCCTGATGATTAACATATAAAAAATTTATCACTAGTTCACTTCATACCTGGATATTCTAGATTTAGCCTTCCATGGCTCTGATACCGATTTCCTGAAGAATTGCTTCAGTTTGTCTGATATTGGTGAGATTGTTAAACAGCTGACACGTATGGAAGATTTATTGGAGAAAGATGTCACCGAAAAGGTATGTCAAAATCCTTATGACTTATCTTCTCGAAAATTACCATTGTTGATGAATGATAAACCACTCATCAAACCCCCAGTTCCAATCAGGAACTTTAAATTAGATAACAATTCTGAAGTGGTAAAAGAATTGCTATTAAGGCTTGGCAAATTAAATCTCTCGGAAGAGCAGATTAAACAAGCCCAGAAAAAGCCCAAAACGTCGGCTAATGTGGTAAGTCAACACATCCAAAAACATTTACCAATTCTACATGTTTTGGAAGTTGACCATTCACAGGATGAAGAATTGCAAGAAGGTTCTTTATCTCAAAATAATTCTGAAGATTTAACTCCTTCAGCATACTCTGATTCTGAGATTGGTCAAACCTTAAATCCACAGGATTTAGGACTCACCAATATTAGACAAACTGAAGCAATTCTTCAGGAAATGATTCAAGATCAACCGAGTATCCAAAAATTGGATTATCAAAAATCATCTACTCGGAAATGGGATCTAGAACTCAAAAGATATTACCATAGGCCTACACCTCAGGACCTATTGTATGAAGAAAATTTGTATCTAGATCAAAAATCCTATGATGGGAGAACCATCTATGAATGGAGTATAGATGGCTTATCTGAATATCAGATAATGGAACATTGTCAACGGATGTTAATGTATGCAACCATCTGTAGACAACATAAAAATTCTGATCAAGGAATAGCAGAAATGATAACTGCTGGATTCTCGGGAATCCTAAAAGGTTGGTGGGATAATCTCCTCACCCATGAACAACACCAGGAAATTTATAATTCCAAAAAGGTAATTAAAACTGAAGCAGGTCCTGCATACCTAGGCGAGGACGATGCAGTTTATACCTTAATCTCCTGTATTGTTCATCATTTTATTGGCAGACTTACTTCCCAAACAGATAAGGGAAGGGAGACGTTGCAAAATTTGCGGTGTAAAACACTTAGCCATTTCAGATGGTATAAAGATGTTTTCCTCAGTAGAGTGATGCAACGAAATGATGCCAATAATGAATATTGGAAAGCCAAATATATCGATGGCTTACCTCCGCTTTTTGCCAATAAGGTCAGAAAGCGAATAGGAAATGAAGGTGGTGCAATCAACTACCACCAATATACATATGGCCTCCTTACCAGTGCTATTATTCAAGAAGGAATGGCCCTATGTAATGATTTAAAACTTCAAGCTCAGCTGAAACAACAGAATATTTCTGGTAAGCGTGAGCTTGGGGAATTCTGTGAACAATTTGCTTGTGACACAGGACCCCAACCTTCTCATCAAAGGAAGGGTAAAGGGAAAGTCTCTCATCCTAAGAGAGAACCCTACTCGCATCAGAGTAGGAAATATCCCAAACGACAGTCTCATCACAAGACTCGTCCTGACCTTAGGAGACCTCCCCCTCGGAGACCTCCTCCTCGAAGGACTCCTCCAGACAAAAAGAAAATTGTCTGCTATAAATGTGGTAAATTAGGCCACTATTCCAATAGATGCAAAACAAAAGAGAAATTAAACCAACTTCAGATAGATGAAGGATTGAGAATCCAGTTGGCTAAAATTCTCTTAAATTCTGATTCTGGAGACGATATTGATTATGCCTCATCCAGTCAATCCAGTCAATCAGAAGATCCAGATTGCAGTTGTACCCATCTCCAATCTGTATCTCAAATGCATCAAATTAATGTTCTGACATCCCTGCAGCGCAGCATGTTAGAGAACATTGATCAAGAGGAAGATCCTCAAACCAAGAGATATTTAATTAAAGAATATCTCGATCAAATTCAAAGTACTTCAAAGAGTAATCCTCCTATCTCAGGAGTAAAACCCTATTCTTTGAAAGAAATTATTGGTCGTTATGAAGCAAACACCTCTTCAAAACAACCAATATCCATCTCCTCATTACAAGGAGAAATTAAAGAAATCAAGCATGAATTAAAAGAATTAAAATCTTTGTATAAAAAGCTTGAACAAAAATGTGAAAACACATGTTCATCAGAAAAGACACCTGAAGGTTCTTTTTTGAATCAAATTACTAAAGTCATCCATCAAAGATGGCATACTGTAATTAATTTGGTGATTGATCAGAACTTTGTCATTCCTAAACTGACAGCGCTGATCGATAGTGGAGCAGACTTAAACTGCATCCAGGAAGGGTTGATTCCAACCCAATATTTTGAGAAAACCACTCAAACTTTGGCAAATGCCAATGGAGACAAAATGACAATTAAATACAAATTGAATAATGCCTCCATCTGCACTAATAATCAGTGCATTACAACTGACTTTTTATTAGTTAAAAATATGACTCAACAAGTCATATTAGGTACTCCATTTCTGGAGAAAATCATGCCAATTAAAGGCATCGATAATCATGGAATCCAAGGTCAGGTTAATAATACACCTATTTATTTCTCATTCAAATCTCCTCCTCAAATTAGCTTCATTAATGAGATCTCTGAATTGAGAAGTGTTAAAGAACATCATCTGAGTTTCCTACACAAAGAATTACAGTTGTTAACCCTTGAACAACAATTGGAAACTCTAGATATCAAAGAGAAAATTAGTTCTCTGCAGAAATTATTAACCCAAGAAATTTGTAGTGAGATTCCTACGGCTTTTTGGGATCGACATAAATATACTGTGTCCTTACCATATATTGATGGGTTCAATGAAAGAACCATTCCCACCAAAGCTAGGCCTAGTCAAATGAAACATGCTTTACTAGACCTCTGCAAAAAGGAAATCCAAAATCTATTGGATAAAAAATTAATTCGCAAATCTTACTCCCCATGGAGTTGTACTGCTTTTTATGTCAATAAAAATGCAGAAAAGGAACGAGGTGTTCCCAGACTTGTGGTTAATTACAAACCACTTAATGATTGTTTGCGATGGATTCGATACCCCATCCCAAATAAAAAAGATTTATTAGACAGATTGTTTTCTGCTAAAATCTTTTCCAAATTTGATTTGAAATCTGGATATTGGCAAATTCAAATTAATGAAAAGGATAAATATAAAACTGCATTCACTGTCCCTTTTGGTCACTTTGAATGGAATGTTATGCCTTTCGGTTTGAAAAATGCTCCATCTGAATTTCAAAATATTATGAATGATATATTTGCTCCTTATTCTGAATTTACCATTGTTTATATTGATGATATACTTGTTTATTCAGAATCTCTTGATGCTCATTTTAAGCATTTACATGTTTTCAAATCGGTTATTCGAAAACATGGGTTGGTGATATCGGCACCGAAAATGAAATTATTCCAGACCTCTTGTAGTTTTAGTTATTTAAATAAAATAAGAACTTGAACTAACTTGATCCGATTTTGACTAGGATGGGTTTTCCAGAGCATGGATGAGCCAATGACCCGTTTTCTCATCGATAATATTAAAACCGAACTAATCATCAAACTCGTAAGATGGGAAGTTGTAACCAAGCTGGGTTAGACCGAAATGGGATGTTATCATTAGATTTATTATATATTTTCCATTTCATTAGTTTTTAACACAATCCAATAAATTTGTAAGTTGATATGATGTTTTTCATGCAAGTGTTGGGTCTTCAATTATCGAACTAGTCCTGATTCAGGTAATCGTAAAATTTATTTTTTTCTAAATAAGAACTGGAAAACGGTCCATTCCAGTTTGACCTGATTGAATTGATCGATTCAGTCCATTTTTAACAACATTATTTTCATAACAAAATTTTTAAATGTTTTTGTTAAAAGTTGTCAATTTAATCGATTTACATGGATTTTTACAGTAAAATATTGTAGGTTGTGTAATTCTATAATTTATTATTTTTCACCCATAATAGGTTTTCACAGATAGGAAGTTCAAGTAAGGTTCACAGGATAAACATAAATTTTTTAAAAACCCAGAACTACCTCCACCCCTACAAAAAGATACATAACATGCAACATAATCTATGAAAAATTCAAATCATCTAATTTTAATGTAGGACCCTTTATGTTAATTTGGATAATTACTTTTAGTTTAAATACTCTTTTTAGTGTTATTAAAATTACTTCCATGTTAATTTTAATGATCCCATTTATTCACATCAACTTAGGACTTACAAAGAAGGTAAGATGGTGTTTGAAGTCAAGTCTATCTACGTCAACCATGGATTGCAACTGGACAAAAAACTAGAGATGAGATTGAAACATTTCTATTTGGCTAAACTCCAGGCGAATTTGCTTTTTTGTGTGTTCCTACCATAGTAATCGAGTTGTTTTTTTTCTAAATAAGACCCAACATGACCATGTAATTGGTGGTCAAAAGGATGTCCTGGTCTAAGATATAAAATGTCTCCCATTATGTTCCCCACTAAGAAAATATTACTCTGGTTTCGTGTGTTCCAATTACACAAGGTTTTTAAATTCTAAAGTGGAGTTTGAATTGGGAAAAATATTAATATTGTTTTTTAAGTTAGACATATCACATTATTCAGTATAGGAGATGAACTCATTAGTAGAGCGCCAAATTTCATGTCATCTGGATGCTGGAGATGAAGCAGAATATCATCTCCACATTATAAAAAATGGAATTTGGTTTTCGACCGTTTTTGCCAATCATCCGGATGAAGGAAACAACGGGGTTCGAACCCTCGACATTTTTTTTCCCTCTCTCTCTCTCCCGCACCCTCCCTCTCTCGCTCTCTTCTCATTTTCATTTTGTTCGCCCTCTCTCCCGCACCCCTTCTCTCGTCTTCGTGCCTCCCTCTCTTTTCTCGGACTCCCTCTCTCTCTTATCCCTCTCGGCCTCCCTTTTTTCTCCCTCTCGGACTTGTTGAAACCATTGGGCTAAAAGGCTCACACCTATTAGGAAAGCAACCCCACGGATCTTATACAAGGACCGGCCCGGTCGATACAAACACAAATTCCAACACTCCCCCGCACGGAAAAACCCGTGGACAAATTCACCGGAATAACCCGGGACAAATTCACCAGAAATACCTAGGACAAAATTCGATGGGAGCGGGACTTGAACTCGGGACCAACCTATTCTGATACCATGTTGAAACCATTGGGCTAAAAGGCTCGAACCTATTAGGAAAACAACCCCACGGATCTTATACAAGGACCGGCCTGGTCGATACAAACACAAATTCCAACAGGCCTCTCACTCCCTTCTCTGTCGCTATTATCTTTTCCCCTAAAATACCTTCTGATTTCGTTCGATTTCTCCCATTTCAATTTTGACATTTGGGCATCGATTGCTTAATTTCTACTTTGATTAGGCATCGATTTCCCCATTCGGCTTCGATTTCACCCTTCGGATTTGGTTTTCCCCAAATTTCAGAAAGTATGACTAAACCTTTATTTTTTTCCATTAAATTAGTGTTTTATTTTATTTAATTTTAGTTTTAGTGCCTAATTTGGGGTTATTGGTGCATAGTTGTGGGATTTAGGATCTAAATTCTTGATTCGGGTTAGGGTTTATTTTTAGGGTTTGGTGCTCGGTATTTAAGGGACCTGGAATTAGGGTTTAGGGTTTATGGATAAGGATTTATAGTATTTTTAGGGATTAGGGTTTTTAAGGTTTTGGGGGTTTTGTGTTTTTAAGGTCAAGATTTTTTTGGGTTTAGGCTCTGGAATTAGGGTGTAGGAAGGAGTGGACTAGTTTCTTGTGCTGTTTGAAAATAATAGTGAGTCATACATTTTTAATGGAAATTGATCTTCTAGCCTTATTGGAAATACATCCATTTTCAAGTTTTGTCTGGATTTTATTTTGTTATTGGGACATTAGAGTTAAGAACAACCCAAAATCTTAAGCAAATAGACTCTTTTACATCTCCCTGCTCAAGCTTATTATTTTACCTTCCAAGTTTTTCCAGTCTATAATTAAAATTTGAATTTATAGTCACTTTATTAGAGACCTCATATATTCATGCTTGTATTTAAGCTGTCACTGAGGAATAGTCATACTAGTGAAAAAGATTAATTTCATTTTAAGTGATACATTGCTCCTGACAAATTTCCCATGATATCTCCTTTTTCCATATTTTCTCCTCATTAGCTCCTTCTCTGCTCCCCTGTCTCCATAACAAATTTATCGAAGCATGAGGAATTACAGGAAGTGCAGAGAAACTGTGAGATTTTGACAGAAATCTTGACTCAAATTCTGACCCCCTTCTTTGGCCTGGGATATGCTTTTGTCATTTCCTGTGTTAGATATGCTTACTTCTCTGTGATAAGATATTTATCATTGGAATGTTCTCTTCTTCTGGACAACCAAATGCATAATTTGCACGCAGCAAGTCCACCAAGACAGGAAAGTATTATCATACTTGTGCTTACTCAAAAGGTAATGGAACTTCTTTTTCTCTTTTTTTTTTGTCTTTTGGTAACAAGTGGTAATGGGATTTGTGTGCCCCATAGATGTGATATCCTTTCAAATCCTTTGCAAAACTCAGATTCGTGGAAAACACATGTACTTGAAAATGAGCAGAAACCGAAAACTAGAGAGGCTTGCAATTAGTCTTTTTAGTAAAAAAATTTCAGTCTCAAGAAGGTTCACGAGCTAAAGCAAGACTGTAAGAAAGAACTACTTTAAGTAAACGTCGGGCCCCTCTCTCTCCCCGCACCCCCCTCTCACGCTCTTTTAATCATGACTTTTTTATGTTAAAGAACACATCATATATTATCAATAAATTAATAACTAAATGTATTATATTCGTTTATGTTTTTTAATGTTATTTTTTTTTATGATTAATCATGTGCACATTTAATTGGCTCACATAATTACTGTATTAATGTACGATAAACAGTAATCATTAACTAATATAATATATAATTTAATTAATTAATATATTAATATATTTTAGTTATACATTAAATTAGTTATTCGTGTAGTAATAATATTTATTTTACCTAATTTAATGTTTAAGTATTATATTTTAATTAAGTATACTCTTACAAGTTACTAATTCTCTTATTTTCTGTTTTTTCTCATTTGGGGCACTAATACTGGAAACTGTTTTCCAATGGACATGAACTCGTCCACACTGACACCCATTCCGAAGATGAAGTTCATGTAGATGATTGAAATGAAGATGAAGATGAACTTCAAATTTTATGTTTGTTGACTAAACACATGCTCATGTCGTTTACTTATAGTTGGGAGTAGGTGTGGGCATCGAACCGAGCTAAGTTTAAACCTGCATATATTCGAGTTTGGGTTAATCTAAATAAAGAGAATATTGTGATGAATTTAGTACCATTGAACTACAAGCTATCACAAAGGAGTTAAAGACTTTGTAATGGAGCATACTAATATATAATAACCAGTTTAATAGACCTAAAAGAAAAAAAAACTCTATTTATTCTATTAGCAAACAACAACAACATTAGATGTTGAAGGATCCAAAAGGGCTGAGCTATCGATCATCTTTGAGGTTTAAGGTAAATAAGAGCAACTATCAACTAACTGAAAAGGGAATTGATGAGAACAATTAGAGTAAAAGGTATTTTCATAAAAAAACTGTGATAACAAATCAACTCATGAGCTAACAAACCGAGTTTGAAAAATCTTGAGTTTGGCTTATTATGCTTAACGAATCTTATTTCAAGTTTGAGCTCAAATAAAAACTAAACTAAGTTGAGTTTTTTTCTGGTCGAACTCAAACGATTTGCGAGCTGGTTTTGTTTGGTGCCACCTCAGTTGGGAGGATGAGTTTTTCTATTTTCATCGTGTAAAACGAAGAGGAAGGACAGGAGTAATTCCCTTGATGAGGCTTGTTTGGTCAACCTAATTTTCTTCTTTCCCTGGTTTTAGTATTGTCCAGTAAGAGTAGAAGATCTTCGCCTCGTTAGCTACTCGACCAATATTCCAGACAACGTGAAACACAAAATGATATTTTCTGGTCGTCCACTTTCCGCTTTCAACGCATCGACTACGTATTTTGTACTTTTTACGGTTATCCATTACGTGGCAGTTGAAATTATCTCAAAAAGCCACGTGGCAGACCGATAGTGGATAATTTAGTTTATTGCAGGTCACGGCCACGGTCACGCTTCAGGCCACTAGTGGCATTTACGTGCTGAAGACCCTGGTGGCCGAAATGGACACGTGGGTTTGCACCTACCGACATGATTCGAATCTCCACAGGTGATGAACTGACGTCCTTGTACTTCCAGTCGCAAAATGCTCTGAACTCGCCTCTCCTGCTGCACTCCAAGGTAGAACGCGAGCTTCGAATTTCTTAGCAGAGCGACACAGAAGCTCCGTTACCGTAGGATTGAGAATTGAGGGCTGGTAGGTGACGAGTTTGTTACGGAGGTTTCAGGTTCATGGTCTGGGTTCTGGTTAGACACCGAGGACGATGATGGCAACCAGAGGTATGTAGAGTTGCATATTTTCTTTTCATTCTTTTTCTTTTCGCTTGTTTTGTTTTATTTTTGCTTTTACTGAAAAAATTGTATTAGTTAAATTTTTCTAATCCAGATTCACCTGGATTTTAGGTCTTGAGTTTTTTCTGTTTTACTAGCGGATGGTTGTGGTTTAAGATTTTACGTTGGCTGTGTTATGATGTGATTTTCTCTAAAACGTGTTCATGAGTAAGTCCTAGCTGAAGCACAAAGCGGGAAGTTGTGTTTCATGAGTAAGTCCTAGCTGAAGCACAAAGCGGGAAGTTGTGTTTCTTTTGGCTGTGAAGCCAGGGTCGGCCCCCTCAATGGAATAGGTACAGGTGGACTAAGCTGCGTCCGTCTTAATATTCATATATTGATTCACGACATGGTTACAATCATATGAAAGATGGACTGCAAGGAAATTGGAGAAAGGATTGCCTTATAGTTTGCAAAGTTAATCCCAAGTAAACGTAAAACTCTTTATATTGAAACTGGATAAAAATGGGAAGGAATTCAGGTTTTGCTTGTTAATTTACCATTCTAACAGCAGTAAAAAAAGAAGAAAAAAGAAAAAAAGAAACTAACTCTCAAAAAAAGTTAATAAAGTTTCTATCGTACCAAGTTTTGTAATTGCTAATAAAACTGAGGAAGTTTTATACTTTGAAAGAAAGTAAATCAACTCAAGCCCCTTGTTTGCTTGACATGAGTGGTTTCTGATCTGGAGTTTCCTACTTGACAAGAAACTAAAACAAGCCTTGAGAGACTGGTCAAAGACATATTGTAGCCTGGGCATATCTTTCTTAAGGGAAGTCATAATCTAACTAAAGCCACAGTTCATCTCCCAAAAATTGTATTATTTTTTAAACGTATGAATCTTGTATAGTAAGTTCATATTCCCTGGTGGCAAAATGCTCATTCTCTTGCTTTTCAAGGTTATGGATTGAAAGTGAAAATATGTAGAAGGCCTCAGGATAAACTTTGGTTCCTCCATATATTCTGAATCATGGCATCAGTTTGCATTCGAAACAATACAAACATTTGGAGAAGTATAAAAGTTTCATGATGCTGACATACTATTGGTCTATAGCAGAAAGGAATCTTCATTATGACCATATATTCATTTAAGAAAATGCTGAATATGAGTGTCTCATGAATCGAAAAGCGCATTTTACTAGTTATTCGCTAAATTGAAAACTTCCCAAATCAGGAAAGGATGTTATCATGTAATACCATGTTTCCAAAAATTCTAGTAATTACTCTTTTTCTTGAAATTTATGCTGGTGGTTGTGACTAGTTTCTACTAATAAAGTATAAAGTACTGCATGTTTATTATAGACTATTTTTTGATTTTGTTCCTTATCAACTCCAGAATTGGATATCAATGAGCTATATCGAGAAGCTCAAAACCGGTGGTTGAAAACTGCTGAGGTGCTCTTTTTGCTGCAGAATTATGAAAGACAACATCTTATGCAAGGGAATATTCAAAATCCACCAAGTAATCCTTCCTACTCTGGTCATTTGGTCAGAGTTTAGTTAATTCAAATCCAAAGTGCTTTAGTTTCTGCATAATGATCTAACAGTCTTATTGAGAAGTCATATCACTATAGGCTGTGTATGTTAAACAGGTGGTTCTCTGTTCCTTTTCAATCGGAGGGTCCATCGATTTTTCCGTAAAGATGGTTATGCTTGGCGAAAAAAGAGAGATGGGAAAACTGTTGGAGAAGCACATGAGCGACTCAAGGCCTGTAACAATTTCATTCTTTTCCTCTTCTTCATGGACTCTTGTGCACTAAGTGTGAGCTCGGGTGATGTAAAAAATGTTGCATAGTAGTTGATGTTGAGTACATGGCATGGTATTAAATCTGGTTATTGTAAATATTGTATTTAATAAAGTGATATTAGATATTGAACTTCTAAAAAAAATTAGATATTAAAATTATTTAATGAACTAGATAGAGCTACTGTGTGCTGATGTCTTGATCATTTAAGCTGTTGCTTTATATAAATTGATGTTTCTTTTCTATATAGTTTTCACAGATTTCAGGTTTTAATAGATGATCTTTAGACTCTAGGAATTAATGACTGGATAATGCCTCCCAATACCAAAAATTTACTGCAAATTCTGACTAGAAATGTTCTTCGCATGACTCCTAGAGGGAACAAAAAGAAAGACTTGATCATTTAAGCTGTTGCTTTATATAAATGGATGTTTCTTTTCTATATAGTTTTCACAGATTTCAGGTTTTAATAGATGATCCTTAAACTCTAGGAATTAATGATGGGATAATGCCTCCCAACACCAAAAATTTACTGCAAACTCTTGACTAGAAATGTTCTTCGCATGACTCCTCAAGGGAACAAAAAGAAAGAAATGTTTAAATAGGTCACAGTCTTACTCTCTATTCATAGACAGCTAGATCACTATAACTGATGATTCCAAGCCTTCACTGCCTTTTTATTATCCACCCAGTACAGAAATGGGCATTATTAGTAGCTTCTGTACTCAATCCTTTTCTTGGAGATTTCTTCTTTGAAGAGTGGTACCTCACAGTTATTCTTTTTTTTTTCTTTTTTTAATGAAAATGAAATCTTTGGTGTGTTAGACTGATGTGATGACCAACTACACCATGACACCCTGTTGATCATTACAGTTATTCCTGCATTTGACGATGTGCTAATTTCAAGATAACTATTTACAGTCTCTTGAAGTTCAAATCTTGTATTTTACTACAAAAGGTTGTTCAATGGGAACAACCCTGATAAGTGAGCTTCATAAGATTTGTTCTCCTACAGCTACTAGGTAATTGAGTGCTAGGATCTTCAAACTGAAAATTTGTGGCCATTGACTTGTAACTTTATCTTCTTATGCTTTCTTTATGCTTTTTTTGATTGGCTTCAACCTTTCACTGTGTCATGTGGGGCCTAGGTGTCTTCTAGCACGGCCAAAGAACACTCATTTTCTTTATTTTGTAGCTCTTGCTAAGATTCTCATTAACCTTCTGTCTTCTTCCTGTTTTACCTGTTTTGAATAACCTATGTAGTTTCTTCCTCTCTGATTTTCTTGCTCTCGATAGTGACTCCCTCAGTTTTCTCCTGTCTTTCTTCCTAAGTTCCATTCCAAATTTCTTTATGAGATTTTTCGTAAGAAAATTTCCTTGTACCCGAAACACCATGTCTAGAATTTGGCGTTGTCATAAATCTGGATAACTTATTCTACACATTTTGCTAATTATGAGACTAAAAAAGAAAATTCTGTGAAATGGATAGTATTCTGTAAATAGATAAATTTTAGACACCATGCCAATCCAGAGGACAAGAAATACAGTTTAACATGTTTGCAAGGATTCCACTGCTATTTGGTGAGTATACATTCTTTTTTATTTCATTTTACTTTGTTTTTTTTAGAAAGTGATGAATTTATTAAACCAGAAGCAAAACATTTCATTTTACTTTGTTGGTAGAGTGACTATCCCTATTTTTATGTTCAGGTTGGGAATGTTGATACTTTGAATTGTTATTATGCTCATGGAGAGCAAAATCCGAATTTTCAGAGGCGAAGCTATTGGATGTTAGATCCGTAAGTATTCGATGTTTATTACTTGGCCACTCCATAGTCCACCTTGCATGAAAAGAAGAATTTTTATTGTGATTCTTTGTTGATATCGGTCTCACTCATCTGCATTGGGTAAAAGTCATTGGGTTAAAGTGTCATTTGCTTAGCATTTAAGTTTTTGGAAGTTCTTTGAAGATGTTGGAGGTTAACTCATTTTTTGGATAAGAAAGTGCCTCTTATCATTTATGAGAAGTTCAAAGAACTCCAAGTTTTTAGTAATTTTTATCATTTTTTTTAAATGATGCTGATTTTTATTAAGAGAGCTCAAACGAGCAGATTACAAGAGGGGAAACCTTCCCAAATAATGAGAGATTGCTGGGAGGTTCCAAATTTTGCCAATTTATCAGCCAAAAAATTGGTTGATGTAGGAACGAGGCTCCAATTACAATGAATGGATGACACAATGTCAGCAATACAATCAGTGATTAGCCCGTGGCGCCAAGGGGGGGAGCTATCTTTTGAACACTAGCTGATGGCAGTTTTTGAGTCTCCTTCGATAAGCAGCTTGCCATGAAGCTGCTCTTTAAAGATTTGGAAGCCGAATAGAAGAGCACTCACTTCAGTAGTATTTGAATCAGCAATACCCACCGGCCCAGCATAGGATAGAATAGGGTCTCCACTATTGTCTCTGAAAACACCACCAGTTCCAGTCGGCCCAAGACAGCCTAAAACACTGCCATCAAAATTGAGTTTGTTGCAGTCATGAGGGGGAGGATCCCAGGTGGCTATAACCGGATTCCTATAGGGCCCTGCCATATGTGCGATCAAACCCCAATTTTTTCGAAGGGAAACTCCCGATAGAGAGGCAAACTCCTTCCTAGTATGTAACCAACTCGAGATAAGGCCCACTGCCTGAGAAGCTGTATTGTTCGAGGTGCTAGCCTTGGAGCTGAATCTCCGGTTATTTTGCTCGAGCCATAGGCACCATGGTGTTGGAAGATAAACTCAAGCCCACATATCTAAGATTATTATAAGATGGGCCACACGACTAAGGAAGGCCCACAAGATGGGTCCAAGCCCATAAGAAGTAGGACCCACAATGATTACCATGAACTGGTGTCCTTATTACTTCAGTTGGAAGATCAAGAAGGACTCACAAAAGTATCTTTATCTTAGGGTCACGACCAAGAAGAGTTTTAGTTTGAGTTATGTTTGTCTTTTATCAATATTGAGTTATTTAATTATGTTAGGACTTATCTTTAAGAGTTAGAGTTTGGGTGTAATTGGACAAGGGTAGTTTTATTGTAATTGGACTCTACTACCTTCCTCTATTATAAATAGAGATTCATATACTCTGATTACAACAAGTTATTGATGTCAATGAAGTATTTCACTTTTCCATAAATTCAACATGGTATCAGAGCTGGTTCTGTGAGTTGACTTGGTCAACTCACGGAGGTAATGTGATCCTTTTCTCTAAACCCTAAACCCTAAGTCTAGGTTCGTAGTTATTTTTTTCAGTCCCTGCACCTGTAGTTTGCTTTGCGTTTTTTATCTCTATACGTAGTTTTTTATATTTCAAATTATATACTTACGGAAAGATATTTGAGTCTACTTTCTATAGAAAACCTATTTGTTCCAATCGAAGTTATCTACAGAGATATATCGATATTTGAATGAACGAAGGTCAGATTTCAAAAAAGTTCGAGTAGCAGCATCAGTCTTGTGATTTCGAGGTATTATTTGCTATCAAGAACTAGACTTTATATGGAGAAATATATATCAAAAGAAAGATATGTAAGTTTATTCTTTTACCTATTCAACCAAGTTTTTATTTGAGTTATCTACAAAGAGAAATCGATATTTGAAGTAGTAAAGGTTAGATTGAAAAAGAAGTTCGTGCGGTAGTAGAAAGCTTCAAATTCTGAGGTATTTTATGCTATCAATAAAGAGACTTTATATGGAGAATTATATATCAAAAGAAAGATACGTAAGTCTATTTTCTTACCTACTCAACCAATTCTCGGTATGATTTTTATATAAGGAGATATTGATATTTGAAGAGTCAATGGTCATTCTGGAAAAACAGGAGAAACAGTATTTTGTTTGGCTAGATGACAAAGACCAAAATATAGTAGATTATTTATCTTCTGAAAATTATATTTTATTAAGTGAAGTTATACTTGGATGAAAGATATTTAAGTCTAGGTTCATACGAATAAAATTTCATGTCAATTTGATCTATATTTAAAGAAATAATCGCATTGGAAGAATCAAAGTTCATGTTGGTATTCTGTTGTATTGAAAAATCCGAATTTATGCCCATTGTTTTCAAGTTGGGATCACTGCCATTACATTCCAGCTTGAGGGGGAGAAGTGGAAGAAGTACAAGAAAGAGGTTTTATTCCTTATGTTGTGGATAAGTTTATGTGACCAAAATATTCAAGAAAGGGGGAGCACAAAAGATGAAGTTT
This sequence comes from Aristolochia californica, assembly GCF_029961685.1. Lineage (NCBI taxonomy): Eukaryota > Viridiplantae > Streptophyta > Magnoliopsida > Piperales > Aristolochiaceae > Aristolochia > Aristolochia californica. Next base: position 4,066,118 of record NW_027182103.1, on the reverse strand, counting down.
GTGCATCTAAGAAAAAATATTTATATCGGATTATGATTATTTCATGGGTCCTTCTACAAGGTTGGTTCATGTTATATGTGTTGAAAGATGGTTGTGTTATATTCAGCTGCAACTATTATGTCTCTTTGGGGACATTATTATTGAAGAAGAGGTGGCCTCATGTCATCATTTATTTTACCCCGTCAAAAAGATGAAAATTATTTGTGGTTGGGAGTCCATGACGGAGGAACTTCATCCCCGTCAAAAAGATCAAAATTATTTGTGGTTAGAAGTCCATGACGGAGGAACTTCATCCCCCCCCCTGTAATGACTTTTATGTTTCCTACTACTTGAGAGTCGTTGTCCTGTGGAGGGACACGGTGGTGGACACTTTAGAGAAATGCCGATAGACACACTACCGATAGAAGTGGAGTGTGCCCTACATCCAGCATTAGGACTGGAGTATGAAGCAATGGCTTACCAGCTAGGAGTGATTTTTACTCTCACTTATATAATGCCGCAGGGCCTCATGGAAGGACGCAACAAAGTATGGGGGAATGTTGGAAGATGAAGACATATTGGAAGATGTGCCATTTTATACAAAAATATTCTATACATCATTTGCAGCAAGCTAGAAGTTCATGTTGTTCTCTCACCCCCAGTTTGAGGGGGTGTGTTGGAAGATAAACTCAAGCCCACACGACCAAGGAAGACCCACATATCTAAGATTATTATAAGATGGGTCACACGACCAAGGAAGACCCACAAGATGGGCCCAAGCCTATAAGGAGTAGGACCCACAATGATTACCATGAGCTGGCATCCTTATCACATCAGTTGGAAGATCAAGGATTCACAAAAGTATCTTTATCTTAGGGTCACGACCAAGAAGACTTTTAGTTTGAGTTATGTTTGTCTTTTATCAATATTGAGTTATGAAATTATGTTACGACTTATCTTTAAGAGTTTGGGTGTAATTGGGACAAGGGTATTTTTATTGTAATTGGACTCTACTACCTTCCTCTATTATAAATAGAGGTTCATGTACTCTGATTACAAGAAGTTATTGATGTCAATGAAGTATTTCACTTTTCCATAAATTCAACACATGGGACATGCGCAAGGCATGCCAAGAGAATTATCTTGCCTAGGTAGATTCCCATAATCATCTCATAGGTGCCGAAAAGGTCCTGATGCAGCCCTATTTGGAGTCCAATCTTTTGAAATATCTTCATCTAGACTTGCCAAGAAAAATCACAATCAAGAGAACATGCTGGACTGTCTCGTCGCACACACCACAAAGGGGACAAGTACGATCGGGGGCTATGTAACCACTTTTATGGAGGTTATCAGAGGTGAGGATCTATTCCCTGATGGCCGTCCACATGAAGAATTTGATTTTACTAGAGTAATTTTTATCATAATAGGTTTATAAAAAGTTTCTTGAATTTTTTTTGTATATCCTCAAGCAATTGTCTTTCTGGAAGCTTTGACAATACTTCACTAAACATAGAAATTGTTTCTAAACTTCTGAGTAGGAAATTAAAGATGCCCTTAAGTTTTTATTTTTTTATTTTGAATTTGTGGGCATTTCACAATTTTATTTTTTAAAAGCATAATTTTTTAACTATTTTGAGTTGGCCTTTTGACCTTTAGGTGTCAAGTACTACCAATTCAGGGTAGTTTGGTCATATGCCCTATAACAATTAGGCTTGTTACCTTTCTTCTTATGTGGTTAAGTTTTTGTTTATGTACAGAGTATAAAGTACATTCTGATATACCCGCCCCCTCTCGGAGGACTTCCCGGAACTCTCTAGGGTGGCTAGGGACCTCTCTTGCTCAGTGGCCGATTCTTGAAGGGATCAGTCATGGAGCTTCCCGTTCCGCCAGGGACTAAATGATGAGGAAACTTTGACTTTTTGCTCTCTCCTATCCAGACTCAGCAGTATTACCATTCGGGAGCATGCAGTCGATAAGCTGACTTAGAAATCCAACATTAATGGCCGATTCACTGTTGCTTTTGCCTACTCTTATATCAGAAAGCAAAACTACAGTATGCATGAGCACAAGGCAAACTTGGCTTGGAAGCTCTCAATGCCAAGTAAAATCAAGTTTTTCATGTGGTCGGCCATCAGAGAACAAATCCTCACATCTGGCAATCTTCATAGAAGAGGCTTCACCGCCCCTGATTATTCTTGTCCCTTTTGTGGTGTGTGTGATGAGACAGTCCAGCATGTTCTCTTACATCGTGGATTTTCTTGGCAAGTCTGGATGAAGATTGGGCTCCAAATGGGGCTAAATCAGGACCTCTTCAGCACCTATGAGATGATTAGGGGGACCCGCCTTCCTCGGTTGGGCAAGTTAATCATTTTGGCATGTCTTGCGCATGTCCCATGGTGCATATGGCTCAAGCGAAATAACCAGAGATTCTACTCCAAAGCTAGCACCCCAGACAATACGGCTTCACATGCTGTGGGCCTTATCTCGAGCTGGTTACATACCATAAAGGAGTTTGTAGCTCTATTGGGTGTTTCCCTTCGGGAAAATTGGAAATTGATCGCTCATATAACAGGCCCTTGCAGGACTACAGTTATGGCCACCTAAGATCCTCCCCCTTGCGATTGCGTCAAACTCAATTTTGATGGTAGTGCTATTGGCTGTCCTGGGCCGGTCGAAGCAGGTGGTGTTTTCAGAGGCAACAAAGGAGAACTTATTCTTTCTTATGTTGGACCGGTGGGCATTGCTGATTTCAATACCGCTGAAGTAAAAAACACCAACTTGGTTAATGATAAAAAAAAATTCTCCAACAAATAATAATAAAAAAACCAAGTAGAGTTCTTCAACCAACTTGGTTAATGGAGAGGCTTAGCATAGAAGTTAAGTAATCATATTTTTGAAATCCAATGAATAAATAACTACTCATAATAGGCTCAATACCAATCTTCTTTATCAGGAAATCTTGTTCCCACAAAATTGTAACGTTTTATGCATAAAATCTCAACATAAACTGGTTTTCAATTAAAAAAATTTCCAAACCGACAAAACTGTCTTGGTAACTTCTTCTAATCCGATATGCATAAATCTCAATAATCTCATATGGTGAAGACAACCATAAAATCATCTCTAAACCAGCTTCTAAATCCGAAAACCAGTAGCATGAATTAATAATAAGAATAATATAAAAAACTTATCTCATGAGTTTCAATCTTGCTTCACAAAGAGCCTTCTATGAGTAGCTTTGATCATAACTTCTTAGAGCATTCCTTTTGACGTGGGGATCCTAAATTTGATGTTTTGATACCATGTTGAATTTAGGACCCCTTTATTGAAATCTCGAGCAAGGTGAGAGAGGGAGAAAGAAAAAGAAAGAGAGAGAGAGCTCTCGGGGTAGAGAGGAGAGATGAGAGAAAAAAAGAAAAAGAGTTTAGGTTAGAGAGGAAGTCTTCACCAGAGAGAAGTGGAGAACTACTTCACTTTCTTATTATTAATTCAAGTACAAACACCTCTATTTATAGTAGAGGAAAGTAGTAGAGTCCAAGTACAATTAAACTACCATTCTCCTAATTACATCCAAACTATAACTCTTAAAGATAAGTCTATCATAATAAAATAACTCAACATAATTAGAAGACTAACATAACTCAAACTAAAACTCTTCTATGAGGACATAATCATATGATAAAGATGCCAGCTCGTGGTTATAATTGTGGGTCCCACTTGATCTTCCAACTCATGTGATAAGGATACCAACTCGTTGTTATCTTTGTGGGTCCCACTTGATCTTCAAATCTTCCTACTCATTCCAGCTCGTGCTTCACATCTTCCAACTCATGCTAGCTCGTGTGATGATTCATCATGTCATCTCACATTCTCATGGTGGGTCCCACCAGCTCGTGCAACCATGGTGGGTCCCACATTGTAACAAAATGTAAGGACCAATCATGATAGTGAATGTCCCTCTTAACTTGGATCTCCAAACGATTGAAGCTTTCATAGGAGAACAGGGGTTAGGCCACAAGGAAGCAAGGAACTTGAAAATTTCTAAAGAGGATACATACATCATTGGAAGATGCAACTTCTCGTCTCTAGGTGCCACTGGCCGATACTTCATGTTTCATTATCTTCCTTGTATCAATATCCAACCATCTCAAATTTAAAGTTGTTCAATGTTTATGGCCTCTAAGAAGTGAACTTGAACTTGGGCTCATACTCAACCCAGCCACCCTTTCAGCAACTACCCCCCTTCCAACACCTGTCAACCACCCACCACCCAACAATTAATCCCATCACCAGTTCCACACCCTCATCATCGACCACCTTCAAGCATCGAGCCCTCTATATCTTACCAAGCCTCGCCATTTCTATCCCTACTCTCTCTGTCAGTCATGAATTCAGAACCCTTCCGAACACTCTGATATAGACTCTTCACCATCTGTCAATACAACTAACCATCCAGCCACCCCTCCAGCTCAAACCTGATCAACTGTATCCTCCACGCCCCTGCACATCTATTGGCGACGAGAGAGGTCTCACCCACAAAACCCAACAATAGCTGAATCTAGTGGGTTTGGCCCACCATCCCTTGCCCTTCCGATTGATTCTGCTCCTGTGGTCCTCCCCTTCTCTTGCCCAGTGAGCAATCTCTGAGGTTTGTAGTGGCACTTCAATCAGAGAAGCATAGATATCGACCCAACGAATGGGAAAAGATTATGGAACTTGTTTTTTGGTTTGGAGAAATCTACAATTGTCAACTGCCTGGAGTTGAAGAGCTCACAAAAATCCCCCAACAACCTCCCCAATGATCATTATATCTTGGAACATTTGGGGAATTTGCTTGCATTCCAAAAGAACCATTGTTAAAAAAATCCTCTCGGACTGCAAGCCGAGGAGCATTCTTTTATCTATCAATACTAAGGAACTCATTCTAAACTTGGTAAAAAATCATTATTGCATATTGTGCAACAATTTTTCGAGACGGATGACTGCCTGTTCCTGCTTTCTCCCTTTATTTGGGGGCTACGGGGCTTGTTGAATTTAGGATCCCTTGACAAGGTCCTTGACCAAGGTAGTGAAAGAGGAGAGGAAGAAAAGGAAGAAAAGGAAGATAAGAAAGGAGAAGAGAGAAAAAAGAGAGAACTTTTGGCTAGAGAGATGGAGAGAGAGAGATTGGGAGAGGAGACAATTATAAGGACGAATTTGAGAGAGGAGAGGGGAGACTTAATGATCTACCCCATGCCTTGAGCTTCTATTTATAGTTGTGGAAGGAAGTTTACAATGACTACAATGCCCTTAAGGTTACAAACTTTGAAAAGGAAAAGACATAAGTAGACATATATCTTATTAGATAATTACACCCTTGAACCATCCTTATGAGAAGACTTTTAAATTACCGTCTTTGCCACCTCCTTGACTTGGGGAAGGTAATTACATTGATGTCATTTCGAGGTGTTCTCCAACAGAGCTGCCTGCTCTGCAAATTTTGCTTTCAGTTCAGTTTCCCCTCGCTTTTTTGCTTCCTAGCACAAGTCGCAGTTGAGTTCAGGTCCATTTGTGGAAGGAATTATTGACTCTGTCATTCAGGCTGCAGACTGATTTCAGGGTCAAATTATTGAGTCTTGCATTCACTTTGTTCTTTTCTTGACCAATAAATTCCCCATTGGCTGACTAGGTCGCTACATGCTGTCCCGCGGTCAAACCAGTTAAACCTTCCAGTCCAGCCAATTTTTCTCTCTGCCCTGGGTTTTTTCTACGTTCAGACCAGGAGTAGGGATCAGTTATGATTAAAATAGCTGCTTAGTTCTGAGTCTGATAATGTGGAAGATACCTTATTAGAGAAAAGCCATATTATGTGCTCTAGGTTAATTTTTTTTTCTGAAAATAAAGGTGAATTGCATAATTTGTTGCTATGCAGCTTTCTGTTGGCTTGTTTATTTGTATTGGTACTTCATCTTTTTAAAGATCAGTTTGTTGAAATACATATACTCCAACCTGTGAACTGGGTTTCCTGTGTAAATATTCTGGAGTCACATGATGTATACAATTATGCTTTGCAGGGCTTGGGAACACATTGTTCTTGTTCATTATAGAGAAGTCGGAGAGGTGAGTTCACTGAATCCTGATTGTTCTTGGATGCAACAGTTACTACGTATGTTACAAAAAATATATCGAGATAATATGCTTGATAAAAATTTTGTCACTTGAGCATTACATTGTTGCTTGTCTTTTTCACCACTGTAATTTCTAGGTCATCTGTACATTGTTGAGTGATTTTAGCATAATTTCATAACTGAAGAATTCCATCATGTTATCTAACTTGAAGGGAGGTCAAAATATTGACCAATTGAGAAATAATTGGCATGTAAAATGTAACGCTCACAAAATTGCAAAAGTTGAAGGGATCACTTTCATCAGCCCCTAATTGTCTTCTTATCCATGGGACAAACAGCAGGCTTAAGTTGCAATTATTCACGCGTCTTTGTAATTTGATGCACACTTTGATTGGGAAAGCTTAATGCCTTCTTTGGTGGCATTCAAATGTTTTTATGAGATTTGTAATCTTGCTGGTAATGCTGTTTGTAATTGGTTCCATGTTAGCATATGTATTAATGGGCTTACTGAAATAACTAGAGATTCAACTTCAAGGCTAGCACCCCGGATAATACAGCTTCTCAGGCAGTGGGCCTTATCTCGAGTTGGTTACATACTAGGAAGGAGTTTGCCTCTCTATCGGGTGTTTCCCTTCGAGAAAATTGGGGTTTGATCGTGCATATGGCGGGCCCCTGGAAGAATCCGGTTATGGCCACCAGGGATCCCCCATCAAACTCAATTTTGATGGCAGTGTTTTAGGCTATCCTGGGCCAGCTGGAGCTGGTGGTGTTTTCAGAAACAACAGTGGAGACCCTATTCTATCCTATGCTGGGCCGGTGGATATTGTTAATTCAAATACTGCTGAAGTGAATGCTCTTCTATTCGGCCTCCAAATCTTCAGAGAACGCCTCCATGGCAAGCTGCTTATCGGAGGAGACTCAAAGACTGTCATCTGCTGGTGTTGAAAAGATAGCTCCCCCTCTTGGTGCCACTGGCCAATCACTGATTGTATTGCTGACATTGTATCGTCCCCATTCATTGTAGTTGGAACCTTGTTCCTAGATCAGCCAATTCTCTGGCTGATAAATTGGCAAAATTCGGAACCTCCCAGCAATCTCTCATTGTTTGGAAAGGCTTCCCCCCATGTAATTTGCTCTTTTGAGCTCTCTTAATAAAATTCAGCATCATTTCAAAAAAAAGAGCTGGGGGGGGGGGGGGTTGATCTCCAATTTCTCTTGGTTCTAATCTTCCCTCCTTAGTCTGTTGCTGTTTTTTAGTCTTTGGCCTCAATGAAATCACCTTCTTCTTTTACAAAAAAAAGAAAGATTAATGCCTCCTTAGAAAGGCTACTTCAATTCTTAGAAAATGCTTGAGACTTTTGTGGATTCTTTATGTTAAATTGTTGCCCAATGTACTATTTCAAATCAGCAGCCCCTTCAAAATCATCCCTAAAGATAATAATGTCATCAACATAGGGAAGATAAAATCTAATTTAGCATTCCTATGCAACACAAATATGGAATGCTCAACATCATTTCTTCTAAATAGATATCTCCAATATTTTGGTTTTAGAGAAAGGATGATTTTATAAAGAGGAAAACAAGGCCAAAAGGCTACAAAAGCTCAAAAGAGCGATCCCATGACAACAAGAGATTCGCAAGGACATCAACAACAAAATTTGTGGATCTCGGAATGTGAGACTAAGTACAAAAAAAGAAGAAGCCATATCCATAATCTCGAAAAATACATCCCAGTGACGTTTGGGGGGGGGGGGGGGGGGGGGGGGGGGCACATGAGCACTGTTGAATTTATGGAAAAGTGAAATACTTCATTGACATCAATAACTTGTCGTAATCAGAGTACATGAATCTCTATTTATAATAGAGGAAGGTAGCAGAGTCTAATTACAATAAAACTACCCTCATCCCAATTACACCCAAAAACTCTTAAAGATAAGTCCTAACATAATTAAATAACTCAATATTGATTAAAGACAAACATAACTCAAACTAAAACTATTCTTGGTCGTGGCCCTAAGATAAAGATACTTTTGTGAGTTCTTCTTGATCTTCCAATTGATGTGATAAGGATGACAGCTCATGGTAATCATTGTGGTTCCTACTTCTTATGGGCTTGGGCCCATCTTGTGGGCCTTCCTTGGTCGTGTGGCCCATCTTATAATAATCTTAGATATGTGGGCCTTCCTTGGTCGTGTGGGTTGAGCTTATCTTTCAACAAGCACAATAGCCAAAAGGATGATTTTATTAAGAGGAAAACAAGGCCAAAAGGCTACAAAAGCTCAAAAGAACGATCCCATAACAACAAGAGATTAGCAAAGACTTCAGCAACAGAATTTGTGGATCTCGGAATGTGAGATAAGTACAAAAATGAAGAAGCTATATCCATAATCCCGAATAACACTGCCAAAAACCCACCATCCTAGGATTGCCGAGAGAAGATCCATCAAAATTTAGCTTGAGGAATCCTGTTGGGGAGCCAGCCATTCCTGAATAGTGGGGGAGCGCAAAGGAATCTGAAGCTGGGCCAAACACAACCAATTGTCCCCAATAGATGACCCAAAAAACAGGAGAGAAGGCCCTCTTAGTACTCAGCCAAGAGGAAATATGTCCTGAGATAATATCAGCAACTTGATCAATAAACTCAAATTTTTCTTTGAAGCGTTTGAAACTTTCAGCCCAGAGACCCTATGGGTTATATGCCACGCAAGCAGAGATCAACAATTTTCCCAGGGCAGTGCCCAGAAGCATCCAGCTGGCAACAATCAAATCCGCGGACAAACGAAACTGTAGACCAATGTGGTAGAGCACCAAAGACCAAACCCGCCACGAGAAGGTGCATAGGAGAAGAGGGTGACAAATTGATTCCTCCACCAGGCCATAAGAGGGGGCAGAGGGGGTCAACTAAAGGGTTTCCAAGTCGCTGAAGATTGTCTACCGTAAGATTCTTGTTGACACAGACACTCCACCTGAAAATTTTAACTTTAGGAGGGGCACAAAGACGCGAAGTGAAAACCACGTCATGCACAGTAAATGGGCAAGACCATCCTTTGGTGAAAAGATAGGCCGAGGAAACCGAAAAGGAACCCCCTTTATCAGGCCACCATAGCAGCTTGTTAGGATCCTGAGGACGAAGTTTGACCTGCTTAAGAGACTCCAAAAGACGGCTAGCATCCAAGGCCTTAGAATCTGAAAGACTACGACGAAGATGGAGGTTCCAACTACCGCTACTATGAGCATCGACCATAATGATCTCCGAGTATAAGGATAAGCGGAAAATTCCATTAAAGGTATTTTCTCAAAGGCTCGCCCCCGGTCCACCAGTTCCCCTAGAATTTGATAGATTGGCCATTTCCCACATAATGCCTAATAGCCAAGCAAAAGATCGGAAGAAACAAATAAAGAGACCTCCATATTGGCGACAAAGTCCTCCTACCCTCGGAGGTCCACCAAGAAGAAGTCCAACCGAGCTTCCAAGCTACCATGTTCTACTATAGATTAGGGGAGCTGGAATTAAACCTCCAAATCTATTTTAAAAGGAGTGCACTATTCATATCTTTAGTGAGGCGGATACCCAACCCACCAAGGGACTTGGGCTGCCAAACATCCTTCCAATTCATCAAATGATACTTGAAATCAGCACAAGAACCTCTCCAAAGAAAGCAACTTTTGATTCTTTCCAGATGCTGACATATGAATGCAGGGCAAGGCAAGAAGTATTAGAAGTAGTTTGGGATACCAGCAATACAGGACTTGAGGAGGGTGAGTCTCCTTGCCTTGCTGAGAAGACGTCCTTTCCAAGTGGCAAGATGCAAACTTCTCATCCAAAGGAGTCCAAAAATCTTTGGAAGCCGCCTGGTGAATAAAGGGAGCCCAAGATATGTGGTAGGAATGGATGAGATCGAATAACCCAATTCACTAGCCATCACCGAGTGACTTTTCGAATCAATATTGAAGCCCAGCTATGTAATCTTCCCCCAATTAACCCTTTGGCCCGAAGCCAGCTCAAACAAACCAAGCACCACCTTTATCCTTTTAATTTCTTCAAGATTACCAACCCCAAAAATAATAGCATTGTTCATGTATTGCTGAATAGGAACATCAAAATCCGAGTGCTGATTGATCGGAGGCAGCCACCCACACTTTTTAGCTGAATACATCATGGAGGAGAGGAAAATTCTGCCACAATGTTAAACAACAACGGGGAGAAGAGGTCACATTGCCTAATGCCCCTAGAACCTTTGAAGAAACCACAAACTGATCCATTGAGAATAAGAGAGTATGATGCCGAAGATACACAACTCTTAATCTAGAATCTCCAACGATTCCTAAAACCCATATGCCCCAACAAATCAACCAAAAGAGACCAATTAACCCTGAAAAACGAGGCTCTTTTGAGTAGTTGAAATAGTCAATGAGCTCATGAGTCGTCATGGTGGAGTCGAGGATATTCCTTCCTTTTAGAAAAGCGGCCTGGCCATGATGAATCACTGTAGGAAGGAGTGCCTTTAGCCGATAAGCAAGTAGTTGGGCAATGATCTTGTAAGAACTGGAGATTAGACCTGCCCCCTTTGAGGCACTTATGAGGAGTCAGTATGTTTTTCTCCACTGCAGTTACTCTTGGGGTGCTTGGATGGCCATGTTTCAAAAAATTGGCATCCAGCTACGGCTCCACAAAGATCTCTTTGGCACTGTCCAAATGGTCTTGGGGATATTTATACCTAAAATTGGCAAATTGCTCTTCTCCGCTTGCTTGACTCATGTTCCTTGGTGTCTTTGCCTAGAACGCAACAACCAGTGCTTCAATCTCAAGTTCAGCACTCATGTTCCTTGGTGTCTTTGGCTAGAACGCAACAACCGGTGCTTCAATCTCAAGTTCAGCAGTATCGAGAGCACTGCCACTTCCACCATGGGCCTCATCTCTAGTTGGCTTCACACCAAAAAAGAATCTGACCCCCAGGTGGGAATATCTCTTTGATGCCGTCTCCTTGCGCATATGTCGGGTCCTCATAAGCCTCCTGCCAGAGTCGAGTGGACCCCTCCACCTAGTGATTGCATCAAAATGAATTTCGACGGCAGCACCTTGGCGTGCCCGAGCTCGGTGGGTGCCGGGGGTGCCTTCAGAAATTGCCGTGGCGAAGTTATCCTCACCTATGCTGGTCCGGTTGGTGTTGCGGATTCGACCACCACAGAGGTGTCTGCCCTCCATTATATGTTAAAGTTTTCGAGGACCATCTTCAAAGAAAACTCCTTATTGAAGGTGATTCCAAAGTTGTTATCAGCTGGTGCTCGGGATGCACCTCCCCCTATGGAGACATTGGCCCATTCTATCCTCTATCTCAGACATTGTATCTAACATTTCATGTACTTGCCATCATGTTCCTAGATGGCTAACTCTTCGGCCGATAGATTAGCTAAACATGGGACCTCCCTACAATCTCTCACTGTTTGGGACGGTCTCCCTAATATGTAATTCAGTTCTGTTGTAGCTTTCTCTTTAATAAAATCAACACTATTAAAAAAAAAAAAGATTTGGAGATTAGACTTGCGGCTTGGAAATCACCAGGATGCTCCACATTGGTATTTTTAGGGACCAAGACGATGAAGGAGGCACCCGAACTACGGTAGGTAATACCTCGAGAGTAGAATCCTCGAACCATAGCACACATGTTCTCCTTAATAATTGGCCAAGCACGAAAGTAGAAATCACCATTGAATCCATTGGGCCCCGACGCCTTATTACATGCCATTCCTAGAACAGCCCTTTCAATCTCACTGGAAGAGAAAGGGACCTCCAAAAAAAATTCTGCCATAGGGGAAATATTGGAGAAGTGAAGGTGCTGAATCTTTGACCTGATTGTGCATTTTTCAGAAAAATTTGAGCAACTCATTAGTAATGGAGGTCCTATCTGATGTTACCTCGTTATTGATACATAAGGAGGTAATTCGGTTAGATCTCCTCCTCTTCGAGGCAAGGGCATGAAAGAACTTGGTATTCACATCCCCATCCATCAACCACTTGAAACAGGCCTTTTGTTTCTATCGAACCTGTTGGACCAGTTGTTTGATTTCCTGGAGAGGGGGATCTCTTCCAATTCACATCCACCAATAAAACTAGTGAAGCCGCGCATGGAAGATGAGATGTAGGCAGTAGGCGGCATTTTCTCATTGCAGAACCGAATGACATTCAAGTCCCCCGCAAAGAGCCATGGATGAGACCAAAATTGATTGAGGTTAAGTAGCTCATCCCAAAAGCCACGCCTCTCACGATATCTAGTGGGGCCGTACACATCGGCTAAACACCAATCTTTGCCGGAAGAAAGATCACGAAAATGAACTCCAATGGAAAAACGCCTTGGAGAGATGTCCAGAGCATCAAATAAAGAGCCGTCCCAAAGAATAAGAATGCCTCTGGAGTGCCCAATTGCATCAACAGCAGTCCAATTGAGAGAGGGACAATTCCGGAGGTTCCTAGTGAGAAGATCATCCGTAGCTTGACATTTTGTCTCCTGAAGGATTGCAATTGAGGGCTTGAATTGCGCAAGACAGTGATAAATAACAACCTGTTTGCAAACAGACCCAACTCCTGTCACATTCCATAAGACAATAATCATTTATTGTTCTTGTTTTGGACTCCCTCAGTTTTTTCATCTCCCGGTAAGTAGCCTTTGTATACGATCCCCATGATCCTTGCCAAATTCATCATTTGTTGCCAGGTTTCATCGTCATACCGGTGGCACCTTTCGTTTGGGTGGGGAAAAAGAATTTTGTTGAGTCCTGGCAGGCTTGCAACAACATTGGATTCACCTTGTTGGGGAGACCTGTTTTGACCCCTTCGACCGCGCTGATAGGTTGCTAGAATTGGGGGGGATGAGTTGGTAATACGAGGTCCAGCACCAGCATAGACTCAAAATCAGAGTGGTAGTTTTGTGCTGGTGGAGAGTCAGGAGGGGAGACATGAGGAGAAACTTTGTGTGTGTGTGTGTGTGTGTTGGGGGGGGCGTGGATGGCGTAACCTGTGGCTGGGTTTGCCACGAACTCAAGGAGGCCGAGTCAACACTTTGGGACTGGTTAAAGAGAGGGTTGTTTGTTAGGAATTAGACGCTCTAATTCCAAACTAACAAGAACAATAATAATAAACACAGAAGAAGGGAAAAAACAAGCACCGAAAAGCACAACAAGATTTATACAAGTTTGCCTCAAGGTGAGACTATGTCCTGTCTTCCGCCGCTATAGTAATCCACTATGAAGATGAAATAGTTTACAAGAGAAATCACACTTACAAGTGTTTCTCTCTAACCTCTTGAGCTGCAACTCGAGATGCTCCTCGGATTAAGATGATAAAACCCTAATAGTGGCGCCCCCAAATTTAAAGAGAAAGCTAGGGCAACCGCTTTACAAGAGTAAAATTCCCAAACTGCCCTTAATGAAACAACAGACAATATATTGTGGATCGGACGGGGGTTCCGCGACCAACTTAGCGTAATGCGTTAATTAGGCTCCACAACTTAACAATCTCCCAATTGGAGACTAATCCATCATCAATATCTCCTCTGCAGTGGCAACAACTTCTCAATCCTCAGAGAAGTCCAACTGAAGTTGAACACAACTTCGGTTTCTCGATCGTAACAGTCTTTGTCAGCATATCAGCCGGATTCTGACTTCCTTGAATCTTCTCAAGTGCTAAGACTCCATCCTTTAAAGCCGATCTGATGAAGTGATAACGCACCTGTATGTGCTTTGTTCTGGCATGATAAACGAGATTCTTTACTAAACGAATAACACTTTGACCGTCACAATACAACACATTCTTCCCATGTTTGAGACCTAATTCTTCCCAGAAAGACTGCAGCCATACCATCTCTTTGGTGGCTCCGGTCACGACGTCGTATTCTACCTCAGTGGTGGAAAGAGCAACTATCTTTTGCCACTTAGAGACCCAACTAACTTGTACCATCCAATGTGTATATATATCCAGTGGTACTCTTCCTGCCATCAATGTCTCCAGCCCAGCATCTACATAACCTTGTAATCCCAAGTTTGACTTTTTGAAACATAAGGTTGAGTCTGCAGTTCCTCTCAAATACTTGAGAATCCACATCACTGCTTCCCAATGTTGTTTACCTGGATTACTCATATATCTGCTCAAAACTCCTATTGCATGAGCTATGTCTGGTCTAGTACACACCATGGCATACATGAGATTGTCAATAGCAGAAGCATAAGGCACATTGGCCATGTTGGCTCGCTCTTGCTCTGTTGAAGGTGACTGCTCATTGGATAGCCTAAAGTGACTAGCCAAAGGAGTACTCACTGGTTTTGCATCATTCATGTTGAATTTGTTCAGCACCTTCTTCACATATTCTTCCTTGTGACAGTTTCAAGACATCAGCATCTCTAGTAATCCTCATCCCAAGGATTTGTTTTGCAGCACCCAAATCCTACATTGCAAACTTCTTCGACAACTCCCTTTTCAAATTATCTATTTCCTGTTTGCAAACACCTGCTATCAACATGTCATCAACATATAGCAGTAGAATGATGTAGGAGTCATCAAATTTCTTCACATAACAACAATGATCTGTCTGGCACCTCAAGTAACCATTACTACTTGTAAAGGTGTCAAACTTCTTATACCATTGTCTTGGAGATTGTTTAAGACCATACATGCTCTTTTGAAGTTTGCACACCATTTTCTCCTTTCCTTGTGCTTTGAAACCCTGTGGCTGCAGCATGTAAATTTCTTCCTCTAAATCACCATGAAGAAAGGTTGTCTTTACATCCAACTGCTCTAAGTGCAAGTCTTCATTTGCCACTAGTCTAAACACTATTCTAATAGTAGTCAATTTCACTACTGGAGAGAAAATCTGTGTAGTCAATGCCTTCTTTTTGTTGAAAGCCCTTTACCACCAGTCTTGCCTTGTACCGCTTGCTGCCATCATGTTCGTCTTTTATTCAGTACACCCACACCCATTTATTCTGCAAGGTCTTCTTTCCTTTTGGTAGTTCGGTCAACTGCCATATCTAATTGGATTGGATAACAATGAATCCATCTCATCTTACATGGTCAACTCCCATTTGGTTGATTCATCAACTTGCACGGCTTCCTCATAACTCTCTGGTTCACCTTTATCAGTCAACAAAATATAATTAAGTGCAGGGGAGTACCTCTATGGTGGTCTGCTAGTTCTAGCAGATCTCCTGAGTTCAGTCACAAGAATGTTCTGATTTACTTTTGGGGGTATGTTCTACTGGTCTTTCTGAGCAATATTCTCTAACTCAATAGCTGAAAGATCTCTCAACTAAATCACTTCAAACTTCTTGGCTTCATCACTTGTGCTTTTAAACTCTGTTCTCAACCTGTCTTTACACAAGGCATCTTCATTGAAGATCATGTCCTTGCTCCTCATAACCTTACGACTTTGGTCATCCTAGAAGCGATAACCAACTCGGTACCACCATAACCAATAAAAAAAACATATTTTAGATTTAGCATCAAGTTTACTTCTAACAGCAGAATCAATGTGAATATAAGAAACACAACCAAATACTTTCAAGAAAAAAAGGTTTACCTCTTTGTTGCTCCAAACCTCTTCTGGTATTTTGCAATCCAATGGTGTTGAGGGACCTCTGTTGATCAAATAGGCAAGAGTGCTAATAGCCTCAGACCAGAACATCTTTGGCAATCCCGCATGTAATCTCATGCTTCTAGCATGCTCGTTCAAAGTTTTGTTCATCCTCTCAGCCACACCATTCTGTTGAGGTTTTCCAGGAATAATCTTCTTCATCTTGATTCCATTATCAGCACAGTACCACTTGAAATCATCATCTATGTATTCTCCTCCATTATTTGACTGTAGGCACTTCACCTTCAAATATGTCTCATTCTCAACCATTGCTCTCCATCTCTTGAAGATATCAAAGATGTCGGATTTCTTTTTCAGGAAATAAACCCATACCTTTCGGTTTGCATCATCAATAAATGTCACATAGTAGTTAGAACCACCAAGGGAAGTAACAACTGAAGGCCTCCACACATCAGTGTGAACCAACTCCAATTTTGATGTCTGTTGTTCTTTTCCAGCCTTAGAAAAGCTAACCCTTTTCTGCTTGTTAAAAATACAACCTTCACGCAAACTGTTGTTTACAGTTTTCAACCTTGGTAGCTTCCCTTTGTATTGAAGCACTCTTATTCCCTTCTCACTCATGTGATCGAGCCTACAATGCCACAAGTCAGAATCAGTAACAGCATCAGCAACTGCAACCGTGTCTCTACAACTGGAAGTGATGTAAAGAGTTCCAGTTTTAACTCCTCGTGCAACAACCATGGATCTCTTTGTGACTTTCCAGGTAGCACCGTTAAAAGTCACATTATGATCTTCTTCATCAAGTTACCCTACTGAGATCAGATTACGCATAAGTTTTGGTACATGTCTCACCTTGTGAATATTTCACACTGTCCTGTTTGACATCCTCAAACTGACATTACCAATACCGACAATATCCAAAGGTTCTCCATCAGCAAGATACATCTTCCCATGATCTCAAGCAACATAATTCTCCATGATCTCACGATGTGCGGTGGTGTGAAAAGACACTCCTGAATCTAAAACCCAAGAGTCAATAGGGCAAGCTATCAACCGAAAAGCGTAAAACATCTTGTACCTCTTTAGTCACCGCATTTGCAACATCCTTTTTCTTTTCATCTTCCTTCGGTGCTCTGGAGTTCTTCTTTATGTGACCAGACTTGCCCCAATTCCAGCATTTCACATTCTTTTCGAATTTGGACTTGCTACTACCATTCCTTGATTTCCCTCTATCATTGCCCTTGTTGGAATTCCTCTCGAAGTTTCTGCCCCTAGTATTGACACTTAGGGTAGAATTAGATGTTGACGATTCTCTAGAGTCCTTTCTACGAACTTCTTCCGCGAGAATGGTATCCTAAACATCATTAAAGATCAACTTCCCATTGCCTACAGAGTTGTTGACCGCATCCCTCATAGGCTCCCAACAATTTGGCAAAGATGCCAAAAAAATTAAAACACGAACCTCATCATCAAATTTAATTTGAACGGATGTCAATTGATTGACAATCGTGATAAACTCATTCAAATGCGATGCAACTGATGCATTTTTTGTCATCTTTAAATTGAAGAGTTTTTTCATGAGATATACCTTATTATTTGCGGATGGCTTCTCATACATGTCAGATAGAATCTTCATCATCCTCGCAGTGTTTTCTCTGACTTCACGTTGTGAGCAACGTTCTTCGATAGTGTTAACCTGATTACTCACACTTGTCTATCGAGGAGGTTCCACTCATATCTTTCATACATTCTGGTTTCATATCCAGAAGTGGTGCTTGTAGCTTTTTACTGTACAGATAATCTTAGATTTGCATCCTCCAGAACGCAAAATCCATACCATCAAATTTGTTGATTCCAAGTGTTGTTCCTTCTCCACTAGCCATTGCTCTCAATCACAAACCAAAGCTCTGATACCACTTGTTAGGAATTAGACGCCCTAATTCCAAACGAACGAGAGCAATAATAATAAACGTGGAACAAGGGAAAAAACAAACACGACGACCTTACCGCGAAGGTCGATCCGCATACCAACTCGGCGTAAGGCGTTGATTAGGCTCCACAACTTAACAATCTCCCACTTGGAGACTAATTCATCATCAATATCTCCTCTGCAACGGCAATGGCTAGTTCACACCATGACATACATGAGACTGCCAATAGCAGAAGCATAAGGCAGCACATTGGCCATATAGGCTCGCTCTTGCTCTGTAGAAGGTGACTGCTCCTTAGATAGCCTAAAGTGAGTAACCAAAGGAGTACTCATTGGTTTTGCATCGTTCATGTTGAACTTGTTCAACACCTTCTTCACATATTCTTCTTGTGACAATTTCAAGACATTAATATCTCTAGTAATCCTCATCCCAAGGATTTGTTTTGCAGCACCCAAATCCTTCATTGCAAACTTCTTGGACAACTCCCTTTTCAACTTATCTATTTCCTGTTTGCAAGCACCTGCTATCAACATGTCATCAACATATAGCAGTAGAATGATGTAGGAGTCATCAAACTTCTTCACTTAACAACAATGATTTGCCTGGCACCTCAAGAAACCATTACTACTCATAAAGGTGTCAAACTTCTTATACCATAGTCTTGGAGCCTGTTTAAGACCATACAAACTCTTTTGTAGTTTGTAGTTTGCAAACCATTTTCTCCTTTCCCTGTGCTTTGTGGCTGCATCATGTAAATTTCTTCCTCCAAATCACCATGAAAAAAGATTGTCTTTACATCCAACTGCTCTAAGTGCAAGTCTTCATTTGCCACTAGTCCAAGCACTATTCTAATAGTAGTCAATTTCACTACTGGAGAGAAAATCTCAGTGTAGTCAATGCCTTCTTTTTGTTGAAAACCCTTATAACCAGTCTTGCTTTGTACCGTTTGCTACCATCATGTTCATCTTTGATTCGGTACACCCATTTATTCTGCAAGGCCTTCTTCTCTTTTAGTAACTCGATCAATTGCCTTGTCTGATTGGATAACAGTGAATCCATCTCATCCTTCATGGCCAACTCCCACTTGGTTGATTCATCAACTTGCACGGCTTCCTCGTAACTCTCTGGTTCACCTTTATTAGTCAATAGAATATAATTCAGCATAGGGGAGTACCTCTGTGGTGGTCTGCTAGTTTTGGCAGATCTCCTGACTTTAGTTACATGAATGTTCTGATTTATTTTTGGGGGTATGTTTTCTTGGTCTTCCTGAGCAATATTCTCCATGTCAATAACTGGAAGATCTCTCAACTGAATCACTTTAGACTTCTTGGCTTCAACACTTGTACTCTCAGACTCTGTTCTCAACATGTCTTTATACAGGGCACCTTCATTGAAAACCACATCCTTGCTCCTGATAACCTTACGACTTTGGTCATCCTAGAATCGATAACCAAACTCGGTACCACCATAGCCAATAAAGAAACATATGTTAGATTTAACATCAAGTTTACTTCTAACAACAGAATCAATGTGAATATAAAAAACATAACCAAACATTTTCTAGAAAGAAAGGTTTACTGCTTTGCCGCTCTAGACCTCTTCTAGTATTTTGCAGTCCAATGGTATTGAAGGACCTCTGTTGATCAAATAGGCAACGGTGCTAATAGCCTTAGATCAAATCTTTGGTAATGCCGCATGTAATCACATGCTCAAGGTCTTGTTCATCCTCTCAGCTACACACTATTCTGTAAGGTTTTCAAGGAATGGTCTTCTTCATCTTGATTCCATTATCAACACAGTACCGCTTGAAATCATCATCTATGTATTATCCCCCATTATTTGACTGCTAGCACTTCACCTTCAAATCTGTCTCATTCTCAACCATTACTCTCCATCTCTTGAATGCATCAAAGACATCAGATTTCTTTTTCAGGAAATAAACCCATACCTTTCAGCTTGCATCATCAATAAATGTCACATAGTAGTTAGAACCACCAAGCTAAGTAACAGTTGAAGGCCCCCACACATTAGTGTGAACCAATTCCAATTTAGCTATCTTTTGCTCCTTTCTAGTCTTAGAAAAACTTACCTTTTTTCTGCTTGCCAAAAATACAACCTTCACACAAACTGTTGTTTACAGTTTTCAACCCTAGTAGCTTCCCTTTGGACTGAAGCACTTTCATTCCCTTGTCACTCATGTGACCGATCCTATAATGCCACAAATCAGAATCAGTAACAACATCAGCAACTACAACTGTCTCTGCAACTGGAAGTGATGTAAAGAGTTCCAGTTTTAACTCCTTGTGCAACAACCATGGCTCTCTTAGTGACTTTCTAGGCAGCACCATTAAAAGTCACATTATGACCTTCATCATCAAGCTGCCCTACTGAGATCAGATTATGCATTAGTTTTGGTACATGTCTCACCTTGTGAATTTTCCACACTAACCCGTTTGACATCCTTAAACTGATATTACCAATACCGACAATATCCAAAGGTTCTCCATCAGCAAGATACACCTTCCTATGATCCCCAACAACATAATTCTCCATGATCTCACGATGTGAGGTAGTGTGAAAAGAAACTCCTGAATCTAACACCCAAGAGTCAATAGGGCTATCAACCAACAAGAGTAAAGCATCTTGTACTTCTTCAGTCACCGCATTTACAGCATCACTTTTCTTTTCATCCTTCTTCGATGCTCTGCGGTTCTTCTTTATGTGACTAGATTTGCCACAATTCCAGCATCCCGCATTCCTTCTGAATTTGGACTTGCTTCTACCATTCCTTAACTTCCCTCTACCATTGCCCTTGTTGGAATTCCTCTCAAAGTTCCTGCCCCTAGTATCGACATTTAGGGCAGAGTTAGATGTTGATGATTCTCCGGAGTCCTTTCTACGAACTTCCTCTATAAGAATGGTATCCCAAACATCATTAAAGATCAATTTCCCTTTGCCTACAGAGTTGCTAACCGCAACCCTCATAGGCTCCCAACAATTTGGCAGAGACGCCAAAAGAATTAAAGCATGAACCTCATCATCAAATTTAATTTGAATGAAGGTCTGTTGATTGACAATCGTGCTGAACTCATTCAAATGTGATGCCACTGATGTATTTTCTGTCATCTTTAAATTGAAGAATTTTTTTTCATGAGATGTATCTTATTATTTGCGGAAAGCTTCTCATACATGTCGGACAAAATCTTCATCATCCCCATTGTGGTTTTCTCCGACGCCATGTTGTGAGCAACGTTCTTCGATAGTGTTAACCGGACTACACCCAACACCTGTCTATCGAGGAGATTCCACTCATCATCTTTCATACCATACCATCAAACTTATTGATTCCAAGTGTTGATCCTTCTCTGCAAGTCATTGCTCTCAATCACGAACCAAAGCTCTAATACCACTTGTTAGGAATTGGACGCCCTAATTCCAAACTAACAAGAGCAATAATAATAATCGCGGAAGAAGGAAAAAAACAAGTACGAGAACAAAACAAAACAAGATTTATACAAGTTCGCCTCAAGGTTAGACTACGTTCTGTCTTTCGCCGCTATAGTAATCTACTATGAAAATGAAATAGTTTACAAGCAAAATTGCACACTTACATGTGTTTTTCTCTAACCTCTTTTCAGCCACCTACTGATGATCTTACTCCGGGTGATTAATGATAAAACCCTAATAGTGCCCCCCGCCCCTCCCCAATTATAAAATGAAAACTAGGGCAACCTCTTTACAAGAGTGAAATTTCCAAACTGCCATTAATGAAACAGCAGTCAATATATCGTGGATTTGGCGGGGGCTCCTCGCCCCCTTCCAACCCCCATGATGACCTTACCGTGAAGGTCAATCCACCGACTCAGTGTAAGGCGTTGATTAGGCCCCACAACTTAACATTGTCGACATGGCAGTTGGGTGGAGAGTTATGGAGGGGTGTTAGTTGAAGTTTGGTTCTTTTTGAGTAATATTGGGTAATAAAGGGGTGCTATCGTTTGGTTCGGGTGCTGGTGGAGGGAATTGAATAGAAAGGTTGTCAGGAAAAGAGGGAAGTTCACAGGAGGACCTGCATAAAGGAAAAGCAGTTGACACAGTGCAGGAAGTATTGATGAGAGGGACTATAGTGACAGGTGAGATGGTAGACATGGTGACAGGGGTGCTGGCATGTATGCCAGGTTTGTCAGCTGGAAAAACAGGAGTTGCAGAGCAGCTCAGGTACAGTGGGTTTGAATTTGAAGTGGAGTGTGGCAGAGAGGTTGATGAGTCCGAGGTGGCCATTGATGTGCTGGGTTGGTTGGGTCGACTCGGTCGATACTGGTTGTTGGGATTGGTGGAGACAGACTTTTCTTCTGTTGGAAAGGAAACGCCGGAGAGTCACCAGTGGACATGTCACCGAAAATGATTTTAATCCAAAAGAAGTCTGCTCCCACGATGATTTTGGAGAAAGAGAGGCCCTCCTAGTGAAGCATCGGAGCAATGAACAGCATAGCAACGTCGAGTGTGGCCATACTTATCGTGTCTTCTGCCAGCCTAATCAATTTGCCGAAAGACCTGGCAATGCGTCTGAAGGTATCCTCCGACCAGGGCTCTGTTGGTAGACCCCAGATTGAGATCCACTGTCCGAAGGGGCTGTTGGAATGAGAGGCAAGCCATTCCGTTTTGGTTGCGAGACCAGTATAGTCACTCGGGGAGATGTGAAGAGTAGCAGATTTGTCCTCTGAGGATTGAAACCGGATGAGCCATCGAAGAGAGCTCAAAAGTGAAACAGTCGATGATTACACGGAAACCGGTGGAAGGAAGATGGTGGGTTGGGCCAGTTTAGAGAAAGCAGGGGGACGAAGCTGTGTTGACACGAAGGGGGGGGGGGGGGGGGGGGGGATGATCACGATTGTTGAGCGGGACAGTGGGAGAAGCCAAAGGAAAGGCTGGGTCGATAAAATGGCTTGACTGGAGGAGGTGATGAAAACTGTCATGAAAAGAAGACCAGGTAAAGGAAGCTTCCGCAAGCTCAGGAAAGTAGATTCTGGCCATGACAAGGTCGCCTCTGCATTGGACAATCTTGCATTCTCTGGTATTTCTATGCCGGAAGACAGAGAGAGAAAGATATAGCCCACACACTGAATTCCACGAGTTTTGCCCCCGAAGAAGCATCCCCAGTGATATCGTCGAAATGCTGGAGGAAGAGGTTCTCCACAGACACAAGGATCGAGATGAAGGATCACTTCCCATTGTTTCTTACCGTAATGCGGATAAATCGTCCATTCCTGTCTGTAAAGGTACTCTACCACAGCTCTGTGCTGCTGAAAGAAAACCAGTGTCTTGAATCATATTTTGGCTCCATCCCTCTCTGTTTTTGTTTCTACAGTGTCGTCCATCCATTACGATCACTATCCGATACACTGCCATGTTCTCCGTAGTCATCATCCTGCTGGATAGCCGAAGAAGCACCTCGCACAAGCTCGGGAGTGATGATCCCGTCACCATCATCGGAGCAGAGGGGAGAATCTTCCACGGTTGCTGTCGAGGTCTGTTGTGGCTCCTTGTCTGGTCGGAGACGGGAGCGCCGGTCTTGTTGTTCCTCGCCTACTCCCAAAGCATCGAACTCCAGAGTTCCCATTCCTATCCTAATTGATATCTCAAATATCATTTGACAACTTTTTTTTTTTTCTTGGCCTAACTTTTACCTCAAATATGTGATAGTTTTTATATGTTATGTATCCTTCATATGTAGCTGGCAATACGGACATTGTTAGGGGAAAAAAGGTTTTTTGAGGTTAATGAGATGAATTTGTGCATATTATGTAAGATTTTCTCATTCCTTAGCTGTATAACGTTATGGGGTCTCCTTGGATGATTCTTCTTTATCCCTCATGCTACTGGTGCTCCCAACAAAGAAATAAACTAGCTATTTGTTTTCATTTTATAATCACTTCAACTTATCTGTAAGTTTGGGTTATTTTTTTATAGGGAAGACACAGTGGTGGACCCATGTTGAACTTCTCAACAGAGTCTAGTTCACCACTCGGCCAGAGTGCTGTATATAATGCTCAGATTCCAAATGGACAAAATAGGAGTTCACTTAGTCCGGCAGGCTCTGTGGATGAAGTTTGTTCGAAGTTAGCTTCTGGCAACAAGTACTTGGAACCACAGGATGTACACAGAGATATTGGTGCTTCATCACAAGAGGGGGTTCATCATGCACTGCGAAGGCTTGTAGCACAGTTGAGTTTAGATAATGGTGATGATGCCGTGTCTTACATGGAAAAACTTCCTCCATACTCCAACCAGGATGAGGAGTCAAAATACTCTGGAATTCTTGACCATGGAAGGGAACGACTCAGGCCAAGTAGTAAGCAAGATGACATTAGGAATATAATGTTGCCTCAGTGTGAAGGTTGGTTTACTGCTAGTTTTGTTTTGTTTCAAACTCTTCTTTCCTGAATGGTGGTTTTAAGAAAATATTAAGAAAGAGAGGAAGATTTACTATGATTCATGCTTGGTCATTGCTGTTGACGGTGTGTTCTTGAACTAAATAAATGTGCAGGGACTTTCTTCTTTATTATCAAGAAATGAAAGAACTAAAAGAAGTTGTTTTTCTTAACTAATTTGGAAAAAATTAATATGGAAAATGTCAGCAGTCAATAGCCTTATATACCAAGTTAGTAAATAGAAAAGAGGGGGCAAATAACAATGAATATATACTTTTGGTCAAGACAATCCTGATTGCTGGAGCTGGGCCCTAGACAGCACTCTTGCTTTCTGAATGTAGTTTGTGGTGTGAAACACACTATAATAGGTGTCTCAAGCCCAAACACAAGGCTACCAGAATTCCCAGAAAGAGAAGGCAAGGATGGTTCAAGGAGTAGGTATCTACTTTTGGAAACTGGTATTGCGGTATCTTTTTACAAATAGCTGCTCATCTGAACTTGTCCACTATAAAGTAGTAATGGTTGGCCATACAAAGGAGGTCCTTGTTTAAATTATTTAAATTATGACCACTCTTTTGTTTTCTTTTACATGATTTTCTTGTTTGGATACTGCATTAGCACATAAATTTATGAAGAAAATATGTGCAAAGTTCAGTATTTTGATTTTAAAGTATTATTTGTATTGAGCTTAATTGATTTTCTCTGTAGGTGACACAATGGTCCTTCAGGGTCAACATTCTGTTATCGATTCCTGGATAGATATGTTTGAAAAGTTCCCAAGTTCATCTGGCATTAATCCCCAAGGGCAAAGTTTTGATAAATTGGGCCTGAACGATGTCCCTGACTCTTCTAAGGTAGGAAAGCTTGAGTTTGAATCAGGGTTTCTTGCCAAAGTTAAAGTTGTTTTGCAACAAGAGAGTATGTTCCTGTTTTGCTAATATAATTGTCTCCCTGGTGTCCATCATTCTATTTTTCACCTTGTCAAAGTTCAGATTTCTGCACTTGAGAAGGTTAAAGGAAGAGTACAAGAAGAGGAGAAGAAGAGTGGAAGAGAGAGAGAACTGATGCAAGTCAGGCAGTCTCCTTAGGAGCTTTAATTGACCCCTAACCTTCTATTATTTATCACTTAAGTGTAGTTACATTACAGAGACAATTATGTCTCCTCATAACAATAACACATCTTAGCATCTAGGTACTTGCTAATTACTGACATAACTCAACTATAATGAAACTAGAGACTTCTTCTAATTAAGAAAGACATAAAAACACATATATAATAGTGTGAAAAGACATAAATACCCTTAAACCTTAATTCTCAATACACGTTATAGATTAAAAAAAAAAGATGAGATGGATCTAATTAAAGAAAGTTCATTGACTTCGACTAATAGATTTTTTTTTGAATGTTGATTATACATGCATGCACCCCCTATTTGACTTACTCCGGAAATCCTCATGTGAGCACTGACCCAAAGGCCTAAGTCAAAAAACTTATAAAATTTCAGAAAATATTTTGATCGCTGTACAAAAAAATTTATTGTTTCCAGCAGAAGACCATTTTATCCTTATGAAGAGAGAAAAGATAGGGATGCAGATGCCCTATTCCTGATATTCATTGGATTAGAAGCATGATCAAATTCAGATATTCATAGTTTGATCGAAGTGAACATTCTTACAATAGATGGTCTATGATGAGATTTGCTCTCTTTCAAGATGGGTAGCTTTTGTTGCGAATTGTTATAGATGGGTCTAGATCAATCTAAAAATGACTAGCCAAGTTAAGGGGACCATTTATCAACTAATAACCATAGGATATTTTCTTAACACTTATCTATGTGGGACTATCTTATTAACACTCCTCACAACTAGACATATACAAATGGACCATGGGATGGAGATATAGACAATAGAACTGGGTACAAACTAAATGCCAGGCACTTCTCCCTCGGTAGGCGATAGCTTATCCATGGGAACACCAAAGAGGGCACACATGAATTAGTTTGCTTTGGGGTTTTAAAACGTGCATGGGAATGTCCTCCTAGAACAAAGGAGGTCATCTAATTTATTAAAAGACGTGTAATAAGAACACATTGCCTGAGAATGCTTTAGGGACATCATTTGGAACAACATAGTTCAGCCACATCCAAAACTTGTCGATTCTTCATTTAAGCAACCATTTTTGTTATAGGGTATAAACACACGATGTTTGAAAGAAAATTCCATTTGATGTTCAAAGAAGCAAGTTATGATTCATGAATTCATTCCCATTATTAGAATGGAAAACACGAAGTGAAACACTAAATTTTGTTTTTGAGAGAAATGTGTGAATATATTACTAAGAAGAGAGAGAATACGATACCTATCTAGAAAGGTTTTCCTCCACAACAAGATGTTGGAGGGAAATACCCTTTTTAGCTTGAGCGTCGGCTAAATGATTAGCCGATCTTGGAATATGATTCCACTTACACTGAATTTCAGAAATTAAAGTACAAACATCTTCAAATAACTCCCAATGATGCCATGGAGGTTTTGAAGGCTTTGTGCACCAACTGATAATAAATTTTGAATCACCTTCAACTTGGAGGACTCCCTTCAGCTTTTGCTTGAAAAGTTTCAGCCTGTTGTACAACCCATATAACTCAGCACTTGTTGAATCTGATATCCCAATTGGACCCGCATACGAGAAAAGAAGGTTCACATTTTCATCATGAATTACTCCACCATATCCAGCAGGACCTGGACAACTTAGCGCACTACCATCGAAATTTAATTTGAAGTGACCTGCTGGAGGTCTAGACCATATTACCATTTCAGGAGTTTTAGTCGGAGAGGACATTTCTGCAATAATTTGCCAGTTTTCGCACAAGTTTGATCCTTGTAAATTGCAAAATTCCTTTCGTAAGAGGATACTTGCCCTATGATTCCGTCACAGAGAATTTTCCATGGAAGAGATTTCTGATTAAATTTTTTGTTTTTCTCTCTTTCCATAAATTCCAGACCATGTACCCAACATAACAAAATATTAATATTTTCCCCAATTTTGGAAGATGAGCGCTTATCGTAGTGAAGATTGTGATGGGCAATATTTTAATCCTGTTTTGTTCATCAGTTCGGTCCAGACCAAATGTGCATACTCGCCATGCAACAGGGTGTGATCTGCGGTTTCAGGAGATATATTACAGAACGGCACAATGGGTTAGGAACACTATTCCCGCGTCGTAACAAAGCGTCTGAAGTTAAGAGTTTCTTACGAAAAACGGTTCAGATAAAGAACCTTGTGCACGGAGGAATGTGTAAAGACCATGCAAAGGCAGCTGGATGTGCTGCTTGATTTGTTTGGGTGGAGATCATGTGGTTATAGGCAGAAGTAGTAGAGAACATACCTTGTCTGCTCGGCGTCCAAATGATTGTATCGGATGAGTTTTTTATTTTTATTGTTTACCAGATCAGCTGCTTCCAAAGCTTCGGCATCAGTCAACGCTCGCCTGAGATGTAAGTTCCAATTGCCCGAGGTCAGCCGTTGCTAAAAAACCATCGCATTCTGAGTTCTTGACAGTTGATAAATACATCCATGGCTATCCTTAAGGCAGCTTGAACCAACCCACCAGTCAGTCCAAAACTTAGTTTCACTGCCAGAACCAATAAAGCATTTGACCGCAGATTTAAAAACAGGAAGGAGTTGGGCAATTTTCTTCCATACGGGGGATAACATGTAAAGTCTCCCGCTGTCAATCCATCACCCATTGTCTTTCCCAGATTTAACTTCTACCATTTTCCGCCATAACAGATTGGGTTGCATATTATATTTCCATATCCACTTCAAGAGTAAGGCTTTGTTCGTTGTTGCAATATCCCGAATCCCGAGACCCCCCATAGTAATAGGTTTACAAACGTCATCCCATTTTACAAGACTATACTTTCTTTCCCCATTTGGCCCATCCCATAAGAATCTTCTTTTTAAGAGCTCTATTCTATTTCGAACAGAGGCAAGACAATGGTATAAAGATAGAAAGTAAGTGGGAATACCATGTAGGCAGAATTTGATAAGAACCAACTTACCAGCTTTGGATAAAAATTTGCCTTTCCAAGATGCGAGACGGTTTTCAAGGCGTTCAACAACAGGGAACCAGGCATTCTTTGTAGGCAAGACCGGAGTCAGAGGCAAGCCCAGATAAGTGCAAGGAAGTGACGCAACCGTACACCCCAAATAACTTGCCATCGAATTTAGCACTGAAGTTTCAATATTAAATCCAATGATTGAAGTTTTTGCCCAGCTTACCTTTTGAGTAGTTGTTAATTCAAAAATGTTCAGCACTGCTTTCATGTGAGAAACTTGCCTCATAGACCCTTCTCCAAAAAGGATTGTATCATCAGCATACTGTAAAATCTGGATGTCTTGGTTTGGGTCTTCAGAGACGGGACTTAACCAACCCGAACGTTTAGCAAAACGGAGCATTGAGACAAGGTACTCACCAATGAGAGTAAACATGAAAGGTGATAAAGGGTCACCTTGTCTAATCCCCCTGGATGCTTTGAAGTAACCGTGCGGCTTTCCCTTTACAAGGACAGAATAAGGTGTAGAAATACAGCTCCTCGTCCAAAATTTCCACCTTGTGCCAAATCCCATTTGGTCAAAAAGGTGATCAACGAGTTTCCAATCAACCCGGTCAAAAGCTTTCTCAAAATCTATTTTCAGAACAAACCTAGGTTGGGCAGAATTTTTTAAAGAATCTAAAAGTTCATGAGCCGTCATAGAAGAGTCCAAAATATTCCTATCTTGGATGAAAGCGCTTTGACAGGGATTGATAACCTTCAGAAGGATGGCATTGAGCCGATTTGTCAGGAGACGACCAATGATTTTGTAAGAACTAGTGGTGAGGCTAATGGGACGAAATTCTTGGGGTAACTCAGTATTTAACTTTTTTGGGACAAGAGCAATAAAAGACTCACCGATTCCTCATGAGTTATGCCAACTTGGTGGAAATTGTGGATAAAAGCATTGATATCGTTTTTTATCAGATCCCAAAAACAATGGTAAAACTCACTGTTAAAGCCATCTGGTCCCGAAGCTTTGTCTTTTGGCAAGCCGAGGACAGCCAAATCGATTTCATCAGATGTGAAAGGCTTTTCCAGTTCTGCAGTGTCATCAGAGGAAATACGTTGGAAATCGAGCTGTTGGAGCTTAGGTCTGTTGTAACTTTCTTTTGAATACAGGTCTGTGAAATACTTCACCAGAAGGTTAGAAATGGTGGTATTATCCGTTATCACTTGGTCTTCATGACAGAGTGAAGTGATACGGTTAGTCCTCCTCCTGGCCGAAGCGATGGAATGAAAAAACTTTGTGTTCCCATCTCCTTCGGCCATCCATTGAAATCTAGCACGTTGTTTCCAACGAACAGATTCTGAACGAAGAAAGTTCAAATATTCTATATTTAATTGATTTCTAACAAGTAAATTAGAAGGAGAGGTTGACCTTTGTTCTTCAAGTAAGTCCAGCTCAGATATGTGGCGACGAATCAATTCTTTCCCGGAAGCAACTGCTATTCGGTGATTTTTTGCCCATAATCGGATCTTTGCCTTGAGAGCTTTGAGTTTCAGAGGAAGAGCCCAGCCCGGGTTTGGATGAGTCTCCTGCTCAAGCCACCAGTTTTTGAGGGAAGGAATGAATGACTCGGCCAATATCCAAGCATTTTCAAAGCGGAAGGGGGATCGTCCCCATGCAACTGGACGAGTATTGATTTGAATAGGCCAATGATTGGATCCAATTTTGTTTAGGACTTGGCCAGAGATGTTAGGGAAAAGTTGGCTCCATTCATTGTTGACAAAAAAACGGTCCAGCTTAGACAAAACATGTGGGGTCTGACAATTTGTCCAGATGAATTTTTTCCCCGAGAGGGGAATCTCAGAGAGACCAAGACTTCTAATGAAATCGGAGAAGACTCTCATTAAAGATGAGGTTCTGGTGGCAGGAGGGTTTTTATTTGAGCAGAGAAGAGTAGCATTGAAGTCTCCGGCCAATAGCCAGGGGAGGTCCCATAATTGAATGAGTTGGAAGAGTTCCTCCCAGAAAGATGCCCGGTCACAGTGTCGAGTAGGCCCATAGATGCCAGCTAGCGCCCATGAGGTTCCAAGGGTGTGATCATGAAAGCGCAGACCGATTAAAAAATGACCCGACATAACGGAAATTGCATCAACTGCTTTTGGATCCCCAATGACAACGATGCCACCGGAATGTCCAATCGCATCAACATTGGCCCACGCAAGATCCGAGTCATACCATAATTCACAGGCAAAAGAGTAATCAAAAGATTGCAGCTTTGTTTCAAGAAGAATTACTATTTTTAGCTTACAATAAAAAAGGGCTGCTTTGGTGAGTGCTCGCTTTGACTGAGAACAAAGTCCTCTAACATTCCAAGATAGCACGATCATGAAGAACGTGGGGTGGTGATATTCTGTGCCGTCTCGCTAGCTTCCAGGTAGTATGAACAAAGAATTGTTGCCAACTTCGTCATTTCCGAAAAGTCCTCTGGTGGGAAGTTTTCTTGTTCCAGCAGAAACTGGAGTAGATCATCCCGCTGACTGGCTGGAGTTAGCGTGGTTGGGTTTAAAATTGGTGGAAGGTCAGACCAAATAGCGGGGCTCCATAGGGGAAGACTGGAGGAAGTTCAAACCAAGAGGGAGGGATTTCCATAGGGAGGACTGGAGAGAAATTTTGTGGGGGTGGAGGTGGGGGGGAGGTATAATGATGGTGAGACTCAGAGGAGTTGATGTGATCAGGTGGGGGGTAGTCGAGGTTGATGGTCCTCGGGAAGTGGGGGTTGCAGAGGTGGCGTGTAAAAAAGGTGTGATGTCAGTAGTTTTGGATGTGAAGAGTGAAAAGGTGATTTTTGGTGGGGAAGAGAGATTGGCCGGGGCTCGAGAGGGGGGCTGACATGATTTATCTTATGGGATTTGATGCGGGTAGGGTGGAGGAGGGGGGTTGATGTAGCAGTGCTGCGGGGAGTAGAACTGAGGGAACGTATAATGATGATGGGACTCATAAGAGGAGTCGGCGTAATCAGGTGGGGGGTTGCCGAGGTTGAGGTTGGTGGAGGTTGAGGTTGAGGTTGGTGTAGGTTTAGACAACGGAGGAGGGATTTCCGTAGGGAGGACTGTGGGAGGCAATTTTTGTGGGGGGAGGTGGCTTTAGCTTTTCCTTTCTTCCTTTTTCTAGAGTAAGTGTAGGTGAAGGGGGTTATGGAAGACCTTTTTTCAGCTTCACGTTGGGGGGTAGTGGCAGGAAATTTGGTTTTGGACCTTGAGGCTTCCATGGTGGGGTGCGGATTGAGTATCTGAAGGGGGGTGGGGCAAAGGATGGAGGGGGAGTGGATATTTAAAGTGGTTGGGGAGTCATTGGGGGGACCGAAGTCCCAGGTGGGATTTGAGTTGGATGTGAGCTTTTTGGGAGTCGAAAAGACCTATAGCTTGGACCTTATTGCTCTGAATGTTAGTGTGGAAAGTCCCACAGGTCATTTCAGGAAAGATGTTGCGGTTATTAGTTGGGAAACGACCTCCTAACTGTTAGGAATTATATGCCCTAATTCCAAACTAACGAGAGCAATAATAATAAACGCGGAAGAAGGGAAAAACAAACATGGAAAAACATAACAAGATTTATACAGGTACTTCTCAAGGTGAGACTACGTCCTGTCTTCCGCTGCTGCAGTAATCCACTATGAAGATGAAATACTTTACAAGAGAAATCGCACACTTACAGGTGTTTCTCTCTAACTTCTCAGGCTGCAACTTGAGATGCTCCTTAATATAAGATGATAAAACCCTAATAACGGCGCCCCTCAATTATAAAGAGAAAATTAGGGCAACCGCATTACAAGAGTGAAATTCCCAAACTGCCCTTAATGAAATAAAAGTAAATATATCGTGGACTGGGCGAGGGCTCTGCCCCCTACACCCCCGGGAAGGGAGCTTCCTGCCCCCCTTCCAACCCCCACGACAACCTGACCGCGCAGGTCAATCCGTGACCAACTCAGCGTAGGGCATTAATTAGGCTCCGCAGCTTAACACTAACTTCGGCTAGTCATTTTGGGGTGTATTAAGAGTGCTAATTATATTTCAGATTCTTTAGTTTGGTTGGGGGTTGATTTACATGATATTGTTATACGTGATTCATTTCCTTTATGTTAGGAATTAGATGCCCTAATTCCAAACTAACGATAGCAATAATAATAATCGCAGAAGAAGGAAAAACAAGCACGGAAAAACAACAAGATTTATACAGGTTCGCCTCAAGGTGAGACTACGTCTTGTCTTCCACCGCTGCAGTAATCCACTATGAAGATGAAATAATTTACAAGAGAAATCGCACACACTTACAGGTGGTTTTTCTCTAACCTCTCTCGGCCGCAACTGATGATCTTACTCGGGATGATAAAACCCTAACAACGGTGCCCCCAAATATAAAGAAAAATTAACACTTTAGGCGTTGATTAGGCTCCACAACTTAACACTTTAGGCGCGGCATGAGTTGTATACTTGATTTTTAGGGTTACTTGATACCTTCATTCTGTATCCTTGTATATTCTTTGTTTAATGAATTTTTTCACTGTACTAACAAAAGTCATAAGATCTATAATTAGGAAGCTTGTTGGCAAGTTGTTTTCTCGGTTTAAATAAGTACTTCGACCGATATTAGGAATTCAATTTGGAGCCAGATTAGTTTCCCTTAGATTAAATTGTTGGTGTTTGAAAAAGTAAAACATGGAGAAAAGAGGGAAGTAATTGAGAGAGAGAAGAGAGGAATAAAGACTCTTGAAATTGCCCCTCTTCACTTAAGTGGACTTAATCCCTTATATGTCCCACTACACTTACTAGAATCACATGAAATTTAGACCTGACATATTAAAACATGTTGAACAAAGTAACATATGCTCTACGAAATACAAAATATCTAAAATGGCCAAACTGCCCTTCTCTAAGATTTTCAACATTCCCCCTCAAGTTGAGGCGTATATATCCATGAGATTCGGTTTATTGCAGAAAATCCCAAATTCACGCGTCCCCAAGGCCCTTGTAAACATATTTCCAATCTGGTCACAGGATCGTACATATGGTGTAACCACTTTTCTTCATCACTGCATCTCTTATAAAGTGAGGATCATACATATGGTGTAACCACTTTTCTTCATCACTGCATCTCTTATAAAGTAACGGTTTAGTTCAATATGTTTTGTCCTCTCATGAAACACTGGATTTTTGGCAATTATTGTCACAATACATAATCATTGGCTCATCTTCTTGAAGATTGAATTTTTTGACTATAGATCTTACCCATTTCAATTCACTACCAGTATCGGCCATAGGTCTGTATTCTGCCTTAGCACTAGAGCGAGCCACAACATTTTGCTTCTTGTTTTTCCAATTGATTAAATTTCCTCCCAAAAATACACAGTACCCAGTGGTGGATTTTCTATCAAGTTTGGATCCAACGTAATTTGCATCTGAAAAGGCTTCAAATCTTATATTACCATGTAGTTTACAGAACAAACATTTTCCTAGGAGCTCCTTTCAGATACCTCAAAATTCTTTGTGCAGCCTCAAGATGAGTTTTGTGTGGACATTCCATAAACTGACTAACCACACTCACAGATGAGGAAATGTTTGGATGAGTCACTAAAGCATATATGAGTTTGCCAACAAACCTGCGAAATATTGTTTTATCTCTAAGTTCTTCACTTTCTCCATCATGTAAATCATGTCCAACTTCATGGGAGTTTCAACTGGTCTAGCTCCCAGTAGTCCATATTCTTATAGCATATCAGTAATATATTTCCTCTGGGTTAGAACAACTCCGACCTTGCTTCTAGCTACTTCAATTCTCAGAAAATATTTCAAAGAACCTAGATTCTTGGTTTGAAAATACTTTACTAAATAAAACGTTACCTCCTCAATACCTCTTACATCACTTCTAGATAAGATGGTGTCATCCACATACACTATTAGTACCACAATTCCAAATGATCTCCTCAAGATAAAAAGAGAGTGATCGATCATTGTGGCTCTAGGAAAAACTAAAGGACATGACAACACCTCTTAAGGCAGATACACCTTATTCATCTCCGCCTGAGCAATAAACCCAGGTGGTTGCTCCATATACACTTCTACATCCAAATCTCCATATGAAAAGGCATTTTTTATGTCTAGCTGAGAGAGGGACCACCCTTGATTCACTGCCACAAAAATCAAAATTCAAACATGTGACAACCGGGCCACCGAAGAAAAAGTCTCAAAAACATCGACTCCATTGGTTTGAGTATACACCTTGGCTACAAGTTGAGCTTTGTACCGTTCTACGATTCCATTCGCATGATACTTGAGACAGAGAAGAGAGAGGAATAAAAGACTCTTGAAATTGAGTCTTCTTGAGGACCTTGCATGACCCCGTTCTCTTTGATAAGTGGCGTTATATACAAATTACAAAGTTGCCCCTCTTCACTTTAAGTGTACTTAATCCCTTATATCTCCCACTACATTTACTAGAATTACATGAAATTTAGACCAATGACATATTAAAACATGCTGAACAAATAACGTAGACTCCAGGAAATACAGAATATATAAAATGACCAAACTGCCCTTCTCTAGGATTTTCAAGTGTTATTTTTCTACTCATTGTTGTTGATATTTTTTTACTATGTTGTTAACATAATGGTTATAAATAATAGGAACATCTATGAATTTTGATGTAACAGACTTACAACTCTTTGTGATGCTACAACCACAAGACTAAGAAAGTAAACTTGGGGGACAAGATTGGAATACGAGTGGTGCAGCCATTGTTCTTTCAACTTCAAGAAGTTTCCGATTTTCAAGTTAAAAGAGTAAAACTTGAACTTTCAGATGTCAGTAGCTAATCATAATAGAAGAGAACACTAAGATACTATATTTAACGGGAGTCATTAATGATCTTGCTGGTTTCATTCAGTTAGTTTTGTCTGGGCCTATCGGACGAGCACATTCAAGCTTAGATTCAAGCCCTTTAGCCAGACCTTAAGCTTTAATTTGAGAAGTTTTCATATCTATTATTTGTTGAGGAGGATTTTTTGTGGTTATCACTTGGTTTTTCCAAGTCATCTATTCCTCTGTGGTGTCTTTGGTATTTCTATGATGAATTAACTTGACATCTGACTTGGCTCTTACATGGACTCATGTTTTGCACTTCGTGAATAGTGTTCAGGACATATTAGCTAAAGATGGTGTGTTTCAGATCCTGTATTCCTGTTGAGGATTCTGTTCCCCTTGGAATTTGAGGATTGTGCTCTTCCCTCTATGAAGTTTCTTTTGATTTTTTTTTTTTGTAGAAATTACACCATCTTTAGAAAAAGAAAAAAAAGATACCAAGTTAGCAACTTTCTAAAATAGAAGGATATGACCAATATGATGTTTACCTATTGTCCTCTTCTTTCTTTTTCCTTAATCGATCATTCTTCAATTGTTTTGAATACCTTTGTCTTTCGTCATATTCTTCAGCTATTTCTCCCTATTTGAAACATATACTACATCAGCTTTCTCATGCAGAACTCTCTCCATTTCTCAGTTAACTTTCTTCTTCCTACAACTCTAGCCTATTCGTTGTCTTTCGCTCTTTTTTATTGTCAGTTTAGCTTTCTATCTCTTTTTTTCTAGTACCATGCACTTCTTATTTTTATACTCATGTGACTATTTTTATCAAGGGAGAGAGTATATGAGAACAAGAAGAGCTTAATGCCAAAACAGCACATGTAAAACAGAAAAAAAAGTGGTTAAGAATATAACAAAGTCACAACTCTAATAGTGATCTTAATGGTTTTTGCTACCTCCCTTGAAATAAAACTTAAATTTAACTGACAATTTGAACCATGTTTGACCTCAAAAAAGCTTCTTTATAATTCACAAATGTTATTGCAAAGTCCTATTAGCATGCATTGGCTGTGTATGTAAGTCGGGAAATTGCTTGCAGCAAATTGTTATGAGAAGTGAAAATTAAGTAAAATTTAAATTCAGCAGCATGTCTTAGCTATATTTTAAGAAAAAGTAACAATATCCGACCTCCCCAGGTGAATAAGTTTGAAACTAACTTATTAGATTTTATTTGGTGACCTCATCTGAACAATCCTGATTTGGTTAATTAGCTCATGGAGGGTCTCATGCTTCAGCAAACAAGTCCCCTTAAATTTCCAGCTATTCTCAGTCTGAAGCATTATGTATCTCTGCTGTCTTCTTGGTGCTCAAAGGAACTTGAATTTAAACATCTGGATCTATGCTGCCAAGTTTTTAATTACAATTTTTGTCGGAATCATGTCAAATATTTGGCATGGATTTGTCAAACACTAACATAAGTTCTCCTCATTGGCTTCAATTAATGAATTGTTCATGATAGACTAATTGACTTATCTGTTTGACGTTCTTTTTGTAAAAGGTCGCTTCTTGGCTTTTTCAGACCTCTGCTATTGTTGCTCATTGTACTTGTCTTTGATGCATCTACAGGGTAAGTCGTTATCGTCCTCGGAAAAGCTACAAAACCCAGCCAATGCTTCCGAAGAACATGAAAAAATGACCACCAAATCGCATCAAAATTTAACTAGTGAAGAAAATGGGAATGTTTACAATTCTATTTCTGAGAAGAGTTTAAGTCAACAACTTTCAGAAGCTAGAAGATTCTTATTAGAGTCTGATGATCCAATTGACTCTTCAACAAGTGAAGTCCTTCAAGAAGTAGAGAAGTCTACACTCTCCATGTATTCCTCTGGAGTAAATTCTCATGAAGCTAATTCTACAGTATTGACACTCCATGAGGTCAAGAGTACTGACTGGATGGAAGCCAGGTCTGGGTTAATAGGTAACAGTAATATGTTCTCTCCTGGTTATTATGAGATGTGGTTTGACCAAGAAAGCCTCCTTGGAACTCCCCTTCCGCCAGATTCAAGTTTGACCCTTGCACAAGTTCAAAGGTTCCGTATCCGAGAAGTATCCCCTGAATGGGCTTATAATGGTGAAAGAACTAAGGTATTTTGTGGTGATTCTTTCTGTTATCATTGAAAGCCAGTACTCCCTACTCCTGACTCGTTAAGTCCTTAAATTTCATTTGATGATAGTTTACATTGTTAACCAAAATCAAGGATAACTTCTTATAATAGAGGGCAACATAGTCATTTCTAATGCATTCTTATAATTATGCATATTGATGTAGCTGAAAATGTGAATCTACTCTGTGGAACTGTTGCAATCCACTAATGGTCTGTCTTCAGGATGTATTCTCAAGTTTTCTTTTCTCTCTTTCTATCTGTTTGTATGCCTATGTCGAAATGGGTTAATAGAGTACATCACTTGGGTTTCAACATTTTAGGGAAATGTGCCTTTAGAATCTTATATTCTAGGAAATTTTTGTATTATGGAAGCTCCATATAAAGGCTTTGTGCAAAGGCCTATGACACAAACGAGTTTCATCAGTTTCTTGAAGAGATGTCCTAAAAACAAATAATACCTTCCTAAAGTAAGTGACCTGCAAAGAGGCTCTGATCTTTCTGTACAAGTTTAAATTTCTTTTCTTCGAAAATCAGTTTCAGTCAATTGTATGGTGTCTGATCTATCATTCACGTTGATACAACAAATTAGGTCCAACTCTAATATCAGTTTCAGTCAATTGTATGGTTATGATCTATCATTCATGTTTGTACAGCAAAGTGCATCCAACTAACTTGGTGTAAGTGGGGCCACATCAAGCTCTTCTCCTAACAGGTTGTTCCAATTAGTGGACTATATGTTCGTTTTGAAAAGCTCAGAAAATTGCTCTTGATTATGGCCATTTCATGGACCCAATAATTGATTGGAATTGATGAGGGAAGGCAACAAAATTAATTGGTTAATGTTAGAAATCTACTAAAGGGTAGTTTCATCTTTTTACATTAGCTGTGATGTCTAGATTTTATATCATCTTATTCTACATGTTTAGATATATTTTTAGTTTTATTTTCATGTAATTTGAGTCTGTATAGTGGGAGATATAAGGGTTTAAGTAATTTTTAAGTGTATAGGGGCATTCCTGTAAATTGACCTCAACTCACTTAATAAAAGAGATTGGTGGTCGAGCACAACCCCCAACGAGTCATTCCAGAACTCTCTTTTCTCTCTTCTCCTTCTCCTTCTCCCTCTCCCTCTCAATTTCTCTCTATAATCCTCAATTTTATATTTTTTCAGTTAAAAAAGATCAGATCTTTGGTACGGGTCTAACTTAATTTAGAATGCTTTGCTATATTTTTTACCTCAGATAAAGTGTAGGTTATACAATTTAATTTCTACATCAGTTTGATAACAGACAAAACTTGTTTGTCTTATGGGACTTCGCATGGAGCCTTGTTTGCAGGATTCATATATATATTTATATATATATCACTTCCATTATTTGCTTTCCAAAGTTGTCAGTGGGTTCAACTGGGTACTAAAATGTCTTCACTGCAAAAAACTATTTTAAAATTTCAAGAATCTGATAGGGTACTAAAAAAGATTGTTGGACACCACCATGCTGGTCTATGTGTAGAAGCTAAGTATGTGTCAGAAAATCAAAATGCAGTTCTCTCAAATATTTCTTGTTGACTAGATCCTGTTAGTATTAGGATACTACAGAGCTCTACTAGATAAGCTACCTGTGGAGGAGGAAAGTTAAATCATTCTGATGAGAGAAAAGTGCACACTGAAGCTAAGCTCTTGTTTCATACTTGTGTTTCAGGTTATTATAACTGGAGACTTTCTATGTGGTCCTTCAGAGTGTTCATGGGCTTGTATGTTTGGTGACATTGAAGTTTCTGCGGAAGTAATTCAAGAGGGGGTATTGCGTTGCTATTCTCCTCAGCATTCTTCTGGCAGGGTAAGTTTCTGTATAACATCTGGAGATAGGGAAGCCTGTAGCGAAGTACGAGAGTTTGAATTTCGACCTGAGCCTCAGACCTCATCTTTGAGGTCCATCTTCCAACAAAGAGAAGAAAATAAGACCAAAGAAGAATTAGCTCTCCTGGCTAGATTTGCAGAAGTATTACATCATGGATTTGATAGTGTAACTGTTCAGAAGGAAGACTCTGTTGAATCAGGAACCGAATTTTTTAGAAAGTGGAGAGTTGCTGATGATTCTTGGGGCCATATTATAGAGGCTCTCATTGTTGGCAATGCAACCTCAACTCAGACATTGGAATGGATGGTAGAAGAACTACTAAAGGATAAGTTGCAGCAGTGGGCATTATCAAAAGTCCAAGATGGTGATGGGTTAGCAGATACTTCCTTATCCAAGCAAGAGCAAGGCATGATACACATGATAGCTGCTTTGGGTTATGAGTGGGCCCTAAATCCAATTTTAAGTTCTGGGGTTGGTGTAAACTTCCGTGACATCAATGGCTGGACTGCCCTGCATTGGGCTGCAAGATTTGGAAGGTAATCCCAGTTGTTTTTTTCAATTATTTTGTAGAATCTTTTTAAATAATTAAGAGTTGTTCCTGAGGTATGTCCTTCAATGTTATAATAAGATTTTGTTAGAATAGTTTGATAAACTAGAAATAGGATAGAGATTTGAGTAACCTCTCCTAGAATATTATATCTATATATGTCTAATATTTGAAAAATAGTTGCCTGTCACAATTGCCACCCGGTATTTTATTTAACAGGAGGTGGACTCAAGTCAACCGTCTGTTGCATCCAAATGTTTTACTCTTATAAGAAAAATGTATTTTTTGCAATACTGCCATCTTATACAAAATATATGCAATGGTGCTATTGTCTCCTTTTATCGTTCTTTTTTCTTGAGTTAAATCTGAAACAGATATTATGCATGGGCATCTTGAAATGAAATATAAAATATGTAGAGCAGCAAGATGAAGAAGTCTATTCAGTTAAAAGTTAAATTTAGTGGGTACATTAATAAATGCATGCACCTTACATTCTTGGATTGGAGTGTGCATTCTGTTTTGCCTTCTTTTCTTTTACCACTAGCTATTATGGATGAATATGGAAAGCACCGGCTTGTTCTTGTCTTAATATACTTTTGTATATCTTGCCAGGATCAAGTATATGATTTATAGAATTAACTGCTGACTGGTAGACCATCACATTGACACAGTGAAGCATGAAACTAAAAACATTTTGTTGACTCCTTTTTATATACAATGAACTTTGAACTTATACCTGATATGTAGATGGAAATACCATATAAAACTTTGGTTTATCTTCTTCTTAATAAGATAGTTTTTTCTCTTTTTTAATGCTTATTTTTTTAGTTTTTAAATTATTTGTTTAATATCTTGATCCAAGTAGTTCTCTTTAAGTTAAATCGTGCCATATGCTTCATAGTGCTTACTTTTTGATGGATTCTTTGGCGTGGGTGGGTGTCCAGTTGCAATTTGTTGAGATGTCTACTCTTCCTACTTTAGGGCTCTTTTGTCATTACGTGTATTAAGTCAAGTGCATCAAGTTCTTGTACGAGTCTAGGGTTATTTTTGTCTTAGAAGATGTTACTTAGTGAACAAGAACTCCCTACCCTGAGCAAAGAGCTACTGAATGTGCTATTGACATAACTCAGATTGACAACAAGACAGATCTGGGAAACCCATTTCTTGGCAGATTCTTTTGGCTAAGTATGGGGTAGCCTGTCAATCTCTCATTGCTATTGACCTGTCATATTGAGTATTTCCTGTTTCCCTCCGAGCTTAAATGAAATGTACCCTTTCTCAAAAAAAAAAAAAAAAAAAAAAAAAAAAAGATCAAGTAATCTGACCTAATCCCACTGTCATTCTTCTGTGACAACCAGCAGTATCTCTCTCTTTCTTTTCTAAGTTCAATTTCTCCTCAATTTCTCTGTGTTTAAAATTGATTGATGATGAAAATTCTTTTCCTCTGGATTGAGTTTTCTTCTTTATTTGTTGTCTTTAGATTTTTTATTTTTTTAGCCTTTTGGCTAGGGGCCCTCTTTAGCTTGTTGTAATTTTTTGTTCTTTGTATATTTCTTCTCCTTACAGTGAAATGCTCTCATTTCTCAAAAAAATAAAAAGAAAAAAAGAAATGTCCGAGCCCAGGAATGGGACTTCACCAGTACTATCTAATTGAAATTTCTCAGGTTGAGATATCTAGACATGCTTAAGAAAAAATGTGAAGTACGTACTTATGAGCAAAAACTCTTTGACTAGCTGCTATTCCATAAGTAAAAAAATATATTCTGAAGTCCGTATAGAGACATGGGTTTAGATTTCAGCAACATGACTGAAATTAACTACACCTCTTTGTGCCCTAACAGGGAGAAAATGGTTGCTGCACTTGTGGCTGCTGGTGCCTCAGCTGGGGCTGTGACGGATCCCACTTCACAAAATTTGTCAGGCTATAACCCAGCTTCTATAGCAGCTGCCAGAGGTTACAAAGGACTGGCAGGATACCTTTCAGAGGTGGCCCTAACTAGCCATTTATCCTCACTGACACTGGAAGAAAATGAAATTTCTAAATGTTCTGCAGCTGTAGAGGCTGAGAGGACCTTGGGGATCGTTTCTGACCGTAGTGAACAACTACCTATTAGTGCAACTGAAGATCAACTTTCACTTAAAGATTCATTGGCTGCTGTTAGAAATGCAGCTGAGGCTGCTGCTCGTATACAAGCTGCCTTTCGAGCCCACTCATTTCGTAAGAGGCAACTGAGAGCTGCATCAAGTTTTGATGAGTATGGTTTAACTCCAGATGCAATCTCAGTTTTGTCAAAGCTCCAAAGAGTTCTTAGCAGTCCTGCTCGCAAGTTAAATAATGCAGCTCTTTCAATCCAAAAGAATTATCGTGGATGGAAAGGGAGAAAAGAGTTTCTCAACTTGCGCCGAAATATCGTGAAGATACAGGTACTGATTTTTCATTTTAAGTTTTATATTTCATCAACTACCTGAATAGAGATAACTATTTCCAAAAAGTGGAATCAACCATGAAATTGCATAAAAGATGGGTTGCGTACAAAATATCACAAATGAAAGGGGATATGTCTATTTAAATTTTTTAGCATATGCAAGCTATACTGATTCTCCAATTGAAAGGTTCCATCATGGATGGGCCATCATCCATAGATCACTTTAATTGGAGGATAAAGCTCAATTTGCCTTAAGTGGTAAAAGCTGGCAATGCATGCGGTTTAGTAAAGCTAGTGGATAGATTATTGATACATTAAAAAGACCTTGACTGTGGAAAGGCCCTATAGGTATTGGGTATAACAATTGCACTCTTGGGAGTCCTCGTATTTGTTGAGAAGAGTTTTCAATGCTTTGAGGAAAGGATAGATCTTTTTCATCAATAGCTTTAAAAGCTGGAGAGTCACAGAAACTATTAAATATTTTCAGTGATTCGTATTAATTTTATTCTTTGTTTATTTCTGTAGGCTTATGTACGGGGCTACCAGGTCAGGAAGAAGTATAGGGAGCTTATATGGACAGCAGGGGTCTTAGAAAAGGCCATACTTAGGTGGCGCAGAGGAGAAATGGGTCTAAGAGGTTTCAAGACTGAACAGGAGCCCACTGAGGGAAATGAAGAAGAAGAAGATATTCTTAAGGTGTTCCGGAAGCAAAAAGTAGATGCAGTTGTGGAAGAAGCAGTTGCACGGGTGCTATCCATGGCTGAGTCTTTTAAGGCAAGACAACAATATCGACGCATGCTAGCAAGTTATCGGCAAGCAAAGGTACACTATCTTGTGGCTTGGGAAATCAATGGATTTGGCTTGGAAATCATGCTTGAAGTTTTGTTCATTAATCTTACTACACAGCATAACTTGCTCATTAGAAAGTTGGACCGAGATAGAAAAATGTCAGGCAGTCTCATACTAGCTGAAATATTGGAGAGAATCACATTTTTAAATTAACAACTTTAATCCCATTCTAGTCACAATTCATAGTCTCTCTCATAGTTTGGGAAATTGTTGAACATGGTGATTTGACCAATGCTAAAACAATGAGTACACCATTGGATTTTGAGAAGCTTCAATGTTATTTTAGGTTTTCTTATGTTTTTCCAAAAAGTTATTTATTTATTTATTTCTAGGAAATTTCAACCAAAACTTCAGACTCTTTAACTTTAACGAAACTAAAAATTGATATTTAACAGATCAACAAAGCATCATGTGGATTTTCTATACTTTTTTCTGACTATTCCTTATGGTGTTTTCAACGTCTTTCAAAATTTTAGGGTATATTCCATGCAAAAGTCCTAATCATGTGGATTTTCTATACTTTTTTCTGACTATTCCTTATGGTGTTTTCAACGTCTTTCAAAATTTTAGGGTATATTCCATGCAAAAGTCCTAATCTCCTTGACTTCCCATAGCCTTCAGAGTTATCTTCTTTGTGGATTTTCGCTTACTTTGGGACACTATACTGTGGAGTGGACACATAAGAAAAGGCTTGAGAAAAAAGAACAATAATTTTGACAAATCAACTATTGAATTGTGACACTATGTAATAGATTTGACTTTTTCAGTGTGAGGAGTCCATAAGTTCTTTTCATCTATTGTTTTTCTGTGCGCATACAGAATAGATGTTTTATCGCTTGTTTATCCTTCCATTGAAAAGGGATTTATTCCTTTGCTTGTTTTTTTGGCAACTGCCCAAGTAAGACTGCAGTTGCCATAGTTGGGCTTTCTTGACTTCACATGGATTGAACTATAAAACATGCCCTCAATGAGTTTGTCATGGTTGTCTTTCAGGCTGAATTGGGATTGACATCTCAAGGCAATGACACTGATATGGAGAATGAAGATTACATGTATAATTTTTCTTATACAGACTTGCTGT
The DNA here is from genome assembly GCF_029961685.1 of Aristolochia californica. Classification (NCBI taxonomy): domain Eukaryota; kingdom Viridiplantae; phylum Streptophyta; class Magnoliopsida; order Piperales; family Aristolochiaceae; genus Aristolochia; species Aristolochia californica. Next base: position 4,022,266 of record NW_027182103.1, on the reverse strand, counting down.
GATGAGTTTGCTCACATGGGTTATACTGAAACGACCTTAAAATTTCTTATTCGATGGATTTTCTCCCTGTAGATTAAATTTACATATGGAGTGCTTAAAATGTTGTTTATCACTCATTTTCAGTGTAAATTGTTTCATATGATAGTTGTTTTAAAATTCTTCTGTAACTCATTTTGAAAGTGTTGTTTCACAAGGAAATATTCATTCATCTATCTTCATGGTGAGGACCACAGTGCAGGACGCTTGGAAGGTCTCTTGGTAGGGACCTTTATTCCTCTTCGATAATAACTCTAATAGTGGAAAGTGTAAAGTGTTAATTAGGTCCTTAATTAGGTTTTACAACTTAACTGAGGATACAAAAATTAATTTTTAAAAGTAATTTTGAGTATCCTTTAACAACGATAAAATAGAATTTCATAATAATTCTTCCTGGGTTCGATAAATCCACTATTGGAAATTTTCACCTCGCCTGCGACATCAGGAATGAAGTCCAGTCCAATAGTATCTTTCAACTTCAACTGCCTGTGACCCAGTATCCCAGTAGCCTAGAGGCCCAACCCCATGCCTACTCTGCCTCTGCGACGGGCACGGAAGTTGATAACAAACTTCATCCCACGGACGCGGGACTTCAAGATTCCCTGCATGAGGTGGCCGTCCGGCGGACCGACTCTTCCTATCCACTCGTCCTCTTCTTTGTAGCCTCTGCATCTCTCCTTGCTCCGTTCGCTTCATTGATCGATCTTCGTTCCCCTTGCTCCATTCGCTTCATTGATCGATCTTCGTTCCCCTTGCTCCAATCCACAGCTCCGTTACAGAAGCTTCCTTGGTCGTCAATGGCAGCGGAGAAGAGTCACCCCCTTGTGACGAGCAGTAACCTGCTACTGGATGCCAAGGATGAGAACTTTCAGCTTATTCACCGCGTGATCGAGGAGATAATCGAAGAGAAAAGAAATGCGACCACCGGAGTTGAGGAAGACCGCCTCCTGCTCTCCGGATTGCTCTTCCAGGTACTCCACCTTGCTCAATTGAACATCGAAGATAATTGCCTAGAATTCCTGAAATTGCTTTCGGTTGGCTCGCGGCTTGTTGCAGTTGTTCTGCTTTTTTTTCCCCTTTGTTGTAAGATTCCTGAAGTCTTTGTGTGAATACTGGGTTTCAGATATCAAATCTCACATGATGTAAAATGATGCTTAAATTGCGTGTTCGTATTTCGTAATAGGTTGGTTCATCCGCCATCCGGCAAGTTGGTGCATAAATGCGTAAGACAATGATTTCTTATAAAAAAATTCCACTAAATTTATTCGCAATTTCTGTACTTCAATACTAAATCAAGATTGTATGATTGGACTTTGTCACCGAGTTGCAGTCTACTTGTCGATCCTCTTCGAGATCTTCCTTTGTAAAGTGAACAGATCAGATGGAAATCATAACTTTGATAATCTACAGGTAGTCTTACGGTAAGAACAATGGTGGGGGTGACTTCTCCCCTGGATGAATCGATTGGAGTTTCGTTTTTTTATGGAATTTTGAATTCTTCTGATGGAATACTGCAGAGTCCTTTTACTTTCTTAAACTTTTAACAGGTTTTCCTTTTTGCTGAATGAAGAGAAAAGCAAAACTTTATCAATAGTGTTTCGGGATTCCTTTTATGTTACTTTTGGTTTCTGTCTTGTCCTGTTCTGATTGCTTCAAGTTCTTAATAGGTTTTATTCGATTGTTGGAGAGGTATATGATGATTTTTTCTTGATTTGTTTGTTAAAATAACTTTAACCTATTAAGTAATGTATGTAGATTTCCAGTTCATGCAAGAAAGGTTTGTTTATTCTTTTGCTGAACTGCTTGTAAGGGCAAGTGCTTGCCCTTTCCTTACTCCAGTGTACTCTGTAACAGTTAGAATCTTTAAAGGAGGAAGAATCAGATGGGCAACCTGAACACCTTGCTGATCCAAATGAGATTATATCCAAAGTGAATGCAGAAGTAAGTGGGCAAGAAGCTTCTAAACATCAAGAAAAAACAGATAAGACCAGTACTGAAGAGATAGTGAGAGAGCTAAGAGAGGTGAAGAGGCAAAATAGAATTACGCATTGGCTGCTTTCTGTTATGATTGTTATAACAGCAGTTTGGCAGCTATCTGAAGTTTCCCTTATCCTTTCTGTGAAGAATAAAGTGAGTAATCCATTAAAAACAGTGGGAAGTATGGTGACTGGCTTTTTCAAGGGTAACTTTTTCAATGGTAAGTCAACTCAGACTGATGAAGGGAATTCATCTGCTTCACCCAGTTGTCCACATGTGGAAGCTCCTCAACTTCCATCTATCCACATACCGGAACTACCTCAACTGGATTAGCCAAGAACAGTGTAGACTGAAGTGTCCTTGTTTTGCTGTAATATGAAAGATATGGGGAGTTCATTTCATGTGGAGAACCTGATGATGGTGTCTTTCTTCCTTCTGATTAAACGGGGCAAGTCGGGCAGTGACGTACGAACTGGCTTAGCCAAATCAGAAACTTAATGAAACCAGAGCAGTTTCGGAATTACTCAAGCCAACTTCCATATCCAACAGTCATCTTTCTGAAAATAAGGTCATTTTGTGAATATCCTTAACAACATCAGATGGCTGCAACCACTGAATTTTTGAGTTTTATTCCAGCACTGAGGATACTAAGGATAGTTCAATGGGTTTTTACTAGATCTCTGATGTAGTGATACTTAATGTCAATGTTTTTACTTGTCATTACACAGAACTGGGATTGGTCGGTTTTGCATGTGATGAAGCTCTAGAAATAAATTAGGCTCTGGTAAGGTTTTCGCAGAGGAATGGGAGAACAGAAATAAGTGAGAAAGAAAGTCAGCAAGAGAGGGAGAGAGATCAGACGCTACACTTCTTTCAATTCCGAATTCATGAATTCAACCCCGATTTCAGGTTTTTTTCTGCCATTGATGATCATTTTCAGGTTATACTATTAAATATTTTAACTAATTAATAATTAAAAACCAAAAAAAATTGTATTTTATTAAAATAGATAAATACTTTAAAAGTAGCACATAAACTACTTATAATTTTTCATAGGTTATCTGCTATTGAAATTTTATATTATTCTAAACATGATTGTATTAAGAAAATCAAGTTCTTCCTAATTGGAGGAGCCAAAAGCACATTAGTCAACACCAAGTAGTTACCACTAGGTAACCTCATCCAAACTGTGCGTATGCCTAGCACATCATAATATGAGTTATTACCCATTTAAACCTTGGGCTTGCCAGTTTTCAATTCCTTGAAATAAGAAAATAGTTCTTGTGACTAATATCTTGGTTGTTGTCCTCAGTTTGGGATTTGCCCCCCACCCTTGCCACTAGCTATAAACTTGGCTTTGATGTGACCAATCTTGCCACACTTTGGCCAAATCCATTCCCCTCAAATTCGAGTTTCTTTCCCTTTTTCTTAAAATTGTTATTTTTTCTACCTAACATGGTTTGGTTTTGAAGTAGAAGCTCTTGAATCACTAACTACATCAGCCATGGAGCCCGTCATAAGCTTTTTCTTTCTCCTCTATACTTCAGTTGACAACCTTAGTCATTAGGCTTCAACATAGTGAGCACAATATTAGATACTCGGATGGCCCAAACAGAGAGACTCCTTAGCAATCCATATGTAACTTCTACTGCTTCAAATATGGCATTGTTGATAGGTTGATCCTCAAATAGGGTTTCAACATTTGGGTCCAGGAACGTTAACATGATAGATCTTGCTTTCTTATCCTTCAAAACAAACTTTTTGTATAACAAAAAAAAATCAATTCAATCAGCATAACAAATAAAAAAATATTGAATTTTTTCAGATTTTAATTATTAATCATACACAATTAATACTTGTATTAAACTAATTTTATATTTTATATAATAAATACATAAAACAGAGATTTGTGACTTACACACCAGAAATCACAATTAACCTTACTCTAATACCACTTATGAAGCTAGCTCATATATGCTTTCATGTATTAAAAAAAAAAAAAATTCACACAAATCAAACCTAGAACTGATATCTGTTGTGTTCCTCGTCTTAAAACACTTGGTAGCCTCACCTTGCTTATGGGGCTGTGCTGAGGACCGGATGGCTGCACTTTAAGATTTAATTTGCAGCCCATTTTATGCTTGGCCTTATTATTTTGTTCAGCATCAGCCACCGGTCCATTGCTCCAAAGAGGAGACTAAGACAACACATCCGGCGGAGCTCTATACCGTAAACCACCAAGACAAAAGATCACTTCAGAACAGCCAAGAAAAAGCTGAACATCAGCATTCATTTATCTAAAGTGACTTACATAGATAGTACTTAAAGATTTTACCATTAAAGCAGAGAAGAAGGTGATAGAATTGGTTTACACCAAATGTTCAAGCTAGACTTTGAGACTCATCATTCAGATCATATTCATCAATCACAGCCAATCAACCAACTGATGATTCACAAACAAGAAATAAAAAACAAACAGAACAAATCCCCCCACAATCACCACAATAGTTCTGCTAACATGAGCAAGGAATAGTCTACCATCATTGATGCCCCTTTTTGCTTAGGTCTTCTCAGGCATAGTTCAACCGGAATAAGTCATTTAGGACGAAGAAGCTTCCTTGCGGGGTAGGCATCAAGTGAAACATCTATCAACCATCACAATAATTGTTTATCAGCACAACAACCAAAACATGACAAAAATTATGCGAAAAATAGAAAAAAAAAATTAAATTGGGAATTATATTGATGCATAGGAAATAAATACAGATGACCAGCTATTAAGTTTGCAGACATCAAGCTTTTAGGCTTCAATCAGCAAGCTTATATTCTTAAATCACACAATTATTAGATAAACACAAGTGCTGGCTTAAGCTTTCGCGTGCAATAGCACTCCACAGCAAAGTTGCTAAAAACAGAACAAAGAAACGTATCCACAATCTGAATATATCACAATAAGGGTAAGAAAATATAATGCAGCGAAGATAGCTGAAGAAAACAACATAAATAACTACATGTTTATTCTTCCTTAACTATTGGTAAAACATCGATCTTACTAGATGTTGGCATACCTAAGTAACTACATGTTTATTCTTCAATAAATATTTGCAAAACCTTTTAACATAACAAAGGCCAAACTGTACATCATGGGATGTAAAAAGGATGAAAAATGAAAATAATCCCATATCAAGATGAGGCAGATAAGAAAATCATAACTGGATCCCTAAAAGCATCCCAATAGTCACGTAGATTGACTTGTAAAAAAACATTGGTCCTTGTGTTGGTCTCAAATGCATCCACAACTTCTCGCATTTCTTCCTTCATTTATTCCCAAACTCACACCTTATTCATATATGCAGAGCCATGACCAGTATTTTGTATAATGATTGTTCATTCTTATTTGTTAGATATTCAGGTTCAAGGCCTCCTAATAAGAATCTTTGATTGTCTCGACATTCTACTTACCATAAGGAATCTAAATCCCATAACGAGTTCGGGTCCTTCCAAAACTCATGATGGCAAAATTCTATTAATTGGTTATCAGATGCGAAGGTCTTCTTCTGACCTGTTGTGACGAATAGAGAAGCTCCATCCAAAACTGATGATGGCAAATGTTGAATAAATCCGTAAACATATGCTAAGGTTTGCTCACCTAGTGGGTGTGTTGGAGAAGGAGCAGGAGAATCAAGCAATATCAGAAAGTTTAGGTTTAACAGTGCAAATGAAGTTTATGGTTGGAAGTAGAACAGACAAAAAAACCAAGAAGCTTGACAGAAAAACATGAAAAGCATTTAATTAGACAGAAGCAGAATAAGCCACTTCAAAGAAAATAAGGAAGAAAGAGACAAAGGGAGCCAACTGGAAAGAGAAAAGAAACGATTCTCCTCTACCTAAACAGCACATGACACATGCATATTAAACTTCCAAAATTTTGCAGTCTTTCAAATACAGTTTCATATTTTGAGTGGCTAAATACAGTTGAGACCAAATCCTTCATTTCATTGGACCAAAAGACAGTGGTTTGACCTCATCAGCCGCCCATCTCTAGCATGTAAATTAAAACATTTTATATATTGAAAAAATGTCACAGAACTATTGACCACCCCCATTCAAAATTAAATAAAAAAGTACCCCAGATACACAATCCTCAATATATCTTTACTTTAGCAGCACCATGAGAAGCTAGTATAAATTTTGTATGAGAGAGACCATGCGTTGCAAGAACCACTCCATGGTCACAGGATATCAACATAGAGCTAACACAACAATGGGAGAACCCCAAAAAATGAGATGCACTTTCTCAAGTTATGAAGGCAACAACAACCACTACTAAAGTCTGACCTATTTATCTAAGCATCATTTTCTAGGAAACTTATAAGTCAACAAATAAAAGATTTTCTTAATGTTGTTCAATTCAAAAACTACCATTAAACAGTAAAATTTCCCTGACAATGTCCACAATACTCCAAAGAAATTCATAAAGCACAACGAATTTTTGAGGCAGCAAGCAAACATGATAGAATGGTTCTTCATGGCATCATGCACAGTAAACATGTCTGCTATTTCCTTATAATACCCAGCAAGATGTCTGGCAGAGAGAATAAGGTTGATGAGCATCTATTGAAGGTCATCAATAACTGAAATAACATATAATGAAACCACGCATATCAGATATCACATTGACAGCATCATGTACTTAGATATCATATAACACGGATCAGTCATATAGAAATGAACAGTAAATCAATCAAATCCTTCGTGAAATTGCAAAATGAAATAACTGCAGGATACCAAATTCCAATAAGTTCCAAACAGTTCATAACACACTAGAAACCTAAAAACACTAATACTCATGAATAAGAGGTCGAACAAATAAACACTCTAAAAATAATCATATTAAATGTAAAATTTATTTATTCAAAAATTAAAAACAGCATAAAAAGCATAAACATCAGATTGTGCTTGAAGTTTCCTTAAGTTATGCATCTCACCAAAAGTGCAATCCTATCATTTTCAAGCAGAACTATTTCAACAATCTGTTAAAAGAATAGACATGATTTTCATATTTAATCATAAGGAGACAAGTTTCACTAATAAGCCATCTACAACCAAACATCACCTCCATCAAGATAGATGTGGTAAAATATCATGCCCAACAGAATATGATAAAAACAGACAGATAGCTCATATTTGTTATTGCATTAACAAATGCTTGAACTTCAAAAAACCTACAGATAGGACCTTTAGCGTAAAAGAAATATTGAAGATTGTGTATCTCAATATACCTTCAAAATGCAACAACCACATATTATCAAAAAGAAATTTAACTAAGCCCCCCGTGTCAAAGCCAACTATAGCAAGCTCAGAAAAACATTCAATTAGTTTATAAAACCAGTAAGAGGAAACACTTTACCTTATTAGTCCAATAGAAAACACATGATGGCACATGCCTACATTTTTCATTTCTTTTATTTGACGAGTGACATAAGTTTATGGCAATAAAATGAAAGTCTCATAAACATAACAACTATATACCTCTATAAATCAATGGAAACCTGCAAGGCACAACACAGAAATGACAAGTGCCTATAAATTCGATCATGAAAAGGAGAAACCACAAGGAATAGACCACCACTTTATAATCCTAAATGTACAACCATGATCACAAAAGAAATTAAAAAAAAACGGCTATTCAGTAATCACCATGAATCAACACTGGCCAAAACCCTAAATCCTTCAAGGTCAATAAACAAAACATCGTAAGCGTCAGAGGTACGCGAGAAATCTGGAATACCGAATCCAAATAGATCCTTGCACAAAAAACATAGGAACCGCAAATGAGTATCACACAATCGTGTTTCCAGTACTATGCAGCGGACCTTGCCGCCGAATCCAATCAGATCAATCACATACAACCAAGTTTAATCTCTAAAAGGGCATCAATAGATCGCACATGAAACAATACCTGACTAAACCTCAGCCCATGTTGCTCCCCAGATAATTGGAGGTTGCCACTGACGAAGACGAGCATGCCACCAGCAGGGCCGGAGGGCTGGCAATCAACAGTGGTGATGTTGTGCTTGCACTGCTGGAAGGGGAGGCTGGTGAGCTTGTTGACGATACTCTGGGAGCCCTGGATCTTCTCACCCTCGAAGGTGAGCATGGAGGTATCCTGGTAGAGGTTAGCGAGGCCGGCACGATTGCTGTCGAAAGTGGAGTAGTAGTGCTCGACAAAAGCCTTTGCAACGGCGTCCGGATCCATCGGAGGTGGGCGTACGAGTGTCGCGCGCGCACGCAGAGGGAGATGGCAGGAAGTGGGAAGAGAGAGAGAGAGAGAGAGAGATGAGCTAGGGGTTTTTTAAGGGCGAAGGGAACGAGGAAGATTAATGTTGAGAGTTGAGAGGCGTCCGTCTCCGTGCTTGGCTTCGAATATCTGTTTCGGGCGATCACCATTGTTTTTTTTAATAAAATGGATTTTAATTCTTGCAACATATTATTTATAAAATAAAATATAAAAAATTAAAAATTAAAAATTATGGAACAGCCTGGAATATTTAAAGACATGAGCAAGCTAAAACCATGTATACAAATTGCATAAAACTATATATGGGTTAAAGCAAACTCCTAGATCGCAGTATGAAAAAATTAGTGAGTTCTTACCGAAAATGGATATAAAAGAGGTAGTATAGATAAGACCTTATTTACCAAGAACCACGAAGAATGAATTTAAAATGAGTTTGATGGGTGAACTCATATTTTTCCTTGGACTTGGAGTTATTCAAATTGAAAATGGAACTTTTATAAATCAGTCCAAATATACAAAAGGATTGGTAAATATATTCAACATTGAAAATCTCAAATCATGTAGCACACCTATGAGTTCTTCCTTAAAGTTATATTCGAACAAACTCAAGTAGACCCATAGACAAGAAATTGCATTGAAGTATGATAAGGTCTCTACTTTATTTATTAGCTAGTAGACCCGGATATTATGCTTTTGTTATGTTTATGTGTTAGATTTCAATATGATCTTATAGAATTTCGCTTGGGGGGGGTTAGTCAACTTGAAGGACGAGATGATCTTCAACCGCATAACGCCCTTCAACACTTGAAGTCGTTAGTGGAACGTAGATGAAGCTTCATCTCGATGCAGGGGATGAAGGGGTCCTTCATCTCCACGGTTTAATTTCGATCATGTGGAAGAAGGCCCTTTTTTATTTTCTTTGAATTGAAGGACGGGTGACGCTCGCATTTTCCCCTCTCTCTCCTCGCACCCCCCCCCCCATCACGCGTCATCATTTATCATTTTTTCTTCCTCTCTCCCGCACTCCCTTCCCTCTCTCATCTCCCTGCGCCTCCGACGTCGATCTCGTCCTTCGTCTCCGGCCACCGTCTCAGTTCCCTCTCGTCTCTGGCCTCATCTCTCGGCCTCGCCCTCTCTCTCGTCTCCGTGACTCCCTCTCTTCTCTCGGACTCGCTCTGTCTCGCTTCTCTCTCTCTATTCCCTCCCGACCTCCCTTTCTTCTCTATCTTCTCCCTCTCTTCTCCCTCTCTTCTCCCTTTCGGCCTCCCACTCCCTTCTCTCTCTGGCTAGTCTCCTTTCCCCCGAAAATACCTTCGGATTTCGTTCGATTTTCCCATTTCCATTTCGATTTTCTTCGATTTTGGACATTTGGGCATCGATTGCTTAATATGTACATCGATTAGACATCGATTTCACCCTTTGGCTTCGGATTTCCCCAAATTTCATAAGGTATGCCTAAACCCTAATTTTTTTTCATTAAATTAGTGTTTTATTTGATTTAAATTTATTTTCAGTGCGTAATTGGGGTTTATTTGTGCATTATTTTGGGATTTAGGGTTACGGTTTATAGTCTAAATTCTTGATTCGTGTATGGATTATTTTTAGGGTTTGCTGCTCGGTATTTAAGGGTCCAGTAATTAGGGTTTACGGTTTATGGTTAAGGATTTGGGGTATTTTAGGGATTAGGGTTTTTAAGGTTTAGGGGGTTTATGGTTTTTAAGCTATAAGGTTTTTTGGGTTTGGAATTAGGGGGTAGGGTTTAGGGTTTAGGGCTTTTAATGTATTAAGTCCTGGAATTAGTTTTTAGGGTTTAGAGTTTAGTAGGTGATAGGGTTTAGGGTTTGATGGTTTAGGTTTTTTTTTATGGTTTGTGTTTCGGGTTTAGGGTTTAGGTTAAGGGTTTAGGGTATTTTAGGGATTAGGATTTTTAAGGTTTAGGGGGTTTATGGTTTTTAAGGTTTTGGGGGTTTTGTGTTTTTAAGCTCTAGGGTTTTTTAGGTTTAGGGTTTGGAATTAGGGTTTAGGGTTTTGGGCTTTTAAGGTATTAAGTTCTGGAATTAGTGTTTAGGGGTTTTTAGTCCAATTCAAACAAGGTTGAGTCGCCTACACGGGCGTCCATTAGCCAACGAAACCCGACCCCCATCACTGACGAGGTACAGTTCATAGTGACTGCGAAGTTATATGGGGCTCTACCAGGGGTCTTCGGTGAATTTGGATTTGATGTGTGTGTGTTTTCATTGTTTAGTGCATATGCATTAGTGAAAATAATTTAATTAATTTTGAAATGTGTGAGAATGTTGTTGAGAATTTTTGAAGTGCTATGGAATGTTTTTGTCATGTGGTAAGGAGATTTGGGTATTATACATATCCAACACATGGTATTTTTTTATGGTTTATGTTTTCGTGATGAATAAAGGTTGTCTGATAAAGTTTTTTCTGTGAGGACCGTCTCAGATTGAGATTATACATGGCTGCAAGAAGACAACCAAGTGGTCGAACATATGATATTTGGACATTCGATGATGATAGCAAAATGCTCAATCTCTTGGTCGAGCAGGTCAATCTAGGGAGCAAGTTGCCTAACGGGGTGTGGAAGCATGAGGTATACATGGACTGTGTAAATAAGTTCAATGAAGACACAGTCATGAAAAAAAATGTTGAGCAGGTGAAGAATCGAACAAGAGCATGGAAGAAAACATACCAAACGGTAACGAGCTGTATCAACACTAGTGGGTTTGGTTGGGATGCAACCACACAACGAGTTACTACATGTAATTCTGTATGGCTTGATTACATAAAGGTCAGTAAATCTGTATGGCTCAACTACATGATGTACTATAAAATATTTTTTATATTTTCCGCGTTAGTATAACTCTATTCCAAGACGTCTAAATGATGTTTTATTCTTGTAGGAGCATAAAGATGCTAAGAAGTATAGACGTGAAGGCTGCCCCTTGTACGGCAAATTAGTTGTGGTGGTAGGAAATACAATAGCGGTAAGGTCAGGAGCTGCAACCTTTGTAGATTAGGGCGATGAGGTGATCCGTGAATCGGAACATGTCCCAATGGATGAGCCAGAGGATGTTGATATAGTTAGGGATACTCCATCACCATTATTAAGCATGGATGAGTCTCTAGGTAATCAATCTGAAAGAAGTAAACGGTCATCTTCAAGTCGTCGTAGAAAGAGAACCGAAATGCCCGATAATGACACTAGTAGAAGAATCTTTGATGCAATAGATCGAATTTCTAAGACATTTGAGAATTTCACGATGAAAGACGATATTTTAAGAGATTGCGTTAAAGCCCTTAGGGAAATCCCGGACTTGCCTACAGAATTGAAGTATAGCGCTCCTTCATGGTTGGATACACCAACTAAGAAGGTCATGTTTATGGAATGGACAGTGGAAGAGCGGGTCGAGTGGCTTAAATTTTGTTTTGAAAACTAATTGTAATGCGTTATAAATACACTTTTTTTTGGAATATTATTATGTAGTAGACATGATATTTGAATTATGACGTTGCAAGACTTATTAGTATGGTTTGTATTTAAATTTGATATGTTGTTGTGTTTATATATTGCATAGATGAATATGGTGTTTTGAGTATGGATGTGGAATGTGGATGAATGTAGGATGTGACTGAACGTAGGATGTGGAATATGGATGAATGTAGGATGTGATTGAATGTAGGATGTGGAATGTGGATAAATGTAGGATGTGATTGAATGTAGGATGTGGGAATGTGGATGAATATGGTTGTTTATAGGTGTGATTGCAAATAGGTTATGATTAAAGATTGATGTTTACTTGTGTATATGAATTTTAGGCGATTGAATTTGTGGATTTCCATGGATACTATGACAGACGATGAAAAGGTTGCAACTATGGTTGCATTCACAACTTTGTTGATCGCCATGGAAAGATACTATATGTACCATTGCAACAGACGTGTACCACGTTCTTGTGGGATGAATGGTCCATTGTATTTGCAAAAGGCACTAGACAAATCTCCAGTTAAATTTCGGAAAGTGTACAGGATGAACCAACTGGTATTTCACAAATTCGCAGATATACTTACTAGTAAAGGGTTTTTATCAGCGACAAAGACCATCTCAATTGAAGAACAACTTGCATATTTCCTCCTAACTGTTGGTCAAGGACAAGTGTATAGTGTCACAGCAGAGATGTTTGATAGATCAAACTGGACGATAAGTAAGTATTTCAACAAGGTGTTGGATGCAATCCTCAAACTTCACTCTGATTACGTCAAACGGCCTTCGGAACGCACACACTCGAAGATTTTAACAAATTCAATGTTTTATCCCTACTTCAAGGTAACATCACTTCCTATAACTAAATAATTTTAGATTAATATACAAAGTTAGTAAATATTAATTGAAAATGTATAATTAGAATTGTATTGGAGCTATTGATGGAACTCATATCAAAGCCAACATTCGACTTGAAGATCAACCAAGGTTTTGGAATAGAAAAGGTTCTCTCACAAAATGTGATGGCAACATGTTCATTTGATATGCAATTCACTTATGTACTTGTTGGATGGGAGGGATTAGCAGCCGATTCCCGTGTATTGAAGCATGCATTGACTCGTCGAGATAAAATCTTTGTACCTGAAGGTAAGTAATATATTTTTATGCAGTAATTTTTATCTATTTTATCTTCAGTTATTTTATGTGGTATATAATTTTTATTATAGGAAAATATTATCTAGTCAATGCTGGTTATGCAAATCTTCCGGGATTTTTGGCTCCATATCGAGGAACCCGATATCATCTGCAAGAATTTGGAGATAATATTCCTAGAAATGAAAAAGAATTATTCAACTGAAGACATTCATCTTTACGGAATATTATTGAGCAAACTTTTGGTGCTTTAAAAGCTCGATTTCAAATGTTAAAAGGCACTCCTCCATTTTCTTTTAAGATCCAGGTGAAAATTGTACATGTTTGTTGCATATTGCACAATTATATACGTGCAGAAGATTATGATGATATATTTGAAGATGAAGATGATGATTCGGGTAGCGAGCTCGGTGGAGGAGGTGATGCGGTCCAATTAGGTGCAATGGATGATACAGACAGTGACGATTGCGATGATCTTGAGGATGTGGGTAGCCAAGTAACAAGCATTCGGAGGCAGAGTGCATTAGAATCCACAAGAGCCGCACAATTTCGAGATGCCATATTGACATCCATGTGGAACGATAAATGATGGTTTACTCTTCTTACTTTTGAATATGCGTAATTTATATGTACTAAACTTGTAACTCGTTGATTGTAATATTAAAGGCACGAACTCGTTATTTGAATAACTTTTTTTAGGTTATTTTCAAAGTTGTATATGTATTTATTTATTATTATTTTTAATTTTATTACTATATTAAACTTCATATTTAAGTCTCTGGTAAATAAAATATAATTAAAGTATACATTTGATTAATTAATTACTTTTAATTTTGTCAAAATATATTATTAATTAATACAATGCAAATCTATCTTATGTTATTAATATAATATTTTTTATTCATTAATCATAATTTTTTTTATTTACTCTATTGTATTAGTGATTTAATAGTGGTAATTAAAATATTGTTAACTCAAACACTTGGTTTAATTAGCTCATTTTTATAATTAATAAAATCAATGATTTTAAATTTCTAAGATGAAGATGAAGATGAAGTTGTCCACACTAACACCCATTTCGAAGATGAAAATCATGTAGATGCATAAGATGAAGATGAAGATGAAGATCAAATTTTTATTTTGTTGACTAACCCCCCCTTTAGTGGCTATCAAAGAATTTTCCAATATCTACTTGGAACGTCCACTTTGGAACTTTGGTATTCAGATTCTTTTACTAGATCTAATAAGGTACTATGACGTTGATTTTGTTGGATGCAAAATAGATAGGAGACTACGAGTGGTAGCTACCAATTATTTAGAGATTCACTTTTTTTTTTTTTTCCAAGAAACAATATTCGATTACTTTATCTACCACCAATGTTGAGTACATAGTTGTTGGGAGTTGTTGTACACAACTTCTATGGATGAGACAACAACTAGAGGATTACAGTTTAGAGCAACAAAAAAATGTTAGTCTATTGTCACAATGTGAGTGCTATAAGCCTAAGTAAAAACCATGTTAACCACTCTCGATCAAAACACATTAAAATCATACACTATTTCATACAAAAGTTGGTTCAAACTAAGGTAATTAAAGTGAAATTTGTTCCTATAGAATATCAAATTGCAAATAATTTCACAAAAAACCATTAAAATTTGATCAATTCTATAAGCTAAGAGAAGAACTAGGTATGTGTAACCCACCTTTGTCTAAATAGTGTAATATACAATAAACTAGAAATGGTATTCTATATAATTCATGCTAAGAGAGTGAAATTGAATGACTGAAATCACTTTTATTCACTTTGCATATGGTATGATCGATCAACACAGAGCGCATAATCGATTAACTTAAACCGATTGATTCGATCAATAGAATTCAATTGATTGATTAACCACAATGGGAAATGATTTTAAATAGGGTTTAAACTTCATTCCAATAATTTCAAATCATTTCCAAAACCCTCATTTTCGCTAAAGCTCTAAAATTCATCCTCTCTCACTTCTTTGTTCGATTTGCCTCCATTTTCACTAGATTTCACCGAAATTCGCCCTCCCTACTCTATTTCGTTTTTAGTAGTTAAGACCAAGAGGGCCACTAGGAAGGATCCCCCACCTAGGGAAGACAAATCTTTCGTTGAAATGCCCCATTGGGGTGACCTCTTTCAGTCAAAGGGCCCAAGAAGTCACTACATGAAGACATTTTCTACTCAAAGTATAGTTGAGCCATCTGATTCAACTTTGGCTTTTGTGGGAGAGAGGTTGAAGGCTTTCAAGAAGTATCTAGGCCATATATGCCCGTATTGGAAGGTATCAAACCTCTTTACTCCACCTCAGTAAAAGTCTCTTTCCAATAATCTTGAAGTGGCAGACATTGCGAATAGCTACTTGAAGATCACTACATTTGTCAAGAAGACTCATATCACTCTCACCACAATTGATTTTAACACCATTTTGGGCACCAGAAGACAAAGACTCATATAACTCTCACCACAATTGATTTTAACACCATTTTGGGCACCAGAAGACAAAGACTCATATCACTCTCACCACAATTGATTTTAACACCATTTTGGGCACCAGAAAGCAAGGGTTCAAGCGTTACATCAAGGAGAGTCGGTCAACTGATTTACATGAGGAGCATCCTCAATTAATCTACGACACCATCTCACTCATCTTCGATCAGATAATTGGAAGCTCCGACGAAATCAAAATCATATATCTGAGGATGGAGTTGTGATTCTTCATGGAGATAGTCACCCTCATCCTCAGTCTAAGGAAGGGGATTTTCTCACATCTCACTAAGGCCAACATCTTTTGTCTTTGGGCACTGACCCATCACACTGAGCTCACCTTTGCCTGCTTCATGATCTTACTGATGATGGATATAGTGAAAAATACTCATGTCAGCAGTCTACCCTCTGGATAGCTTATCACTACCATCCTCGAGCATCATGGAATAGATCTTGAAGAAGAAGAAGAAATTGTAAGTCTAATAAAAAAGATGACCATAGGAGAAATCAAAATTGGAAAATTCAACTTGACCAAGTATAGAGGCAAGTAGGTCTCTAAGGACTCAATAAGGAAGAAGGCATTAGTAAGAGAAGGCTCAGGAGATGAGCCTAGTCCCGGTTAGTATCATGAGGAGCAATTTGAGTTCAAAAGAGAAGAACTGAAACCTCCTCCAGCTCTGACCAACTCTAGAGCATTGAGGATGATGTGGCTGATATAAAAGAAACACTCTTACAACTCAAGGATTGTTAAGTTGTGGAGCCTAATCAATGCCCTACGTCGAGTCGGTACACCGATCAACCTTCGCGATCGGTGTGGGGATTGGAAAGGGGGCGGGAAACATCCCTCCCAGGGGCGTGGGGGTGAAGCCCCCTGCCGATTCCACAATATATTAACTGTTGTTTTATTAAGGGCAGTTTGAGAATTTTACTCTTGTATCATTGTTGCCCTAATTTTCTCTTTATCATTGAGGGATGTCGCTATTAGGGTTTTATCATCACCGAGAAGGAGTTGGAGTTGTAGCCCAAGAGAGGTTAGAGAAAACACCTAAGTGTGTGCGATTTCTCATGTAAACTATTTCATCTTTATAGTGGATTACTACAGTGGTGGAAGACAGGACGTAGTCTCACCTTGAAGTAAACCTGTATAAATCTTGTTGTTTTTCGTACTTGTTTTTCCTTTCTTCCACGTTTATTATTATTGCTCTTGTTAGTTTGGAATTAGGGTGTTTAATTCCTAACAAGGATAGCCATCTGGAGATTCGATCTCTTCTATGTTCCTTCATCACCTCCATCTCTCCACCGGACTAGCCTCCACCTTCAGCTTAGTCCCTTTTACCTTAGTTGGCCTAGATTTAACTCTTGTATTCATTTTGCATTTATCCTTAAGGGGGGGTTAGTCAACAAACTTGAAATTTGATCTTCATCTTCATCTTCATCTCATGCATCTACATGATCTTCATCTTCAAAAAGGGTGTTAGTGTGGACAAGTTCATCTTTGTCTTCATCTTCGAAATCGAATGGGGAAATCGAACAAAATCGGAAGGTATTTTGGGAGAATGAGAATAACCAGAGAAAGAAGGGAGTGGGAGGCTGAAAGGGAGAAGAAAGGGAGGTTGAGAGGGATAAGAGAGAGAGAAGCGAGAGAGAAAAACAGAGAGCAAGTCTGAGAGAAGAGAGGGAGGCACGGAGATGAGAGAGGGGGTGCGAGAGAGAGGGCGAGTCCGAGAGAAGACCGAAAGATGGAGGCTGGAGACGAGAGTTCGAGAGAAGAGAGGGAGCAGCGATGTCGGGGGCGCAGGGAGACGAGAGAGGGGGTGCAGGAGAGAGGGAGGAAAAAAGGGAAATGAGGACGCGCGAGAGGGGGGGGGAATCTTGCCGCGCGCGTCCTTCATCTCGAAGAAGATAAAAAATGGTCTTCAACAAGATGAAAGATTTTAAAATGTAGAGATGAAAGACTGCATCCCTAGTATCCAGATGAAATGTCATATGCGCTCCACTAACGACTTCAATTGATAAAGGGTGTCATGTGATTGATCTTCATCTCAGACTTCAAGTTTACTAACCCCCCCCCCCCTAAAAGATCAAGTCATTTTGTATCTTGTACATATTTTGATTATGAACGAAAGGCCTTGAGCATCTTTTGTGTGCAAAACTATTCTCACGTTTGCATATCTTTTTTACATATGACAAAAAGGAGAAGAAAAATCTAAGCTAATACTAAATTTTGTAAACATTTGTATGAACACATTCAAGGCGAGCAATAGGTTACGAACTTGACACTCAAATACATATGGGAATTGTTATTTTTACTTTTTATAAGTTAGGTTTTGTTATCATCAAAGAGGGGGAGAATGTTGACATACGTTGGCTCTCATCCATATTTTGATGATAACAAAACTTAATTGAGCAAATAAATTTAAATTAAATATATCTAATGTTAAGTGTTCAAGAGATACAATTTCAACTTTCTTTGCAAATAAACCAACAAATTCATCTCAAAACCGCAAACTCAAAGAAGTATCAAGTCATCTTGAAGTACCTACAAAAAGTTTGAAGACTTGAAGACGAGAGCCAAATCACATAGAAACATCTCAATAACTCTAGCCATGTATGAAAACAGTTAGCCAACCTTCAATCCAAAGGTACGCAGGAGTTTTGAAGCTTTCGAAAAAATTCTTTGCAAAATCGTGTTTAGCTTATACATATTAATGTTTAAAACTTACTAGAACACCTTAGGACATTTTTTATTATGCTCAGAAGTTATTTTAGAATACCGACAATTGGCATGATCTATCATGTTATTGGTCATGATCGATCATCGAAAGTAATCTGGAAAACAATATAAAAGAATAATCGAATAACCTAACTGGATTGATCGATCGATCATATAACATCTTGTCAAAACGAGTTATAAAACGTGATCAATCATCTAGACTAGATTGATTGATCATACCAAATCCAAGCATAATAAACTATAAACATGATCGATCATACCGACTAGTTTGATCAATATGCCGGAAAGGGACATAAAGAATGATCGATTATACCTATTTACATGATCGATCATATGACTTTTGCTCTACCAGGGCTATAAAGCATGATCGATCAATCAAGTAGGATTGATCGATCAATCATGTTTTTTCTTAAAGGCATGAAAACTTGTTGATCGATGTTATGATCAACCAACAACCCTTAGGAATCAAAAAATATAACTGTCACACACAATTGATCAATCATACCTTTCCAATAATCAATCAATGTATCTATCAACTTTTTGAAAATGGCTAAATAATGACTAGTTTGGTTGGAAAGCTTTTATAAATAGCCCACCAACGTCCCTTAGATAATTGATTGATCATTTATTTGAAAACCAAAAGTATTCAATATCCATTTACTTGAAATTCCTACTCAAACCCACTTTTGAGAAGAAAATAAAAACTAATTTTCCATCCCTTTCAAATCTCTCAAAGTTTATTTACATCCTGATATTCTCAAACTCCCTCAAATTCTCTCTTGTACTCTAAAAGATTGGAGACTTGGATCTCACTAAGAGAAGGTTGATTCTCCCACTCAAAGGTGTAAATTTTTTTCTTTTATATTTTACTTTGAAATTCTGTATAGGTTTTTCTAAAACCTCAAATTTAGAAAGGGAAGGCCAACTAGAGCTAGAATCTAGTTGTTTATCTCTTTAGGAGAGTTTGTAACAGCGTATTAAGATATTACACACAGCTTAAAGAGAGTCGAAATCTCTTTGAGAATGTAAACTTCCAACTAATAGAGCAATTAGTAAGATTTTTCCGACTAAGGGTTCTTAGGTGATGATTACAAATAAAGGAATATCAAAAAAAAAAAAAAGTCTATACTCTTTTTGTGGTATATACTTGTTTACTTTATTACTTGTATTAATTTGTATTAAACACCAAAAGTTTTATTTTATATATCTCAATTCACCCCTCTTGAAAAGCTACCTAGGTTAACTTCATGCTACCAAGTTATCCCATTTTAAAAACCTCGAGTGACCTTAGAAAAAATCAACTCAACTCCAACGTAATCTACCTTGCGTTGGAGATTTGCATTTCATAACAGTGAAGATATGAAAAGAGCAAAGAAATGTGCAGGGTCATTTCACAAGGTTGACATTGAGAATGAGAATGTGCAAGCTTTTATCTAGAAAAGTGGAACTCCCTTTCAATTGTCGAAGGAAAGAGTTCTCCCCTAGTACAAACAATATTTCAAAAGGTTAACATTGTCCAGTAAACTAGAACAAAACCAGCAGAAAAGGGACAGGAAGATTAGTATTTACAACTCCAAGATCTTATAGTTTTACAAAGTTTTATGTATGCCAAAAAACTGAAATTAACCATCCTAGTTAATTGGTTGGGTTTCTCTTCAATGGACACAGGTCACAGAATGAGCTTAGTTCAGAATTCTACAGAGGGAAATACATGGTATAGGATGTGAAGAACAGCTGGACGGCTTGACATCCAGACCCACTGAAGCAGAATGAAGCTCCAAAAATATCCAATGAGGTCTTTTCAGTTTCAAGCAATGAATGCAGCCAATTGAAGACCACAAGAAGTGTGTTTCCAAGCTCACGAAATTGAAGGGTACCCATCCTTCAGCTTCCCTAACTGTAGATTACCTGATCAAAAATGGATTCTAATGAGTTAAAAATTGATAGAGTAAGAGTATATATACTCGAAATTACTTCAGATAACTGCCTCGAGTTTCAAAGTACTCCAAAAGAGGACATACTAAGGAATTTCTTAAAGAGGATAAATTAGGGTCCATGATGGTTGTCTTAGCAGAACGCAGTCCATGAATCCATCCCCATAACAGTTGAGGGAAGGGATGAAATCATCGTGTTTAATTAGCACTCCACCACATTTAATAGAAAAAAAACCAAATTTCCTCATAGCTGCAAAATGTTTAAAACATCCTTTGATCAACCACGCTTTCTCATCTCCACCATGATCAACCATATACCAGACATCATTTAACAAGAACAAGGTTATTGCCATCAAAACACCTGTTATACTGTTAATGCACATCAAGAGCGCCCTATTTGAAAAAGAATCTTGGAACCTAGTCTTTATTTAGAAAAAAAGCAAGCTTATGTCCCTTCATTTGAACTTTTTTAAAATTTAAGGCCTGATACATAAAAAAAACTCTGTATAAAACCAGTTATGTCATGAAACTTTAAGATTAGAGAACACTTGCATCCTGTAATTTATAAAATATCACCTAAACTAACCCCTAACCTAATTGCAAAGGGTAAACTAACCTTCATCTTATAGATAACCTGTTCCTGCTTTCAAACAGAGCAAGGACTTTGCCATGTGGATAAGTCTGTTACAAGATTACGTAGCTGATCAATGAGAAGCTTGAGATGCTTGTTCTTATTTGCAAGTTCCTGCATCCACGGATGATTAACAAGCATAAGATAGATACATATGTATGAGTGGCACTACAAAATCTGGTTTAAAAGATCTAACCATTAGCTCATGTTTATTATTCAACATAAATGGCAGGAATGCCCATGAGTGCCCATGAGTAGCAAGCAACTGGAGCAATCTAAATTACTATCAGAAGGTCTACATTTAAATGAACAGAATAAATCCGACAAAATAGTAGGGTATGTTTATCAATACAAAAATTCAGAATGTTTGCAACAAATGGTATTACAGACAATTAAAGCTAACAATTTTATCTGATTACCTGTTCTACTGATTTATCCATCCAACTATGTCATCTGTGGATAAAATTTCTTACCTGTTTAAACTCTGCCATTTATCAAATGGAACTGATATAGATAAATGGCATAATATACCCAATTACCAGTCTGTTTTGAAAGTACAAGTAAAATTATCACCAAATAAGATGGTTGAGTTCTGTTTTATCAGATTAATTGAAATGAATAAATTAAGGCTCGTAATATGTTTAGTAAAAGATCACCATTAGTACAAGGGAGACATGTACTGGGTGCTCACAGTCACCACAGGAGATTCAATGCCAGTCCAAGATATAGGGAAAGTTGTTGATGGAAAAAATTTATATATCCATTTACCATATTTGTGGGTCAATGCTGCTTACAATGAGAAAATAAAATCGCATGGAGTCCTACACTCAAATGAGAGAAAATAGCTACACATCTCCCTAATAAACAATGAGAGAAAGCGAATCAACTCAATCAAACACCAAATAAAAATCTTAGTGCTCATTTATTTATCAACTATTAAAAACAAAAAGAGAATATTCTATGCTTAAGGATTTTCATCTCATCTCATTGTCTTCAAAATGGAATATTTGTTTCTTAAAAGTATATTTCAGTTTGTTCATGGAGAAGGTGCTTACTCCCTAAATTTAGTTAATTCAATTGAAATTGCAAGCCCTAACTACTCAACAAACTGGTGGAAAATTTTCCAATGGGAAAATGGTTGAGAGCTATTTATCCTCAGACCAAAAAAAATTCCAACAGGCAGCAACAACCTCCTGACATCTACTAGGCAATCATGTTGATTATGTGCGCTCAGACATACTTGTAATGTAGACATGATCACAAAACTGATAACAGTCAAGGATCAATGATGAAAATTCACTAGTATGTAAAAACTAGAAGAATTAGACATTACTATTATGTTTCAAGAAAAAAATACAAAATTCCTTTTGGTCCCAGTGGACTCAAATCCTCTGTGATAACCATAGAAGAATATGGATTGTACCATTACTGAAGAAATCACAAGGACATAAAAACTTAATGCATGTGACTCATGTGAGGAAATCTTAGAACAACACTTTATGCACAACCGATGCATCCATTTTATAGAGGTTTCAGAATATATACATACAACAAGAAAATAATAATAAGACTAATAAGCAAGGACCCAGTACATGTCAATGGAGACATCCATGACAAGGTAATTATTATACCCTCATTTAAAATGTCAAATAAAAACAGAATAATAGAATTTGAGGGGAACTGTGCCCTCTCTCATCTCTACACGAGGAAAGAAGGGGAAGTGAAGTAGGCACAGAAGCCTACTTATTTCCCTTGATTCCATGTGAGAGAGGTTGGCCCCTTCTTTTTTCAATGTACATTCTTTTGCTTCAGCAAGTAAGAATAATAGTTCAAAAGACTAAAATGACCCTAAAAAAGATTATTGTTGTATTGAAGAGGGTTCTAGCTGGAAATTAACCTAAACAAATACAATCCTAACTAGAGGAAAAAAGATTAATAAAAACTAGTCTAGTTGGCAGTGCTTATACTCACCACAGGCAATTCAATGCCAGCCCAACATATTGGGAGAGTTGGTTGATGAGAAAGCTATATATCAACTAGAAGACTTAGCTATTTCTGTTACGTTTCAGGAATCAAATACATTTTTTTTCCTAGTGGACTCAAATCCTCTTTCATAGTCAATCTTATTAAAAGTAAATGGACAATACCATTAACGAAGAAGGAATCACAATGAAGCAAAAAAATTGTGGATATGTCAGATATACCATTTGAGGGACCTTGGAACAATGCACAAGAGATGCATCACTTTGAAAGAGGTTTTAGAATATATATACATAGAACATATGAATTATAACAATAAAAATAAATGAGGACCCAGTAATAGAATACAAAACTTATAAACCACAAAACTCTTAACACTAATGCCTACTAACAGCTGATCAACCTCTCTTTTCTCAATCCTTCAACAGTCCCAGTATCCTCCCTTCCACAAGCAGAATTCAAATTTTATCTCCTTGGCATACTAAACCTTAAGTATTTGCTCTTCTCACTGCTCTTCACACATTCATCAAAATCCTTCATTTTTCGGTTGCATTGGAAAGGGATTCAAGTAATGTGATCAAATGAGCATCTAATTGAAGGGATAAACCTTGGAGACCGTACCTCATCTTTCGAATAAATGCAGCACACATTTTATCCCCTTGCGATTACCGGTACAATTAAAGCTCAATTAATTGTTCTCATAGTTACCAAAATCATTCATTTCACAGTTAGCACTAAAAGGGACATAATGTGACTAAATGAGTAACTAATGAGTCCCTTGGACAACCAACCTCATCTTTGCAATGAATGGATTCACATCCTCCCCACAGTGCATAACCTTGCAGGTTTGGGAGTGAACCACCCTCAGCATTTGGAAGAAGTAGAAGAAGAAGAAGATGGGGCAAGCACTATATTTAAAGTTTTAATTCTCTTTAAAAGTGTTTGTGACTTCTTGTACACCAATCTTGACTCGGTGGCCACCTAAATATCAAGTAATATAACCAATTTAAAACATAAAAAATATGTCATGATTTTAGGATGCCTCAATTTCTGATTGCTTTATCAGCTACATCTTCTATTTCAGCAGTGGACTTCACTGCATAAGCTGTTGGGTATGTTGGTGGTTCAATATGTAAATGTAGTTAATCCTACAACAACAACAGTCATGTGATTTATCATGTGACTAATAATAGCCCACAATGCATAATCCACATTAAAGATTAGTCCTACAGCTTTTGAGATGTAAGCTTGACGCAGATCCAAGTGTTAATTCCAGTAGTTTTAATTACAATGAAATGGACAAAGGGTTCACAGATTACTACATCAGTTTGACCTAACATCAACATATTTCTGCAAAAGCTGAGTCTGGATGACTTTCAAGAAGCTTCAAGTTTTAGAATCAAGATAAAAATTTGAAATCTTTTAAATAATTATCTACAGCTGATAAGAGGCAAGAAGAGCAATAATTGCAATTTCTCCTCTTAATTTTAATTTATAACACTTTTGAGTACCTTTCTCAACTCAACAATGCGTTCTTCCAGTCTCTCGGTTCCGACTTGTTCTGCTGTGGAATCCATTGGATCTTGAGGCTTCCCCTATATGAAATCAAATTAACAGGTGTAAGAACTGAATGGGACAAGCTAAATCACACTTTTGGGACTTGGAGACACTACGACCTTTGGTGATAGAGAAATCCAATCAAATTCACTTGGCATTAAACAATAATACATCCAACTCAGACCACCATGCACTCATTTTCTTTCATGGATAACAAAAAAATTAATAACGATCTTCTCAGAGGCTGCAAAAATGCAAAGACCTCCTATACAGTAATCAATCCTCCAAAACTCGGTAACTCGTCCCTTTTAAGTCATGCTACTTGTGGTGGCATTTACTTCAAGAACAAGAAAGTGAACTCGACCCCTCGCCCTATGAAAGAGAGTGAAATCCATATATGAAGGAATGTAACATTTCATTTCAATTAGAACTTAATAAAATGCTTGGTTTTGTCAAAAAAAAAGTGTGGCACCACGAAATTTACTTTGTAAGAAGACGCCCTGGAATTTAAATCCACTTTCACTCCTGGGCGATTAACTTTCTCTCTGTACCAAGTACCTCAATGAAGACGAGGCAAATTTCTTCCTCTATGATGCTTATATTACCTTCTGCGAGTTAGGAATTGCTGCAAGCACAGCTCGCAGAGAAGCGACCGCAGATTTGTAACGCAGACGTGCTTCGTCCAGAGCACCTCCGCCCATTTCCATATGATGCGAGGAATCCGGAGCATCTTCACCATTGGATGATTGAGATGCAGACCACAAAGCAGGGTTGCATAGCTCGTCATTCATAGAAGAAAGTATCTGAAATGCAGCTTCAACTGTATCCTCGAGATGTTTTTGCCCTTCCGCGGCCAATTCTTGACTGGTTTTACCGTTTGCAGTGCCTTTTTCCTCCATTTTTGGATACCCAAAGACAGAGCCAAAAGCCCTAAACCCAGCGCTGGAAACTGCAAGACGACACCAATTTTTTAGGTCGTTGCGATTCGAACAACCACCGTTACTGTAGTCGGCAAATATGGGAGCCTCACAAACAGAAAAAATAAGATATACGAAATTACTGTTGGAATTACTGATTCACTGTTCACATTTCTTATAGAATACAATTCTACATAGTATTTTTTATTTATTAATACAATAATTACGTGTCACAATTAACTGTGCATTGATTAATTATAAAAAAAAGTAAAAAATAACATAAACAAATATAATAAATACATTAATTAATTTATTAATACCATAAGATATATTTTAACATAAAAAAGGAATAATTAAACAAAAATAATTGATCAAATACTAACTTTAAGAATATTTTTATTACCACTCTTAAATCACTAATTTAATACAGTAATAAAAATAATATAATAAATAAATAAATATATTATTTTATCAATAACACAAGATATATTTTTATGTATTATTAATTAATAATATATCTCCATTAAATTTAAAATCATTGGTTTAATTAATTATAAAAATGGGTTAATTAAACCAAAATAATTGATCAAATGTTTACTCTAATAATATTTTAATTACCAATATTAGATCACTAATTTAATACAGTAATTAAAAATAAATGTAATGAATAAATAAAAGTATTCTTTTATTAATAACACAAGATGGATTTTTTACGTAGTATTAATTAATAATATATTTCCAAAAAATTAAAAAAAAATTATTTAATTAATTATAAAAATGGTATAATTAAACCAAAATAATTGATCAAATGGTTACTTTAACAATATTTTAATTATCAATCTTAAATATCTAATTTAATATAGTAAAAATATTAATAAATAAATTATTTTATTAATAACACAAGATAGATTATTAATAACATATATATAATTAAAAAATAAAAATATGTTTGATAATGAACCGAGTTACTCGTAATAGTCCACAATTTTCAGCATAAAAGCAAACGTTTATACCTTGGAAGATAAAAACAAGTTCGTACCTTTAATATTAAAATCATCAAGTTACTAGTTTAGTACATATGAACGACAAAATACATGTTCAAAACCAGTGAGATACAACCATCAATCATCATTCCACATGCGAGTCGCTATGACATCTAGGTATTGTGCTACTCTTGTGGATTCTAATGCATGTTGTCTCCAAATGTTTGTTGATTAGATGCTTTCATCCACAAGACTATCTCTATCTTCATCATTATTTACACCTACTAATTGAACCTTATCACCTCCTCCACCAAGTTCATCACCCGAATCATCATTTTCCGTTTCAAACATATCATAGTAATCTTCTCTATGTATATAATTATGTAATATGCAACAAGCAATTACATTTTTTATCTGGATCTTATAAGAAAACGGAAAACTTTCAACATTTGAAATCGAGCTTTTAAAGCACCAAAAATTTGCTCAATAGTATTTCTCAAATATGAATGTCTTCGGTTGAATAATTCTTTATCATGTTTAGGAAGATTGTTTCTAAATTCTTGCAAATGATAATGAGTTCATCGATATGGAGCCAAAAATCTTGGAAGATTTGCATAACCAACATCGACTAGATAATATTTATCTAAAATAGAAAATATTTTCCACATAAAATAATTGAAGATAACCCTTTCTATTCCAGAACCTTTGTTGTTGCTCAAGTGGGGTGTTCGCAAAGATATAAGTTTCATCAATAGCCCCAATACAATCCTAATTATACCATTTCAATTAATACAAAGTAAATTTATATATTAATCTAAAATTATTCATTAGAGAGCAAGTGATGTTACCTTAAAGTACAGATAAAACATCGAATTGTTTAAAATCTTCGAGTGCGTTCTGAAGGCCATTTAATGTAATCAAAGTGAAGTTTGAGAATAACATCAACACCTTATTGAAATACCTATTTATGGTCCAATTCGATCTATCAAACATCTCTGTTGTGACACTATACAATTGTTGTTGACCAACAGTTAGGAAAAAATATACAAGTTGTTTTCCCACTGAGATTGTCTTTGTGGTTATAAAAATCCTCTACTATTAAGTATCTCTACCAATTTATGAAATACAATTTGATTCATCTTGTACACTTTTCTAAATTTAACAGGTGATTTGTCAAGTGCCTTTTTGAAAATACAATAGACCACCAATCCCACAAGAATGTGGTTCATGTCTATTGTAATGGCAAAGATAATATCTTCCCATCGTGAACAAAATATATGTGAATGCAAACATAGTTGCAATCTTTTCTTCGTCTATCATAATATCCATGGAAACTTGCAAATACCACAAGCACAATGATAACTACAAAAATTATTCATGTTTCTTCCATTGAATTTATGGAAAACATAAATACTTCATTGACTTGATGTAATCAGAGTACATGAACCCTATTTATAATAGAGGAAAGTAGTAGAGTCCAATTACAATTAAACTACCCTTGTCCCAATTACACCCAAACTCTAACACTTAAAGATAAGTCCTAGCATAATTAAATAACTCGACATAAATAAAAGACTAACATAACTAAAACACTTTTAAACTGACTCTCATGTGAGACTACCTTTTGTGAGACTCTTATAAGACTCCACCATATTAATTTTGGCTCTGTGAGATTGCTTACTATGACAGTCATGTAAGAGGTTTCCATATCTTCTCTTCAACACTCCCCTTTAAGTTGGAGTTTATAACTTCAGCTTGCAATAAAATTGATTATTGGTCTTCAATTTTCTTTGCTGCAAAAAATTCTTCATAGACTCAAAAACTTCATCTTTTGTGCCCCCCCCCCCCCCCCCCCCCCCCCTTTCTTAAGTATTTTTGTCACATTAAAATTACCACAACATATAGAATAAAATACATATTTCTTGTACTTCTTCTTCTACTTCTCCCCCTCAAACTGAGAGGTAAAGGCAGTGATCACATCTTGAACCAAATAACATAGATGTAGTAATAAGTTCTTCCATCACGGTGTCCCAACCTGAGCACCGACTCTCAAAGGTAAAAATGAGTGATAAGTGGGTAATGCCTATCATTCACAAGACGACGATAAAAGACCCACGAATACATTTAAAATGTCTCAATAGACTTAAAAACATCTATATATATAAAAAGGTAAACCAACCGAAGCAACACATAAGAAGTTGGCCCAAAGGGGTATGTGAGAGTAAAAAAAGGATAGTTGGAGAAAGGTAATCAAAAAATGGGTAAGTGAAATATTTTCCTTATATCGTTGATCAATAACAGTACTCAAAAAGTGACGCAAAAAATTTGGTTTAAATTCGGATTTTTCAATGCAATAGGATACCAACATGACCTTTGATTCATCCAATGCGAATATATCCTTAATTATAGGTCATATTGACATGAAATTTCTCTTTACTAAACTAGACTTAAATACCTTTCATCCAAGTATAACTTCTCTTTATAAAATATACTTCTTTTTAGATAAATAATCTAATAAATTTTGGTTTCTGTAATCTGGTCGAACTAAGTACTCTTTCTCCTTTTGCCAACATAACCATTGACTCTTCCAAGATCAATATCTACATATTAAAGACTCGGATAGAAAATTGGTTGAATATTTAAGAAAATAGACTTAAATATATTTCTTTTGATATATAATTCTCCAAATAAAGTCTCGTTATTGATAGCATAAAATGGCTTGAAAGTTGAAGCATCCTGTTGTTGTTCGAACCTCTCTTGCAATCTAACCTTTGCTACATCAAATATCAATTTCTCTTTGTAAACAATTCTGATTGCCAAAATTAGTTTTACGTTGGAAATTATACTCAAATATATTTCCATCAATATATAATATAAAATATTTAAAGCTCAGTATAGAGGTGAAAACGCAAAACAAATAACGTGTATAGAGACTAAAAAGAGAAAAAAAATACGAACCTAAACTGCTAGAGATAATAAATCAGAAAAGGATTACATTATCTCTGTGGGTTGACCAAGTCAACTCACATATCCTATTGATACCATGTTGAATTTATGAAAAATATAAATACTTCATTGACTTGATGTAATAAGAGTACATGAACCTCTTTTATGATAGAGGAAAGTAGTAGAGTCCTATTACAATTAAACTACCTTTGTCCCAATTACACCCAAACTCTAACACTTAAAGATAAGTCCTATAATAATTAAATAACTCGACATAAATAAAAGATTAACATAACTAAAACATTTTTAAACTGAGACTCTCCTGTGAGACCACCTTCTGTGAGACTCTTGTAAGACTTCACCATATTAATTCTTGCTCTATGTGATTTCTTATTATGAGAGTCATGTAAGAAGTTTATATATCTTCTCTTCAACACTTTCTAAAAGTCATAAACACAAAAAGACGCCCTTATCTTCAATCATAATCTATTTTCAATCATACCCCTACACAACCATATCCATTCAGACATCCTGCCTTCAAGCACAACCCTACACAACCATATCCATTCAATTGTCCACATCCACTATATTCATCCACACAATAACAACACAACAATCATGAAAACAAATCTTAACATAATGATATTCATAAAAGATCAATGATAAGTCTTACAATGTCATAATTCAAAAATCATTATAAAAATACAAAAACAGTCATCTCAAAATAGATAGTGTACGTAAAACTCATTACTACAATTCACCAAAACAAAATTTAAGCCACTCGAGCCGCTCTTTCACTGTCATATTCATAAACATGACCTCTTATTTGGCGTCTTCAACAATTCAAGAGCGCAATACTTCAACTCTATCAGTAGGTTCGAGATTTCCAGGAGGGCTTCGTACCATCTTTAGACTTGATGACATCCCTAAATGCCTCAATAACATCCTTCATTGCATCAATGAATCTGTCAGTGTCTTCAGTGGACATTTTGGTTCTCTTTCTATGAAGAGTTGAAGGTGATGGGTTACCTCTTCAAGAATGCTCAGGTGTCGACTCATTCTCGCTAAGGAATGGTGATAGAGTATCCCCACCTACATCTACATCCTTGATATAGTCTTGTCATACAGAATGACATACAGTAACTCATTATGTGGTTGCATCCCAGCTGAACCCACAAGTGTTGAGATAACTCATTACTGTTTGGTAAGTATTCTTCTATGATCTTGTTCGATTATTGAGTTGCTCACAAGTTTTTTTATTGACTGTCTTCATTGAACTTATTGACATAGTCCATATACACATCATGCTTCCAAACCCCATTGGGCAACTTGTTCCCCATATTGACCTGCTCAACCAAGAGATCGAGCATTTTGTTGTCTTCTTCCAGCCATATATAATCTAAATCTGATATGGTCCTCATGGAAAAAACTTTATCAGACAACCTTTACCCGTCCTAGCAACTAGAGACACATGGAAACACAAAAAACATTGAAAAAAAATACCACGTGGTGGATATTTATAACACTCGAATTTCCTCACCACATGGCAAGATCATTCCATAGCACTTCAAAATTATTCAACAAAATTCTATAACATTTAAAATTTAATCGAACTAATTTCATTGTAGATGACTAAAACAATGCAAAAACACACTCATCAAGTCCAAATTCACCGAACACCCCTGGTAGAGCTTCATATGACTTCACAATTACTTCGAACCGTACCTCGTCAGTGATGGGTGTCGGGTTTCGTTGGCTAATGGATGCCGGTGTAAACGACTCAACCTAGTTAGAACTAGACTTAACCCACCCTTCATTACCCAACATACACTAATCCCTAAACCCTAAACCCTAATTCCAAAAAGTACACCCTACTAAACCATAAATCCTAGCCCTTTCAAAACCTAAACCCTAATTTCTATTAACCATAACCCTAATTCAAAAAAGTAAACCCTTTAAACCAATACCTTAAACCCTTAAAACCCCTAAAAGCCCCAAACCTTAAACCCCAAACTCTAAGCCCTTAAACCCTACCCCCTAAACCCTAATTTCTATTAACCCTACCTTAAGATACCCTAAACCCTAAATACCCTAAACCATTAACCCAAAACCCTAACTACCCTTAACCATACCCTAAACCCAAAATTATACCCTATAAAGACGAAATTGAACCCTACATACCGTAAACCCTAACCATAAATCCCGAAATTATGCAGTAATTAAACAATCAATACAAATACCACACACAAAATTAAAATTAAATCAAAGACAACAGTAAATTAATTAAAAAAAATACCTTCTGAAATTTAGGGAAAATCGAAGTAGAATCAAAGAAATCGACGCCAAAACGGGAAAAATCGAAGGAAATCGAAACCGAAATGGGGGAAATCAACGAAAATTGAGAGGATTTTTAGGATAAAAGAGAGTGAGAAGCGGGAGAAGGGGGAAAAGAGAGGGAGGAAGAGAGGCGTGGGATGCAGTGTCCCGACGACTTCAAACAAATGAATCGGAATTTTGGGCAGAATCCTAATTCGGTCACTTAAGTCTATATATGCTTCATTCACTTGAACCCTCCCCCCCTTCACATTTCATTTCAAGGAAAAAGGAACAAGCGGACCCTCCTTCCCCTAAACCCTAAATTCTTACCTCAAAACACTAAACCCTAAACCTTAATACTCTATACCCTCCTTCTCTTGTCTCGTCTTCCTTCATATATAATTCGAGTCTCAAATAAGAACAAGGGGAGAAGACTTATAAGTTTTTCTCCTTTAGGCTATGTTTGGAACAGAAGTAGAGAAAAAAGAAAATAAAATATAAGAGGTTTATTTTCTCTTGTTTGGATACCCATAGAAACTAAGAGAGAAAATGGAAGAGAAATATAATTTCTCTTTTTTGGATACACGTGAAAAATAAATTTAACAAAATTTTAAATTTTAATAATTAAGACTCTCTCTCAAATTCTTATTTCTTTTATTTTCTCCCTAAATTCTATCATTTTATGATTTTCTCTCTAATTTTCTTTTCTCTTAATGATTCTCTACTGTCGAACAACTAGAAAATAACTTTTTCATTTTCTTTTCTTTTGGGTTGGTTCCAAACCGGCCCCTAGTTTCCTCTCCTCTGTTTTCTTCTCCCAGTTTCACACCTCTTTCTAATGAGACTCACTAAAGAAGATTAAGTTTTATGCATTTTTTTATAAGATTTAAACCAACTCTTGACTGTAATTACGGTGGGTGTTTCAGTATTAAGTTAGTATAAGGGAACTTTTCAAAAATCTAACACATATTGACAGATACATGTCATTTATCGGCCTGTGTCTTATCAGCATTTTCCAAAATCCGAGACATCGAATAATAAATGGATCCTCCTCTAAGGGGCGGACGGAACAACTTTCCATGTAGCGTACCTGTCATGGCTTGATTTCCAACAAACCATCACCAGCTCGCGCAGAAGCGGCAAACCATCATTGTCGATGCAAGTTTCTTTACGACGAATTAAAGAGAAAGATGTTGGGTGTTGCCCAGACACGAAAAAACGAAAACTAATTGATTAGGGATAATAGCCAGATAGAGAGAGAGAGAGAGAGTTGCTTTAATGAGGCTTTTGTAATAAAGGGGCCTTTCAGTTGTTGCCATCAGTGAGATAAAACTGCTCTGCTGTGTTTCAGAATGCTTTGTATAAATTTACAGGAACGCTTATAATCTTCTGTACACTAAGCAGCAAATTGAACTGAAATAGCGTCAAGCAACATATGCTTGAAACCAGTTTTGAGATTTGGAGTTTTGGAAGGAAAAGGGCAAGAAGTACAGATAAAAAAAAAAAGTCTTAGATTGGGTGAGTTGGAGTTGCAGGTTTCATTACTGAATCTTCCACTAGCTCCAGATCCTGATATACCCACAAAGCAGCCAAAACTAGTATTACCCAGTTCTGCTAATCTCCATAACATTAACAAGACGATGTTTGCAGTCATACTGTAAACAAGAAGTAAACTCACAGTTGAGGACTTCAATCATTATTAAGAATGTTATTTACAAGCATCTCCTTCATTACAAGAACTCTGCATTCGTTTCAGAATGCTTTGCATAAATTTCCAGGAACGCTCATAATCTTCTGTACATTCAGTAGCAAATTGATTTGAAATAGGGTCATGAGGAAAGGTGAGAAAACATTTGTTTGAAACCAGTTTTGAGATTTGGAGTTTTTGAAGGAAAAGGGTAAAAAGTTCAGATAAAAGAAAAAACACTCCTAGATTGGATGAGTTGGGAGTACAGGTTTCACTACTGAATGTTCCACTAGCTCCAGATTCTGATATACCCACAAAACTAGTATTACCCAGTTCTGCTAATCTCCATAACATTAACAAGATGATGATGTTTGAAGTCATACTGTAAACAATAAGTAAACTCACAGTTGAAATGTAAACTAACAGTTGAGGACTTCAATCATTATTAAGAATGTTATTTACAAGCATCTCCTCCATTACAAGAACTCTGCATTCATACTAAACGAATTTCTTGACAACACCAATCTCTATACACTCCAAAATTACCAAAAATGAATTCTCAATGCTTTCCTTGGTTTATTTTACAACATTGCCAACTTTTCAGTTGGCAACGACCTAGTTTTTCATCTGAGCGATCTTGTCCTGGTTAAAGAAAGATATTTACCCTTTGAAGAATCTTCAGTTACTGAAACAAATGTAAGCCAATACTGAAATGGAATGACAAATTGGTCCTTCCCAGCAGCTTGAAAGTAGATGATGAGTTGTCATCAAGAAATAGGAATGGCTAGACACTCACTGAATCCAACTTCAAAGCCAAAAAAAAGGATCAATTTTCCCTGTAAAACACCAAACAACACAGAATCATATTGGTATTTTCTAAGTCAATTTCACCATGGCTCATCATTCCAACATCATTTGTTCCTAACTGAGCTTATGTGCATATTGCGCTAGGGAGAAATCTTACCTGCCAAACAACACCAACACAGCAAAGAAAGTTGGCCATATGAGAAAACCTGCCCTTCCAGAATCCTTGTCCATAGTTATCAAATCCCGCTTTTATTAGCTACTTATTCAGATTTTGTGGCTGTTAATTTGAAAAATTTTGCTACTTCCCTGTACAGCTGTTCCCCTTCAAATGGCTTAGAAACATAACCATCCATTCCACACTTCAAACATTTCTCATGTGTGGCCTGGATTACATCTGCTGTCGTGGCCAATATGGGTATATGAAAGAGAGAAGCTCTGTTATCAGATTCTACAGACACTTGATGTTGAATCTGATCATTCATCTCACGTTCCATTTCACGAATCTTCATCGTAGCCTCAAACCTGGAAGATAGTTTAAATAATACGTTGCATTTCACTTACAGAAAAACTAAATTTCAAAGTTGAAACACTACATGAAAAAGAGAATATTTACCCATCCATTTCAGGCATTTGAATGTCCATGAAGCAAGCATCAAAACTATGTGGTGGCTTAAGCATGAAGATGGCTTTTTTCCCACTGTCAGCTAAAACGACTTGAGCTCCATATTTCTTCAGAGCACCCTCAGCTACCTTTAGATTAACTAAATTGTCATCTACTACAAGCATCTTTTTCCCATGAAGAAGATCACGGACAGATGAAGGAGGGACCCCACCATTTCGGCCATTTGCTTTACTTCCAGCTCCCATTGCCCTCTGTAATGAGGCAGCTAACATACTTGCCCTAAGTGGCTTCATAATCACAGGTGGCACATATCCATCAGTTTTCATGGCACAAACTTTGTTCAAACTGATAGAGTTGGCCAGAAGAAAGAGTTTTGGCATATTAGGTGAGCCATCCTTCCTCAATTTGTTAATCAAAGCTGCTGGCAGATCAGTAGCTTTGAACCAGACTTCCTTTTCAATGAGGATCATGTTGGCAACCATGGTACCACTAGTTGCAAAAGATAAAGCAGAGCTAAGATCAGAGAATATTTCTACATGAATTCCGAGCCTTTGCAGATGATACTTTGAAACCTTTGATCGAACAGGTCTTGTATCAACTACTACGGCTTTCCTCCCCTGAAACTCTGATGACACTGATACTGACTTGCTATCTGAATTTTTGAATTCACTTGGATTAGTATTTCCATTGGAAAACACTCCAGTGAAGGTGAAAGTGGATCCCACCTGAGGTTCACTAACGAATCCAATCTCTCCATTCATGAGACCCACCAAGCATTTGCTAATGCTAAGTCCAATACCAGTGCCACCATGAGTACGTGAAATGGAAGGACCAACTTGCATAAAAGGGGTGAATACACGAGAGTGAGCCTCTCGAGGGATCCCAGAACCTGTATCTTCAACTGATACAATTAGATTGACAAGATCAGAAGGTGAGGAAAAGCTCTGATGAAAAAGAGGCCCTTCTTGGTTGAAAGCCTTGAATTTTTCCCAGCTCCGTCTTCTGTCTGCAACTGGAAAGCCACTTAAGGTATCTGTGGATGAAACTTCTGTTTCGACTTCAACTGGGTTCATCACTTCCTCGATTAAGTGAACAGTCACAAAGATATGTCCTTTGTCTGTGAACTGTCAAATGTAAACAGTGAGGAGAAGAAGAAAAGCAAAAAGGAAGACTAGACATTGACTAGACCTATTCAATATGTGCTCCTTTCTCTCTTTTTTTTTTTTAATCAACAAAAATTCACTGGTTAGTTGCATTCAAACATAATGACCATAATGAGGTATGTAAGAACAACTTACTTTGATGGAATTGCCCATCAGATTTGTGATGATTTGTCGGAATCTTCCAGGATCACCAATTAGAATCTCTGGGACCCGTTCAGATACGTACACCGCCAACTATTCCAGGATACAAGGCACTTAGGGACAATAAAAAGAGATTAAACTTAAAATATAAAACATCATAGGAAGAGTAAAAGGCAAGTTACCTCAATTCCTTTATCTTGAGACTTTCCTGAGAAGAGAGACAAAACATCGTCGAGGACCGCCCTCAGGTTGAAACTGACAGCCTCAAGCTCAAGCTTACCAGATTCAATCTTAGCCTGATCTAAAATTTCATTGATGAGAGATACAAGAGCTTTACCACTGCCTTGTGCTGTTCTAACATAATCTTGTTGTGTTATGTCCAGATCTGTATCCATAAGCATTTGCAGCATACCTAAAAGTTTCACAGATATCACATTTTTTTAGTTACAAGAGTGCTTCTAAATAGATCTGAATCTTTCTAGAAGAGGAAGCATTGCCATTTATAAAATTAGTTAATCTAACTTTTGACCTAAAACTTGATGCATTTCAATGGCAGCAGTAAGATGGTTGATGCTATGTGCAATTTTAGGCTACCTCAAAACATGGCAATTTTCTAGGAGAAGCATTGCATTGAAGTGAACTGTGTTGCCAGTCCAGAGGACATTCGTATCCAATATAATCTGCCTCCATGCCATATAACAAGGAAAATATTGTAATGCACATGGCTGCTAATGTACAAATATTGTTGGGATTGATAAGCATAGATCTTCTAAAGTCCAAACCAATATGAGGCTAATATCCCAAACACAACAACTCTCATTTTCAAACAACTAGCTTGAGACATGGAGCACATGTACAATGAAAGATTGGACTGTTTTTATCTAACAACAAAAAGTCAGTGTCTGTTTGCCGCATATTTCTTCTGTAATCTAATTTTGTCAGATATCTATTCTTTCTTTTTAATTTTAGAGACTGATAAGCATATATCTTTTTTAC
Organism: Aristolochia californica; assembly: GCF_029961685.1. Lineage (NCBI taxonomy): Eukaryota > Viridiplantae > Streptophyta > Magnoliopsida > Piperales > Aristolochiaceae > Aristolochia > Aristolochia californica. Next base: position 3,985,380 of record NW_027182103.1, on the reverse strand, counting down.
TTACAAAATGGAAACAAGACCCCAAAGCCTCAAGCCCTTTTGCTCTATCTAAGGACCCTAGCCTTGGAGTTAGAGGTATGAGCCCAGCTGACCCGGATTGTATTGGAGGAGGCTAAGAGAGAAGTATGAAAGCTCAAATGATAGTTTAGGTGAACTGAGTCATCACTCACCTAGAACACCATTCATTGGAGTTCTGATCTCATGGGAAACAGTTGCGAGGAACTACAAGAAGATCAAATAAATCACTTAAATTATGAGAAAAATAACAAACAGTTAACTGCAGATATAGAAAAATAATTTAAACCACTGGTCCATTAATCGAGATTTAGGAGAAAAAAATAGTAATTACCTGTGACTTTGCAACATCTGCTACCACCGCTTGTTTTCTGAGCTCTGTCATTACACGACAATCTTCTTCCACTTTTGCAATTCGATTCATAGTTGCATAGAATATATACCCCACCAGCAACGCAATCACAAGAAACCCAAGTGAAGTGGTTAACTCCAGTATTGGCCATGGTGCCTTTTGCTTGAATCTGCCATGATAGCAATTATTCAGCAAGACACTAACATTATCTTGTAAGTCTTGAGGTATATCTGTAATTTCAGATGTTAATTTACATATTATTTTTTTATTACCTGCAATGCATCTCATGGCATCTGAATGGATCTCCAAAATTAAGGGTGCTGACATGGTGCATCCCTTTATCTGTCACATTCTGACCGTACATACTTATAGGGTCAGAAGCATTGGTGGTGTCATAAACATTAACAAGAATAGTTTGTTTGCTTGCAAGTTGGTGAAGTAATTTATCCACAAGTGATTCGATGTCAAAAATTCCACCGAGATACCTGATAAGCAGAAGAAAAAAAAAATTAGCTCACAAAACACTGGATGATTTCTAGAATAAACATTAATGGGCAATCAACAAACTGAGTTCCAGTTTTAAGATCACTTGCATACCACCAAGAGACCAGTCACATATTGCAGTTAATGGTATTGAAGTGAACAGAAAAGAAGTTCCAGCTATCAAAAATAAGAATTTAATTCTGATTGTTAGATTGTGCAGCCAGTAAAAGTTTTATAAAATTGTGAACTGGTACTTATAGTCTTCATCAGAGCTGCACATAGGTTGAGATAGGATAACAAATTAAAATAGCTCATGACGACACATACCCGTCTGTAGCCTGAATTCGGTCCTTTGGTGTAGCATTAGATGGAAGCTCTGTCTTATAGACAGCAAAAGTTAGAATAACACCAAGACGCTTGGATTTAATTAATCTGAAGGGAGCAGTGAGAACTCCTTTTCCTGATGCTCTAGCTCGTAAAATATTTTCACGATCCTCCTGTAGATGCATGCTTATAATAATTTTAGCAAAACAAGATGGTCTCAAATTTCTTGTCATCAATGTATGTAAAAAGGACAAAATTTTATGTCAACCTTACATGCAGATGTGTCCTTTATTTACAAATCCGGAATTCATTCTTATAGTAATACTGAACACACATATTAACTCTGATTAAAAACATTAGCAAAGGAAAAAAAATCAGATTATTATTTTGAGCATAAAGCTGCAAAGTGCATTCAGAAACATCCCACACAATGAACCCAAAGAAATCAAGGAGAAAAAGAGTTTCCCCATAGTTCAAATATAAAGAGACAATGAGTAGCAATTAGGCCTCTTGTTACCAAACTACCGAAGACTCCAAGCATAACTTGACCACCTACCTTTCCGGACAACATATCGAGGGAGATCACATGAGAAACAGTATCTTGCGCAAAGATGACTGGAGCATATTCCTCTTGCACAGGAGATGTCTGATGTGATTCAGCAACATTATCATCCTCCCTAACAGGGGATTGTTCTTCAGCATCCATTCTTTTGATGGTCCAACCTTGTTGCTTCTCAAATTGCTCTCTTTCAAAGTGAAGAACCCTCACAGCATAGGCTACTCCACTTGTAAGAGGCCTCTCAAAAGCTGTCCGCTCTGTATATTCTGCAAAAGTTGCCTGTAGATTAAAGGAGTCATTACCCAATGTGAATTGGAAGAAGCACTAGAACAAGTTTCGACGCCAGAAAACTTGCTACTTTAGGTGACTTTAGTGTATCCACTGCACTTATTACCAGGACAAAGGTTCGTAAAACTAGTGGAATCTCCTTCTTAGGACCGACTGAGCATGTCTCAGTCCAAAACTCATGACAAGAGCTGACTAATGTATGATTATTTTTCTAATAGCAGGACCTAAATTAGACACCTCAAAATCTGGTAGTCAGACAACAGAATTTAAGGCATGTACCACCAGTTACAGTGAACAGAGGTCCTACATTATGGTATGTACAAGTAGAGTGGCATCCACAGCCCATACGACTGTGTTTGCTGCATCATCAAACGATTAGGTGTAAAACAAAAAGAGATTAAAAGATTCAAACGACTAGATAATAAATATAACCAAGTAGCCAGCGGCAGAAATTAGGCACCTGAGTAATTGCAGATGGGTTCTTCGCATGGTGAAAGGTTGAAACCAGAATAGCCAAGGTTTGAAGATGGTTCATGCTCACGTTGAACTGGTCCTGTAACATCCGGGCACGTTCATCACACATGCTCGCTAGTGCTGCTCTTCTCTTTTCTACTGCCAGAGAGTTCATGTACCAGAAAATTGTTGAAGATACCAACATGGAAACAAGTACCCATGTGATCAAGACTTTCCTCAACCAATTTTCACAAAGCTCTCTAGACCCAATATACTGATAGTACCGGTAGGCCCGAAAACCCTTTCTGGAGAACTTCTCCGACCAGTTCGACCAAAATTGATCGAAAAAAACGAAACGCCTCTGATTCATGGTATTATCATCAATAAACCAATTCATAGGTATCTCAGACAAAATCCAACAAAAAAGCATAAAAAGCAGAGAAACTACCTACAAAATCAGGAGCCAATAAATTAAAATAAGTAATTGAATTTATAAAACAGATAGGAAAAAAATCTGAACTAGCCGTCTGCGGCCACTGTGACCAAAATATTCACCATGAAAGTCTCATATGCTGCCTGGTTAACCTGCAACTATTTTCTGATAGCATCGAAGCCGCGGAAAAAAACACTAAGCCATCTTCATCCCTAATCGGCTTCCTACAAGAGGATACTTCGTGGCCTTATCTCTTTTTAGTTTACAATTTCCTCGAGTTCCCCGACACCAGCAAATTAAATCCCAAAGAGGACGAACACATTGACAACCAAAGTTTCCGCTTCCGTCAATAAGCAAACGCAAAAAGGAGACGCAGCCTTAAATCCTCTCCACTTGTCTTCCGCGACTCCAGCAACCCAAAAATCTTATCCAGAGACCTCCACTTCCTCTTGTAATTCTAGTCTACAACCCGGGAAGTATCGCGAAGCCCAGACAAACTCAACCAAAAGCTTCTCCGAACTCAAAACTAAAGGGCTTCTGGAGCTTCTAAAATGCTTCCCAAGACTAATAAAGTAAGACCCCTGTACCTCCAAAACCAACACAAATGTCCCAGATCCAAGATTACCCAAAAACCAAAAAAGCACAAGAACAGTACCCAGAAAATAAAACTCCCCGCAAACGGGATTTCCTGCTCTACCACTTACAAATTCATAACATAAGACAGGAAGAAGAAGAGAAGCAAGCAGGGAAGTCCCAGTATTTGACTCGGGAACACGAGTTCCAACTGCAGAGATCGAGTTGAAAGCAGTGAAACAGACGGAGAAGATGATTGAAACAAGTCCGGATTCATGGGTTCTGTGATGGATAGATGGGAATATGGTGGTAACAAACATCTGCTTGCATAGACCATTTATCTACCCAATCAAAATATAAAAAAATCATATCCATTTTATCTCCTCATAATTTTTTTCATTACCAATTTCTACAGATATATCAGATCGGATAAAAAAATCAATAAATTATAAAAAGGGCAAAAAGGTATCTCCCACTGAACAGAAGCCACTGCTTTTTCGACGTTCACATCACCACTAATCCACTCCGCAGCTTTCTCACGCAAAGCCCTTTTATCCATCAGTTCTTCCCCTCCCAGACCAAAATACCCTCACGCCAACTTTCGAAAATTCAGCACACCTTAGATCCTTTTCCCCTAGAAATCGAGGGCATTTTCGCATTCTTAATCACCATATCGAAGATTTTCTGTTTCTTGTACTGTTCCGAAAGGGGAATACATCGGTAATTTCACAAATCAGTTCTTCATAGTGGCAATCTAGTAATTAAATAAAACAACGATGGCAGAAGCGCAAAACGGCGGATCGGATCAGAACTCGGCGCGGTATGATTAACCCATCAATGGCGACTGCCACTGGACGGAGAAAAGCTAAAGAAAAGAGTCATCGGCACGGGTGACTCCGCACGTGCAACCACGTATTGACACGCGTAAATGACCAATCAGTCCTTATCGACACGTAGGAGGCGGGTTAGGAGTACGGTCAAGGATCCGGATTCACACGTGGAGAGATTAAACTAATCCCCGCAAGAGAACAAAACGGGTACGGCTCCTTGTCGGATACGAGGGGTCGAATACGGCGTATGTCCTATGTATGGCACATTGTGACCCATTCATACATACATAGTATCTGATTAAGTATTTTAATATAATTAAAATATTATAAATTATCATATCCAATTAATTTACTAAATCACCCCTAACTCACCCTAATCCCGGTTTATGGATACAATGGTTAACTTCTATTAAGTACACATTCGAACGAATTTATAACAAAAAACAAGGGGAAAAAGGCAATTTTTTCGTTGGATCGAGAATTAAGCTTACGATTAATCGGTGAAAGGCACATAAATAACAAGCTTCACGTCCTTTTTTCTTTTTTTCCACCATTAGGTAAACTACCACTATGATGTAAGGGTTGGGGCAAGTCCACCATGTCATTATCAATAATATAGTTTTATCAAAAGATTGTGTTAGGTGTTACGCAATATTCTTGTCTCACCTTTAACTTCTTCCCTCAAGCTTTTCGTAATCCCATGCATTCTTTGGCCACTTTCTCTTTGTATTAAACTAATTCAAAGTCTCCATGTCAATCAGCCAAACACACCCATGTCGGTCCTTTGATTATATTATTAGTCATGTTCTTGTTCTTGTCCTTGTTCGTTCTTTTTGTGGGTATTTATAAAAAAATTTCCTTTCGATGACTCAGGTGTGAAACAGTTTACTGGGGCAACCTAAACTAAATATGGATCCAAAGTTCCAAACTAGAAAAAGGGTTTTTTTTTTCATAAAAAAATTGACTAAGTACATTGAATAAGGATACAAAAATATTAGAACCATGTCCAAAAGAAAAAATAGTTGGGGATTATTAATACTTTATTAAGCTACTTTAAATAAAAAAATTATGCAGAAAAACAAAGGAGAATCTAAAAGGTGACAAGAAGAACAATACTAAGGTTAAGAAGGGAGAGACAAGATTAGAATAGTATTGTGGTCCTCAAAATTTGAAATTGTTCATTTCTTCTTTAAGCCTTAAAACTCAATGCAACTTAATTTGTCATTTTTCTTTTCATTTTTTTTATTGTATTGTATGGTTCTTTTTTTCACCACAATGAACCTTCAAATTGTGTGAGTTTCCTCCCCTCCCCCTGTCGGTCTTCCTCCTTCTTGACCTCCGTCACTGAGCACAGGAAGCTGAGCCTCTGTCATAGAGCCTCTCGGCCTCCCGACTTCTCTTCTCTCTCGGTGTACCGTCGGAGCGCCGCCTCTGTCGCCGAGAGGATTCAAATTTAGTGTTAGTGTTTGCAAGTTTGCATTAGGACAAACAAATCCTAAGAGTGTCTAGTTAAGACTAAGAGGGTTCAAATTTATTCTTATTAATTTTCCTCTTCTTACTTGATAACATGAATTAATAATTTGTGATACATTATAAAACTTGACCCAATAATGACCCAGTAACTCAGTCACTGACCCAATAATGACCCAATAACTCAATCACTGACCCAATAAGGAGATCATGTTTGGTTCCACCCGATTCAACTGGGTTTAACCATTGGTTGAGCCTATAACAATATATTTTTAAAAATAAAAAATGTATATCGAGGGAATTTTTCCCCGGTCTAGGATTTCTATTTTCCTCCTCTCCCACCCATGACTGAGTGTGACTCGGCTGCTCAGTTGGGTCAACAATTTAATCGGCAAACCATGATTGGTTCCACCCTGTCGTGCTCCCATCAAGCTCCGTCTGGCCTTGCCGTGCCTCGTCACGGCTAGCCATTATTTGTTGTCCGCTATAAGTTATTTTTATTTATTTTTTAAAATCTAAAATAGATTCGTGACTGATTCCAAATCTGAATCTAGAAACTGGGTTCAAATCCAGATTCAGATTCGGGTCTGGGTCCAAATCTTGGTTGGAATTATTGATCAACAAGGGCTTATAGTTTAGGCACTAATAAAGATACTTGATCTTCCGGTTCCTCCTCTTCAATAATTTTAGTGGGCAACACCAAAAGATCATCAATTTATTTTTTATTAAATTCATCGGAAATCCTAAAAAAACTGTCCATGAGAACAAGTTATCTGTCTTAATCAAACCCTAAACCTAAATAAAACCCTAACCCTAATCATAACCATAATTAAAGTCTAAAACCTAATCCAAATCTAACGTTAATTAACCTTTAATTAAAACCTAGCTAAAGCCTAATGCTAACCCTAAATTGAATCAAATCGTAATTAAACACTAAACCCTAAACTCTAATCTGAATCAAACCCTAATTAAACCCTAAACTCTAATCTGAATCAAACCCTAACTAACCCTAATATGAATCAAACCCTAATTAAACCCTAAATTCTAAAATCTAATCCAAATTGAGCCCTAATTAAACCTAAGATCCTACCATTAGTAGGGTTTTTTTTGTAACCCTATTTATGGTTTTTCTCCTTTTTATATTATTTTCTATGTTGATATTCGTGGTGTGTTTTTGTTATCACTCGTATTCTATCGGGGTGTATATTTTTGTTGATATTGATATATTCTATACATATTCATGGTGATACCATATTTTGTGTTCATATTCATGGTGTATATTTTGCACTATTTTCGTAGATTGAAGTATTATGAAATAGTGTCCATGTGGCAAGGAGATGTTTTTCCATTGTGAAAATACAATGGAACTGCCTATGCATTTTGTTTTGTATTTTTGTGTTGCATGCTGATTTAATGTGTTTCTTTTTTCCTTTTTTTTTTTTTTTTAGTTCGTAGTTAGGTAGATGAGGGAAAAGTGATAGGACCCTAACTTTGGCTAAGCTTAATTCTGATAATAGTATGAACTTAATTGCAATCCAAAATGAGCATAATACGAGCATAATGTGAACCAAAGATGAACATAATAAGAAGAACCAAAGATTCACTAAGGAGAACATCAAGGATTTATAGGTCTTCACCCACAGGTCATGTTCTTTGCAACCATATGGATGTAAAAGTGGATAATTTCAAGGCCTACACTAATGAGCAGTTATCATGTGGGTACCACTATATTGAGGCAAATTAAAATTTTGAGCATTTGATTTTTTTACACTCACCTTTATTGTTATGTTTGATAATGTTTTTTGTTTTGTGGTATTCATTTATTGAAGTAAAAGTTTGATGTAGATTTTGTGTATTCAACATGCGGTGTTGCATTTTGACAACACAAGACTAGTATGCACGTCTGGTACAAGGAGCATGGGGTCACCCTACAACACTATCGACCCTTATAAAGGGGTTTTCCTTAAAGACTGGCAATAACTGTGTTAGAGTGTCTTTCAAGGTAGAGATTGCAGGTGATTGGAATTGTAGGGTCGAGTATAAAAGGTTTAATTATTTTTTTTGTTTTTACTAATGTAGTTTAATTCTAATTTGTAGAGACATTCCCAAGTAAATATAAAAGATTTTAGAAAACAAATAGTTTGACATATTATAGATTGCAAGACATGCATGCATATTTGAGAGGAGATGGTATGTATTTAATTGAAGTATTTTTTTATTAATACAACAAAAACTCACTTCGTATTTTAAAATTTTTGGGGTAAAAATTGCTTTGAGATTGAGCAATTTAGGATTATTCATAAGTCGTAATATAGGTGGACTAAAGGATCTGAAGAACAATCACTTAAGTATAGTTAAAATAAAATTATTGTAAGAATCGATTTTACCAATGAAATAAGAAATTCATTGCCATGAGTTTTTTATAAAATCTTTATTTTTTTCAAATATTTTCAACAAATTATAATTATTTTGTTGCTTGAAGTTTAGACTTCTACCAATAAATTGAAACATTTTGATGGTAGAACATTTTTATAATATGTATTTTTGAACTTTTTTTCCAATGTAATTGGAAAATATTTAAGTAGATATTTGACTTCTGTCAGTAACCTGTGTTATTTCACTCGAAAAGGTTTAACTCCATGCCAATGAAATTGTATTTTGGTGGCAAATTTTTTGAATTTCTACTAGTGGGAGTTGGTTTTACTAGTAGACTTTTTGCATTTTCTACCACGAAAATTGACTTTTTCTGTAGAGTTTTCAACTTTTAAAGCGAATTCTGAAATTTGTTTGCGGAACTTGTAGTAGTAAAAACACGCAGCAAACTCTTAACACAACTAAAATTCAGCTGACGGGGTATTTTTGTAGTGTCATATCGCACGTATAAAATGGTATTTTTATTGTTTTATATGGCATTATAAAAGTAGGGTAAAAGGATATTTGCATTATGTTTGTGACCTACTAGAAAAAATTTCAATGGGTACTTTGACATTTTTATTTTAAAAAATAAAATCTAAAATATTATGGTGTGTTCATATTTTGTATAAGAGAAAATAGGTGAAAGGGGTATATCCATTATTTGATACAATGGTTATGAAAAATGGTTACATAAGAGTATTTTTTTGAAAAAAATAAAAGGTTAGTTTTGTGGATTTTTTACATTTAGAAAGAAGATAAAACAAGTTCGGAGATAATTTCATTGGTCTGAGAAAATAAAATTTCTCCGATTTCTAGTCTTCTATTCTAATGTTAGAAAAATGAAATAAAATTACAATAAACTATAAACAAATAGTAATTTCTCTTACACTAATCCTAGAATTATTGTTTAATAGTAAAATTGAATTAAATGGTAAACACATAACTCATGTAACAAGACCGAGATTTTCACATTATACAACATTTTATAACATATGCAAAGTTTTTCTAAAACTAAGTTAGCTCTTTACACTAACCCTATTCTCCACTTTCATTTGACTTCAAGTTTTCCACTGGCTTCCACTCATTGGTCTTTTCAGAGCTTTACTCTTTTGTAGGTTTTCAAAACGATTTGATGATAAAGGGTTACAAGAAATTTAGAATATCACTTTGGCATTCACCTAGTGGTTATAAGGAGTGAATTGGATAAAAGAAGTTTGATGCAGTAAGCTCCAACCTAGGGTCTAGGGGTGGCATAGAGTCGAGCCAAGATATAATCTGTTTATATTTGAGCTTAACTTGATCTGAATTCTTTGAACTCATACTCGAACTCGAGCTCAGCTTCAAGCCCAAAAAGTTTAACCGAGTTTGAGTCTGAGCTCGAGTTGGGTTTGAGCTCCAACCTATATTTAAAACTTCAAAAAAAAAACAAAATATTATGATGACCTTGGTACTATTGAACTGCGAGGAATCACAGAGGAGTCCAAAACTTTGCAATGAAACATATTAATGTATAATAACCAGCTTAACAAAATTAAAAGAAAGAGCAAACACCTCTATCAATAGTGTTTATTCCATTGGCAAATAACAACATTAGATGTTGAAGGACCCAAAATGGTTGAATGATCGATTGTCTTTGAGGTTTGTGGTAAATAAGAGCAACTGTCAACTAACTAAAGAGGGAATTGATGAGAATAATTAGAGTAAAGGGTATTTTCATAAAAAAAATTATGCTAACGAGTCAGCTCATAAACTAACAAGCCAAGCTTGGAAAATCTCAAGTTTGGCTTGAGTCTTATTTTAAGTTTGAGCTCAAGCTAAACTCAAGTAAAAATTGAACTGAGCCAAGTTTTTTGCAAACCAAACTTGAATGATTTCAGAGCTAGTTGGGTTTGTTACCACCCCTAATAGGGTCCATTTGTAATCTTATTTGGATTGAATTTCCTTTATGAACAAGGCAACATTTCAAGCTAGTATTTTTTGGTATGCAAGAGGAAATTCTCTTCCAAAAATGGGGTTTATCTGCCTCCAAAAAGAAATTTAGAACATGGGACCATATAGTTAGATATAAGGGATTGGTATGGAAGGCTTAAAATGGTTATTGCTGCTCCCCTTAAAGTCACTTCAAAATAAGGTTGTTGAAATGATTACATTAGAACTCTCTTAATTGCTTAATTTCCTTAAATGTCAATCAGGTTATGGTGGAGGGCGACTCAAGGATTGCAAACATCTATCAAAATGCTTTAATGCTCCTCAAGTCAAACATATTTATAGAGAGGTAATTGAGTAATTAAACTAATCAACAGATCAAAGAGGGGGATTATTGGGATTTGGAGAGAGTGTGATGCCTTTTGCAATTGAAGCAGCCACTAGAGATATGTTGAAGAATAATCTCCCTTATATTAGTCACTGCAATATAAGGGAGAACTTCTGCCAACCAATTTTTTGCTGATAGAATCCAAAAAATCATTGAGAAAATTTCTCCCAACAAAAAATTCATTGGCAAAATGTGTTTGTGCATTTCAATTGGGAGAACTTCTGCCTACGAATTCATTGGGAAAAGTCAAAATATTTGGCAACGAATTTCACACATTCACAGGTAGAGACGCACCTGTTGCTAGCAAATTTCTCAAATTCACTGTCAGAGATGCAATAGTTTGCCATCGAATTGCGAATTTCGTTGGAAAAGGGTAAAACAACTCTATTTTTTTATTAAACCGATTTTCCCTGCTTAACAAATAAAATTATTACAAAAATAATTAATTATAAAATAAATAATATATAACCAAAATATGTAGAAAAAGTTTTAAAAAGCCTATAATTTTTTTAATAAATTGTATAAAATAATAAAAATTAAACACCATTTGCGGGAGGATAGAGGTGGCTCGCTCTAAGTCTACATGCACTGAAAGAACAAATGCATCTTCTCCTCTAAGTTCTTCATCTTATTTTCATACTCATTCCATAGAGTATTTATCCGCTCTTTAGGCTGACACTGTACATCTCTCAGTTTGGGACAACACCACTGTAGTTTCCTATAACTCCTCTATACATGCAATTGGTTGAGATGAAGATGGTTGGGCCATCTTGACTACATGAGATCGAGCTTAACCCAACTCCTTAACATATCCAGACTTAGCTCCATGAACCCTATGCACAATTGCACACTCATTAACCTTCTTAATAGCCTCGTGTGCCTCTCGTACTAATTGTTGCATCTCCTCCTATGAAAAATAACATAAGATAGTTATAATTTTTTTTCTTTAAAAAAACATATTATTTATGATAAAGTTAAAATTATAGTTGTACTTACATATAATTGTTCAAATCCATCTGTCCATCCGTACTAGGACTGACGAGTAACGTGAAATTGCTCAAATATCAAAGCAATTTGTACCCTACACATTTAGAAGGACAAATGCATGTAAGTATATTACATAGTAGTACAATTGAAAGAAAATATATTATGAGTTAAATACATACTATCTCCTCTCTAATATGCATAAAAATCTTCAACCCCGTAGTATGTCAAACATTTTGTTTGCTAGTGTTTTCGATATTTACTCGGGAATGTCTCTACAGATGAAAATTAGACATGAATAAAATAAAAAATAATTGAGATTTTAAATCACGATCCCTAGAAATTTTATCACCTAGAATCTATTCTCATAAATTTGTTACTAGCCAATATTGCCCAAAAGGCCTGCCTGGTAGGTAACGGTAGCGGAAAGCCAAACACTTAACCCAGAATCATAACATTGCACACCCCTTGGAGAAAGAGTTTGCCCTCAAGCTCTTATGAACCGACATTCAACAAGCTCCTCTGTTACGAGCTAATGTCCACGACGGCTCACTCTAGCGACACCGCTAGGTTGTCCCCTCTGGGATTTGAACTCCCAACGTAAGTAGTAGCTCTGATATTAAATGTTAAGCACCTAGCCAATAATACCAAAAGACCGGCCTGATAGGTAGTGGAAAGTCAAACACTTAGCCCATGATCATAACAGAATCACATTCACACACAACCACTGCCTACCCTCAAGGGAAACCCCTTTATAAGGAGTGGACAGTGCCTTGGGGTAATACAGGGATATGCACAAGCTAATTGGTCATTAGCGCAGGCTTTAAACTTTTTCAGTTTCCCCTCCATGTGAGCCCTAAGGATATGGCCTACCCAATGAGTGAAAAGTGGACTATAAAGTCCCCGGTGCTCTTCTATATAAATCCCTAAACTCCATCGAGATCCTACTATTGAGCTCTCGTAGAATCATCAACTCTAGAGCTCTTGCTTGACCTACCCATCACTTTCTTAGTGAGAAAATAGATGGACATGATATAAAAGCGAATGATGTAGAATAAGATGGTGTGGATGGATCTACATACACATAACATAAATTATTGCAAAAAAAATATAATTTAATATAAGTGACTGATAACAATTAGTTGACTTTCATATTGTTTATGGGACACGATCATCTCCCTCATGTAACTCATTGTCGTACATCTCAGATGGTGGCTCCATAGAATCTATCTCCTCTAATGATGCATGGCGTGAGACTGGTTGTAACCCAGGTGGACGAGGAGGCATGATATCAAATGAATCTCCATATGTAATATGTTTACATGCAATCCTAGAACTTTTATTCTAGAAATGCGATCGCTTCAATCACTCGTAACTCAGTGACTCAACTTAAACACATTGATCCTATGGACTATATCATAGGAGACAAGATGGTAAATACAACAAATATTATCAAGTGTCTTTTAATATTATTTTTAATAAAATTCCCTAAGAAAATAAACCATAAACAAAGAGAAGCTCCAAATGATTTCCTCCACCTTGAGAAAACCCTCCAAAAGCTTCCAAAAAAACGTTACGTCACATGAGCCTCAAGCCTAACACATGATTCTCACCCCACCCACTTGACACCCCACACGACGCTAAAAAGGCATGGCCCCACTTCTCCTTTCTTCTCATTTCGTTATCTAATACCCTAATAAAGGAGAGGGCAGGAAAATTACTTTACGGTTCCCAAAAGCATCAGGGATGACGTCAAGAAGCAGACAAGACGGCTAGGATGACGCCACGACGGCGTCACTCCTAAAGAATAAAGGTCGCGGCGAGGATTATCTCCTTCTTTATTGGTTCTTTTATTGCCGAATGGGGTGACAACACGTGGAAGTGGAAATCGGTCAAACGTGGCATGATGTGGAAGTGGAAGTATCTGATGCGGAGATTAAGGAGAGGCTTTTCTTAATTAGGTCACCCAATGATTCCATACCTTGTAAAGTATTAAAGGGGTTATGAGGCATTTAGTAGTTAATTAAAGGGGTAATTTAATCATAAAAGGAGAGCTAGTAGCACAAGAAGGGAAGAACCTTTAGGGCATGAAATATTTTGAAACCATGTTTTACTTAATATATCTATACATGTTTTATAATAGTGAATCCCTTAAAATAACCTATATCATGCATATATGTCAAAATAGTACACTAACATACAACAGGGTTGATCATATATGTGACATGATCGATCGTCCGAAATACAATTTGACATAACTCATAAAGCATGATAAAACATTAGCTCAGCATGATTGATCATATAGAATGCTTCTAGAAATATGCTATAAAGCATGATCAATCATCCCCTATTTCATGATCGATCATACAAAATTCTATATTACTAATTCTATAAATCATGATTGATCCATCGTATTGGGTTGATCAATCAATGAGTTTTTTTAAAGATTTAGAACTCATCGATCGATGCCTTAAACGATCAATAGGCTTAGGACATTTAAAAAATATAGTTGTTATACATGATTGATCTATCATACATTTTCATTGATCAATCGACATTTTTTGTAGGTTTTTGCTAACAAGCGAAAAATGACTAGTTAGTTGGAAACTTATAAATAGGCCCTAAAACTTGTAGAGGATAAAGAGTTGGGCTTATATTAGCATACCAAACCTCTAAAAAATTATTTTGAACTTAAATTTCCCATTTTACCCTTTTGAGATAAAAAGTTGTATTTTCTCAAATCCTTCTTATTCTCTCAAATTTCTTTGCATTCAATAGTTCCATCAATCTCCAAATAACTTGTTTCACATGCATAAAGTTTTGAAAAAGTTCTATCTCTCCATAAGAAAGATTGCAAGTTTGATTTTCATTTGTATTTTATATTTTCTTTGTTAGAGGTTCTCTAGTACTTCAAAACTAGAATGATTAACATTCTAGAGTCTGCAATCTAGAAATCCATGAGTCGGAAGCTAGTTGTATTGAATCTCTTGGGGAGAGTTCAATTTTTGTAATTGGAGATTACATGTGGCTTAAAAAGAACCTGCAATCTCTTTGTATTTTCAGCTCATAGAGCAAATTAGTGAATTTTCCCAAGCAAGGGTTCTTGGGCTGTTACTACCAATAAGGGAACATAAAAAACAAAGGAAGTTTATAAGCTAGTGTAGTTAAACCTGAGTTCTCTCATTTCTTGCCAAGTTGTTGGTTCTCTTCTCTCTCAAACTTGAAGACAAAGGAGTAGGGGTGACAGTTTTATCCATTTACCCAATTATCCATTTGTTTCAACCACTTATAACATGGATATGGAATAAAAATCCTTACCCAATAAAATATTTGGATAATATTACCCATTTACCTGTTTATCACTTATTAAATAGAAAGGATATGGACAATGGTTATTATGTACCGATTACCCAAATACCTTATAGTATTTAAAGGTGGTTTTATAATCTTTAATTTTAGTTGGGGGAATTTCCCCATTAAATCACCATGTTGGGGGAAGGTTTTATTAGCCCAAGTGGCTTCTCAAGAGGGGGGTGAATTGAGATTATCAAACTAACAATAAGTTTTGCATGTAACTAAAAAACATGCATAAAAACAAGTCAAGAAAAAATGTAACATGCACACACTACAAGGACAATTTTTTTTTTTTTTGTTATCGATGTTCCCCTAGTGGAAGTCATCACCCAAGATCCATTGCTTGGGAAAATTTCTCTATTCTCAAAAGCTCGAATAGATGGAATTATAAAGGAAAATTTGGCCCTCTTTGGCCATGTGTAGATCAATCCACGATTTTTACAGTGCCAATCAAGAGATTGCTGCTAGATTTTAGCTCTAGTTATGACTTTATATATAGATTATATAGGTTATAGATGAACCTTTCACAAATACAAGTAAAAAGAAAGGTAAAAATAAACCCTCACTTGGAGATATGTTTTTCCTTGAGAGATTCAAACTTCCTTTTCCTTTGTAGCATGATGTGAAATGATGAAGGACCTTGGATTATAGGAATGCAAGGATTGATGAACGAGAAATGAGATTTTTCAAAAGTGTGATGCTCTCTCTTTCACTCTAAAGGACTTTCAAAGGAATTTTGTACGATAGAGAATAATGGCTTGAGTGTTTGCTAATAAATGCTCATTCACTTTTCTATACAAGGTTTGGTGGGGGGTATTTATAGCTTCCCCAACACAAACTACTTGTTATTTGCCCATTGCAAAAGTTAGTACTTTGATTGATCAGACTTATTAATCAATGGATTGATCGATCAATATGTTAACATTGGTCCAAAAAATTTAAGTTGATCGATCGTTACCAATGGATGATCAATCTATCAAAACTCTCTTTGGTTGTGCAATACAAGTATGATTAATCAATGTATTTCCTATGATCGATCATGCTTTATATTCCTCTGATCGATCATTTAGGTGGGATGATCGATCACTCTATGTGAAATTTACTTGCCTGGACAAAAATGATTGATCAATCTAAGTGGGATGATCAATCATGCTTTATAGCATAAAATGATCATGTTCCGGATAATCAATCAATCTATTATGGTTGATTGATCATGTTTTATATTTCCGGCCTACACAGTTCTAGACGATCGATCATTCCAATGCTAGTTCAACAATGTTGACTTTTAAACATGGAAATATTTTTCTCTAAGTGCTCTATAACATGTTCTAAATGATGTTTATGATGGTCCTTAACATGTCTTAGTGCAAGTTATGATCTAAAGATTTGATTTTACATATGTACTTAAAGAAAGGGAGTTTAGAATACTATCGTACATAAGTGACTGAGTTTTGACATTTTGATTATTTCACTTGAACTCTAGTCTTCTCATTATCTTCTTTCTTGAGGGTGTTTGTTCAAAAGACGTTCTTCAATGGTGTTTAAGGTCTTAAGTTTGGTTTGAATATTTTGAAGTTTTGGACTTTGAGATGCATTTATTCTTGAAGGTGAAGTATCTAAAATACTTAAAATTTCAATTTGTTAGATCAATTAAGTTTTGTTATCATAAAATACAACATGAGAGCCAACCTACGGTCAACATGTTTACCCCCTTTCATCATTCTATGTTATAAAGATAAGAAAGAAAACATTGTTATGCACGAAGAGGTGGAATGACCTACTCCACTTCCTCTGGTCTTTATATATATTAACTATTATTTGATTAATGTTACTTTTTTGTGACCTTTGTATTAATTTTATAAGAATATTTTGTTTTATCCATTTATTTACCCATTTACCTAACTATTTGCAAGTAATCAAGTCAATAGATAATGGAATAGCTTATTCCATTTCGGTCAAAACAAGTAACAGGCAAGGGGCCAGCCCACCCCATTCGTTGCGGCCCAAAGAAGATCCCGGTCCGAGTCACGACTATGACTACTTCACACGTTAGCAGGAAATGACGAAACAACCCTCGTCAACTTCAATCCCTTGTTTTCTCCCAGTTTATCTGAACTCAGCAGGCACAAAAGGCCTTTCGTTCGTCGTTCTCCCCCAGCAGAAGGGCATGCGAAGCTCTTCTTGCTTTTTATGCTGGAATCAGGCCTTTCGTGTGAAGCGAAGCGTTCAGCTCATGCCTCCCCGCACGAATGTTAGAGTTATGATCTGAGCTTCTTTGATGGAGTCGACATTTTGTAGTTCGCCTCTCACCTCCGGCAGCGTTGCTTCCTCTTCTATCCGTTGTAGACCATTTCACATCTCTTCGGCAATTTGCCTATCGCCCCGGAGTTTTGATTTCCTTAAAAGACGACGTCTTCTTCATCGAATAAGAGCGCACTCCTCTAGCCAAAACCACAATTCCGACAGTGCTCCTTTAATATGGCCCACATTTGGCCAACACAGTTTCGTCAACCCTGTAGAGAGAAAATCTTGTACTGACCACCATCCTTCTCCTTTATTGGATGGGTGTTCTCAAAAAAATAGTAAGATTACATCCAATTTTATGCAGAAGTCGCTCGCGTTAGCACTGTTTTGCATAACGGTGAGCTTCTTCCCGTATCATGGAGTCCAAATGCCTGCCTGTTCGGCACCACTGGTGGATGTTATCCCAAAAAGGCAAGTTAAGAAAAAGAAAAATTCAAACTTTGGCGATCATGAATTTTCCAGGTACACCCGTAGACTGCTTGAAAAAGTTTCTATCCTTCTACAAAGAATTGACGAGGTTAAGTCAGATAAGGCCAACATGAATGATGTAAAAGAAGCATTAAAAGAAGTCAAGCTGTGTCAACGGAGCCTGCAGGAAGAAGTTTTAAGAGCCTTGAACACCGAAACGGGGGAAATGCGGAGAGAGAAGTCAGAGTTGATTAGGCGATCAGAAAGTGCCATCGATACGTTCTGGAAGGCTAAGAAAGAGAAAGATAAGTTAGTAGGGAGAGATGGAGGTGATAAAATGAAGGAAAATATAGAGGAATTAGAGACTATTATGACAGAGGCCGAGGAAGAGTATAATGAATTGTGGGATAAGGTCAGTGAGATTGATGACAAGATATTAAAGAGGGAAACTCTGGCCCTTAGTGTAGGTGTTAGAGAACTTGCATCCATCGAAAGGGAAAGTGAGCTTCTGGTTGAGAGGTTTAGTCGGCAATGGAAGCAACGGAGTCTTGAAAGGTATTTTTCTATTTTCTTACTTAAGTTTATTGATCTCAAGTGGATGGACATGGGAAAAATTAATTACATCATCGTATCTTGTAACTTTACCAGACTACAAGGGGCTAGTCCATGCAGTTAATAAAAAAAAACATACTATAATTTAGTTTTTCCTGCTTATGTTGTTCTGGCCAGAGATTTGGATATTTTGCTTAATTTTAACCAGTTACAATCTTATCTGGTGAAGAGTTTCGATAACTTTATTTGGTTATGGCTAAAAAATTGACTCAAGTAGTTAGTGGGAAGGATCCAAATGAAACCAATGCAACTTAAATAGTGCATGAAGATTTTAGTGGGACACAGATATGCATTACCAGAAATTGGGACTAAGAAAATAATACGGTTAAATCATGTTCTGATACACTGGGCAGCATGTACTTGATTTGCACTGCTCTTTTAGAGCTTCCCAAATTAATATATATATTTTTATCTATTCCCTAATCAGAAGTTAAAAAAAAAAAAAGTCAAGGAGATTGCCTATCACCCCAAAATGTTTTAATACTTATGCCGTTTTACTAACTGAGCAGTACAGATAAAGAACAGTTCTGCTGCTTCTGCAGCTGATGTTCAGTGAAGAAAATAGAAGTTTTACTGACCCTTAGCTCTAAACACCTCTATTGCAGGATAGAAATCGATAATTTCCCAACTACTTTTTTTTATTTTGATTTTGATTTCTGGTTGCAGTATTCTCAAGGACGCTCCTAGCAATCTCTTGAAGTCCGAAATAGAGAAAGAGCTAGAAACAGCACGAAAGCAATATTGGGAGCAAGTGATACTACCAAACATTTTGCAGGTTGAAGATTCTGACAATGTGATGGACAAAAGCACTAAACAGTTTGTTCTAAATATTAAGCAAAGGTTTAAAGAGTCAAGAGAACTGCAAAAGAATTTGGAATCAAGTATTAGAAGCAAATTGAGGAGCTTTGGAGATGAGAAACGATTTATTGTGAACACACCTGCAGATGAGACTTTGAAGGGTTTTCCTGAGGTTGAACTAAAGTGGATGTTTGGTAATAAAGAGGTTGTTGTACCAAAAGCTGTGAGTTTACGTTTGTACCATGGATGGAGAAAGTGGAGGGAGGAGGCAAAGTCTAGACTGAAAAAGAGTTTGTTAGAAAATGTTGACCACGGAAAAAAATATTTGGCTGAAAGACAGGTAACTTCATTGTCTTTTCTCCTTTTCAGAAGTCTCTGGTGAAGGTTTTATTATTCAACCTGTGAATTCATGTGATGGCTTTGTCAAACGTTTCTATGCAGGAGTGTATACTGTTGGATCGTGATAGGATTGTATCCAAAACTTGGTATAATGATGAAAAAAATAGATGGGAGATGGATCCCATATCTGTCCCTTATGCTGTTTCCAGAAAGCTAGTTGAGTATGCTCGCATTAGGCATGATTGGGCAGTTATGTATCTTGGTCTCAAGGGTGATGACAGGGAGTATTATGTTGATATCCAGGTAGTACCTGTTCAAATTATGGCTTATGATCTAATCACTGTGATGCTATTTTGTTTTTAATAACGGCTAGAATTAGTGCATTAAGAAGAGATATACCAAAGGGGCTCCGAAGGGGAACACTATGTTGCTATTGTAATCATTAACTTTATATTTGTGTTTTTTGGAAGAAGGCAAAATTTGTTACTAGTGCTACTGAGAGTAATTTTAATACCACTTACTTGTTTCATGTAACAATTCTGGTCATCCTATGAATTCTTTCATGCTGCTACAGGAATTCGATTTGTTATTTGAAGATTTTGGAGGATTTGATGGGCTTTATCTTAAAATGCTGGCATCATGTATCCCAACTGCGGTTCAGTTGATGTGGATCCCTCTGTCCGAGTTGGATATCCGTCAACAATTTCTCTTTGTGATGAGATTAACTTACCGATCGTTGGCTGGACTATGGAATTCTATGATTGTTTCATATGTTAGGGAACGAGCTTTTAAGAGGATAAAAAATACCACTGATGACATAATGATGATGATCGTGTTTCCTGTTGTGGAGTTTCTCATCCCTAAAGCTGTAAGTACACCAAATAGACTCTTAATGTTCAGTTATTTTGACAGTTGTTTGTGCAGGTTAGCCATTTGATCTTTTATCTCATTTTTAATATCTGCAGGTGAGGATGAAGTTAGGGATGGCCTGGCCAGAAGAAGTATATCAAACAGTTGGCTCAACATGGTACTTGCAATGGCAATCTGAAGCTGAAATGAGTTTCAAAGCAAGGAAAGTGGGCAATTGGCAGTGGTATTTTTGGTTTCTTATTAGAAGTGGTATATTTTTTTTTGTGTTGTTCAATGTGTTTCGTTTCATGAGAAGAAAGATTCCAAGACTCCTTGGTTATGGACGTTTTCGCAGAGATCCAAACTTACGAAAATTGCGTAGAGTGGTATGATCTTTATTTTTTTTATATATTTCTTTGGTCATGGACCGATCAAGAATTTTATCTTCCCGCCTGATCTAGGGAAATAACTTTGGAATTTCAACTGTCAGAAGAATTTTATCTTTGTTTTTAAGTTTATTTTATCCTTATATTTATTTCTTTTAAGTTTTTTATTTTTCTATTTTCTTCTGAAAATTTAGAAATTGATTTTGATATTTTGTGTACTACCAGAAATATTATTTCAAGTATAGGTTGAACAGAATAATTCGTCGGAAAAAGGAGGGTGTTGATCCAATTAGATCTGCCTTTGATCAAATGAAGGTAAAAATGAAGACCTTAAGAATCCATGTCATCAAATGAAACATCCATTTAATGTTTTTAACTGGGCAATTGGCAGAGAGTTAAAAATCCACCAATAAGGCTGAAGGACTTTGCTAGTGTTGACTCTATGAGAGAGGAAATCAATGAAGTTGTAGCATTTCTACAAAATCCTGGAGCTTTCAAGGAAATGGGTGCCCGGGCACCTCGGGTAAGATGACCATTATATATTTGTTTGATGAGTGCTAATTTCAATTACACTTATGCACACATTTAGGATGTTAAATTCTACATGAATAGTGAAAAGTAAATGAGCTTGAAAAATGGAGTTGTAAAATTGGAATTATTAGCTCCCAGTTACTAGTTTCATTTAATGTTAACATGCAATGAATATTATATATGTATTTTTGACTTAATTTTGTTTTTCAAATTGCTTCTAAACTTTTGATCTATTATTAAATTCTGGTTATTTTTGTATTATTTTTTCTTCTATGCTGTTTTAAACACCACGTGTGTAGGTTTTACACTTCATATTTGCAGGGAGTTCTTATAGTTGGCGAGAGGGGAACAGGAAAAACATCACTGGCACTAGCCATAGCTGCAGAAGCTAAGGTACCTGTAGTGGAAGTAAAAGCTCAGCAATTGGAGGCTGGACTATGGGTTGGCCAAAGTGCTTCGAATGTTAGAGAGCTGTTTCAAACAGCTAGAGATTTGGTCAATTTTCTTTTCTTATTGGTCTTTTTCTTTTACAATAGATGGTGAAATGAATATTTGATTTTGGAAATATCATGACTAGTAATGTGTGAAATGAATTATCTTTGATGACTTTGCTTAATTTACTTGTGCAGGCACCAGTGATACTCTTTGTTGAGGATTTTGATCTCTTTGCTGGTGTTCGTGGCAAGTTTATTCACACTAAGAAACAAGACCATGAGGCTTTTATTAATCAGCTTCTTGTGGAACTTGATGGGTACAAGCTCAAACTTGATTATTTTCAAGAAGTAAAACTCAAACTTGATGGCCAATAAAGTCTGTGAACTTTGAAACGGAGGGTGTTGTTTGAAGAAAATGTGATTCTAAAGATGTTGTACATTATCTGATGATGTGAATTGCATGTATGCAAATGATTTTTGACATTGATTATCCAGTTATGGCAGACCCTGAGCACCGCTTTCCGTTCATGATGCGCTTTCTCCAGGTTTGAGAAACAGGATGGAGTTGTTTTAATTGCTACTACCCGAAACCTTAAGCAAATTGATCAGGCTTTGAGAAGACCTGGTCGCATGGACAGAGTATTGCATCTCCAACGGCCTACACAGCTGGAAAGGGAGAAGATATTACACATTGCAGCAAATGAAACAATGGATGAAGAGCTCATTGATTATGTAGATTGGAAGAAGGTATGTCTTAGTTGTCTATATTGAGAAGCCATAGTTCTTAATAATTTTTTTTGAATGTTGATTACACATGCACATACCCCTTTACCCCCTTGTGAGGTTTGAATGCAAGATCTCACACTTGAAACCCCACTATGCGACCACTGAGTCAAAGGCCTAAGCCACAGGTCTCAATAATTTCAATTATTAAGTTTATTTAAATCCATTAACAGCGATTTGAATTGCCACTACCATCATCACAAGAGCTTGTCAGAACTTTGTTTATATGCTCACCTCCAATTTGCTCTATCATTTTACACAAAAAGTGAACTAGAAATATAACTCAAAATTCATTTAAAAAAAAAGAAATATAACTCAAAATAGTGATTAGAAACTGCTGGTGATGGTGGTTCTACTCTTGAAGATTGATTTACCGAGTGCTGAATAAGATGATTAAGGTCAAGCTGATTATAAAGAGTATTGGACATGGATTGGAAGGAAGAAAAAAAAAAGATTTAAGTCTATTAGTAGGATTAATCCCACATGGATTAATATCAAGAATAGTAACGCGGTTATTAGTTGAAAAAAAACATTGTACTTTAGGCTAGTCATTTGGGATGGACATAGGCTCAACTTTTATATGGTACCAAAGTAGGTTGTCTGCTTTTCTGGGCCTAGTTTTTTGCTCCATTGGTTTGTTCTTCCTTTGTGGCATTCATACCTCAAGCCCGTAGTTATGAGGGGAGTTTTAATAGGAATGATCTCACATGGGTTAATAGCAAGAAAAGTAATTTGGTTTTTAGTTGGAAAGGCCTCCTAGCTTCGCCTAATCATTTTGGGATAGACTTGGACTCAACTTTAATAAAGTCAAAATCAACGAAAGAGAGCTTAGCATGGGAAAAGAGTATCTTGCTAAGTAAGGAAAATTGAAAATTCAAACATAGAGATTAGGTGGAATATTAATGTTTCTTCTTGGATCTCCATTTTTCATGTGGTTTGTTTGAGGGGGAAAAAACATAGGCAGATAAATTAAACATAGGTGGTGGAATGGATGCTATTAGTAAAACTATAGAGACCAGGCTATTCAATGTGGGAATTTTCTCTACTCAACAAATTATAGAGAACAAATCAGGTGAGCATATAGATCGCAAAACTATAATATAATATAACATGTAAAGCAACAGAGTATTAACATAGAGACCAGGCTATTCAATGTGGGATTTTTTCCTACTCAACAAATTATAGAGAACAGATCAAGCCAATATAATTCCTCCCCTTTGGATAACCACCCATTGATTAATCCAACAGTACAGTTTATTGGTAGCAGAGAGCCTAGATTCTTATAATTTTAAAGCTACAACTCCTAGTGTTACTGTTGTTGTCTTCAATATGAACATACAAAAACAGATGTTGCCTTTTTCTTCCTGTTCATCTTTGTTCCTTTTCTTTTGTTAGAGAGCTTGCAACGAGAATAATTCCTCATCTCTTGTAGGTTGCAGAGAAGACAGCTCTCTTGCGGCCAATTGAATTGAAGCTTGTTCCCATGTCCTTGGAGGGCACCGCTTTCAGGAATAAATTTCTTGATGCCGATGAGCTTCTCAGCTATTGTAGCTGGCTTGTGGTGAGGATAGCTTCTGTCATTTTCCATCTTGATATTCAAGAAACAGTCATCTGGTTGATTCTTTTGATGTGGCCTTGACGTAAGATTGTTATCTGCTTCACACATTCTGTTTATCTAGTCAATGGCTGTAACTAAACATGATTATGCTATGATATTGTGTTCTGTGAAGATCTTCTTTGATGTAAACTCATTGTTGCTCCTGAGGGTGCGTATAAGAACAGTTCTGTTGACTGCTGATGCTTAAAGGATCTTCCATTGCTAACTTCTGGTTGTTTACATTCAGACACTGAATGACATGATTCCAGGTATGCTGAGAGAAACCAAACTTGCGAAGAGAATTGGTAAATGGCAGGTGAATCATCTGGGGTTGACACTAACAAGAGAAGATCTGGAGTCAGTGGTTGATCTGATGGAACCATATGGTCAGATCAGCAATGGCATTGAGCTTTTAACTCCTCCTCTAGATGTAAGAAAACTGTTTTACCTTTTCCTGCACTTCAGTATTTTGCCAGAGCCTTGAATCTGATGATACTTACATAATACAACTGTTTAATCTAGCAAGAATCTATAGTTTCAACTATCTCGAAGTGTCTATTTTATTGGGTTTATTCAAAATAGTTTAATAATGACTTGATTTTGTTTTAGTCTTCAATTGAAAATCTTTTCTTTCACCCTTGAATTGAAAAAGGCCTATTTATTAATTTTTTTAACTTGTTCATAGGGAAAGAGATACTTTGATTCAAATCTTAGAGGGAAATTCTGTTTTCTGTTCAAATCAATATTGTAAGACACACCAGCCTTGGACTAGTTGCATGGCTAGTCTGGGTTCAAATGGTTTGCTGAACTGTTGGATTAGTATGACTTTGCGATTAACAGCATGTTTAATATTTTTAATATAAGACTTCGAGTAATCAAAAGGTACTAATTCCAAAATACAAGAATTCGTAAATAGTTTCAATATCTGATAAGTTGAAATTTTCTGTTGAGATTTTGCAGCTGATCCAGTTGTTGATAATGTCACTCAAACAGTTCAAGATACTACCTGCTCTTAGCTTAAATTAATTGACAGGCTTTTGAGGACACTGGACTGGATGATAGTCGGTCCATATATATTTTTTTTTTTGGTTGAAGAAATGATAATTTTATTAAGCAAAGAGAACAAACCAACAAACAAGGGAGACACACCCCTAATAACAAGGAACAGTCGGTCCATTTTTTAATTGTTAGAATACTGGTACAGGTGTATTTTGGTCATTTTATCATTTCATATGGATGCATATGTTTCCAACAAGTTAGACTACTTATCATGCATATATGTTTCAAGTCTCATTGAATTCTAATGTGTATTGAGTGAGATATAAGACTTTTTGTACTAGGGGGTATTATTATCCTTTTACTGTAAATCCACACTAGTGGAATGATAAAAGGGGTCAGGCTCAAGTTTCGAGATTCTCACGCACCTCCTCTTTGGCTGCTTTCCTTCATCTCCTCTCTCTCTATTTTCCTCTTATATCTTCTTATTTCTTCTTATCTTACATTTTCATATGGTACTAGAGCAGTAGACTTCGATTTTGGGAGGTTCTTCAAATTTTGGGTACTCTCTACAGATTTCTCAACCCTAGCCCCATAACTGAAGATAATCAAGTCATGACTTGGTTAGTAAATAGCATGGAGTCCTGGTTTAGTGATAAGATCTTGAGCTATGGGACAGCCAAGGAGATGTGGAGTACGTTGGCTTCTATTTTGTTACATGAGAGTAATTTGTCTCGAATATATGACCTGTATGTCTGGTATTTCAATATGCAGAGCGGTGACCGATCAATCACTGACTACTGTGCAAAGATGAGAGTTTTTTACAGGAAATCAACACCTTCCATCCTTTTATTACAAATACTGATGACATTTGAAAGGATAATAACCAGATTCAAGTGGCTCGATTTCTTGATAGTCTGGGATTAGAATACGATGCTATACAGGCTCAATTGCTAGCAAATAATGATGTAACTACTCTTGAATAGGCTATTAACTGAGTTATATGGGCAAAAATATAGTGGTAGGCAAGGGCGAGAAAGATACACGACTTTGTGATGCAAATGCTCTAAACCTCAACTTGTCCTATTATAAGCCTAAGACCCAAGGTCGTGGAAGCAGTAGTAAGGTCGTGGCCAACATTCCTCTACTTGAGGCTATGGTTGTAACGATAGTGGGGATAGGAAGTGTATCCACTGTGGGAGGACAAACCCATTTCTCTGATAAATTTTGGGAGAGTTTGGAAAGCCATCATGGGTTAACTCTATTGTGATTAATCATGACTCACCTTCCTATTCTGGTCTTCGAGAGGAGATTCAGCAGTTACTTCAGAGACTTGGTCAATTGACCACAACTGCTATTGCCTCTACTACCCTTGAGCCGATAACCTCTTCCTCAACAAGCGCCACGATGACAAGCACATGTATAATAGTATTGAATGTGCCTCATTCTCCCTCCTTGTTCATTGATTAAGAAGTATCTACTCAAATATCAGGTATGACCTCTAGTTCTGTCCATTAACCCTTGTCAGTCTCATTGTCATGTTATTTTGGCTGATAGATCTATCTCCCAGATTCAGGGGGAGGGTATTGTACAAACCACACCTGAGATGTCATTGAGTTTTGCTCTGTTTATTCCTAACTTTCCTAGTAATTTGTTATTCGTTAGTCATATAACTAAGTCTCTAAATTGTTCTGTAACTTTTTCTCCTACTTCTTGTGTGTGACTTGTGGACGAAGAAGACAACTGGTTCAGGACGTGGGAAGGGCAGGCTCTATTTGCTGGATGATGTCTCTACCCCACAAACTATGACACTTGCAACTGAAGAATCTCCACTCCTATGACACTTGCGTTTGTCACTTCCATCACTATCCAAACTTTGTCAGTCCTTTCCATCTTCGTCGTTGATATTTCATTTGATTGTGAGTCATGTCAATTGGGAAAACATCATAAAACTAGTTTTCCAGTTAGTTATAGTCGTAGTTTGCGTGCTTTAGAGTGAATCCATTCCGATGTATGGGTTCCATGTAGAGTCCCCAATCCATTTGGTTTTAAGTACTTCGCGTCATTCATAGATGACTTCAGTAGAGTCACATGGTTGTATCTCATATAAGAGAAATTCAAAGTCTTTGATGCATTTATGAACTTCTTTAATGAAATAAAAAATCAATTTAGTGCCCATGTTAATATTTTTCGTACTGATAATGGACTTGAATTTCTCAATCAAAGATTTACATCTTTCTGTGCTTTAGGGATTACTCGTCAAACTTCCTATGTCTACTCTCCCCAGCAAAATGGGGTTGTTGGACGTAAAAACAAATACCTTCTTGAAGTGGCACATACTTGATTATTTCATTTGAATGTCCCTAAATTCTTTTGGGGAGTCACAATGTTAACATCATGTTACTTGATTAATCGTATGCCTTCATCTGTTTTGCAAGGACAAGTTCCTATGTAGGTCTTTTGTTTTTTTTTTAAATGAGGTGTATAAACTATTAAAGAAAGTGAAGAATACAAACAAACCTAGCTAGGAGGGCCTTCCTCCACAACAAGGTGTTGAAGTGAAATACCCGTCTTAGCCTGAATCTCTACCAAATGATTGGCAGAGCGAGGAGTGTGCTTCCAATTACAATTTAAAGAAGAAATTAAATTACAGATTTCTGAATATATATCCCATACCATGGAGGACTGATAGATTTTGCACACCAATCAATGACAGTCTTTAAGTCCCCTTAGATGGGGCCCACAAGCTGGCAAGTGAATACTTTGATTCCGTTCAGCAAGCCGGAGAGTTCTGCAGTTGTGGAGTCGGGGATTCCAAGAGGGCCCGCGAAGGAGAAAAGGAGAACCGTTTGCATCGCGAAAGACCCCTCCATAACCCGCAGGACCCGGGCAGCCAAGATCGTTTCCATCAAAGTTTAGCTTGAAGTGGCCCATTGGTGGGGGGCCCAGGTAGCCATGATCAGGGGGCGGGAAGGCTGAGACAGCCCAACAACCAACTACCAATTTCCTCTGAGATTGGAACTGCAGAGGTTTCTGAATTCTTTTCGGGTCAGGAGCTAGATAGAAACTTGGCCCGTAATGTTATCAGACAAAATTTCAGTTGGGGAAGATTTAAATTTGAATTTTCTCCTGTTTCTTTCTTTCCATATTCCCCATATAATGTGCCCAATGCAGCATGAGAGAAACATTTTTCCAAGCTTTGGGAGACTAGCACAAGTGATTGAAAGGTTAGTGGATGGGAGGTTTTGTGCAGTGCAGTATTGGAACCCAATTTTATTTAAAAGGTTGGTCCAAACAGTATGGGCATACTGGTAGGATAAAAGTATGTGATTGGCCGTTTCTAGGGCATTTTGGAAAAAAAGGCAATAAGGATCGGGGACGGTGGTTCCCCGCCTGATTATGGAATCTGATATGAGGATTTTATTTCCGCAGGCGCTCTAGATAAAAATTTGTGCGCGAGGCGGGGCAAGGAGGTTCCAGGCGGAGGCTGCTGGGTGATTTGGCTAATTTGAGGTGGGGTTACTAAGGAAACTGTAGGCTGAAGCAGTTGAGAAAGTACCTTTTGTACATATGTAGGTCTTAAAACCATAATTATTTGATGTTGTTTCTCATTTCTTTGGGTCTACATGCTTTGTCCATTTATTTAGTACCTCTACAGATAAACTCTCCTCGAGTTGTTAAATGTGTATTCTTAGGTTATTCGTGTTATCATAAAGGATATAAATGTTATGATCCAATTAAAAGAAAAACATATGACTTATCTGATGTTACATTATTTGAAAACACTTTGTACTTTGCGTCTTCTTCAGAGTCTCAGTCTTCATATGAACCTTTTGTGGATAACCTAGTTCCCATTGCTGTAATGGATGCACCACCTATAGGTTCCTCTCAGCTACTTTAGATATACAGTTGGCATTCTCGTCGTCTATTACCTACACCAATGCCTAGTGATGCCCCAGCTCATGAGCTCACCACTCAAGACCTGCCATCTTCCTCTTTGCCTACAGGTCCAGTTTCATCTGATTTGGATCTTCCCATTAATCTCCGAAAAGGTAAAAGGTCATCTAGCTCTCACCGTATTTCTTAATATGTTTGCCTTGATTTTTTGTCCCCATCGTAAAAATTCTTTGTTATGTCGTTGTCTATGCATTCTACACCTCGTTCAGTGCATGATGCTATAACTTTTACCTAAGTGAAAGCGAGCTATGGATAAGGAGATGGATGTTTTGGTATCTAGAGGCACATGGAGTTTCTGTGACCCACCTTCGGGGCCGGTTGTTGCGGGGTGCCGTTGGATCTATACGATTAAATATAAAGTTGATGGAACTATTGAGCGGTATAAGGCCAGATTAGTAGCCAAGGGCTATACAAGGACCTTCAGTGTTGATGTTTTTGAAATGGTTTTGTATGTGGCTCAACTCATTTCAGTTTGTATTTTGGTTTTAGTGGCAGTTAATCAAGGGTGGCCACTATTTCAGTTGGATGTCGAAAATGCATTTTTTTATGGAAACTTAAAAAAAAGAAGAAGTTTATATAGAACAACCTTCTGGGTATGTTGCTTAGGGGGAGACAACCGTTAAATAAAGCTATCTATGGGTTTAAACAAAGTCCTAAGCGTGGTTTAAAAAATTCTACATTGTTGAGATGAAATAATGGGTTTTATAGAAGTTACTTTGACTACTCCATGTTTGTGTTTAAAAGGAAGACTAGTGTTGTTATCTTAGTTGTGTATGTTAATGATATCATCCTATTTGATAGTGAGTTGGAAGGAACTGAGGAGGTAAAAACGAATTTGACCACACATTTTCTAAAGATTTGGAACAACTAAAATATTTCTTTGGCATTGAGTGGCTTGAAGTATATTATAGATATGTTGCAAGAGTATGGTCTCTTGGGTGCTAAAATAGTGAATACTCCCATGGAAGAAAATGCTGACCTTCATGACTCTCATAGTCTTGTACTCAAGGACAAGACCCATTATAGATGCCTAGATAGAAATTGATTTATGCAACAATCATCACTAGGCTTGATATATTCTTTGTAGTAATAGAATCAATTCATGGAAAGCCCAAGATTGATATATTTAAAAGCGGTGCAGAGAATTTTAAAATATTTGAAAGGTGGCTCCCTATATACTTGGAATGAGAAGATTGATGTATTGAGATTTTTTTATGTAGATTATGCTGGGTGAAAAATGGATAGGAGGTCTACCATTGGTTACTGCTATTTCATTGGAGGTAACTTGGTGGGTTGGAATAGTAAGAAGCAAGTTGTAGTGGCTAGATCTAGTGCCAAGATAGAGTACAGGAAAATGGCTCACATAGTTAGTGAGTTTAAGTGGGTAAAGTTTGTCCTTGTTGAGTTTGGATTTCCTGTTCTAGAGCCTTTGGTTATGAAGTATGACAATCAGGTTGCTATATTCATATCAACTAACTCAGTATTCCACTAAAGGACTAAACACATTTAGGTTGATTGTCATTTCATTAAAGATATTGTCATGTAAAGGAAAGTGGTCACTCCGTATGTGAAGTCCTTAGAGAAACTTGGTGATGTGTTCACAAAATCTCTTGGAAGGCGTGAACACTTGGTATTATGTAACAAGTTAGGACTCTTTGACATTTACTCTTCAATTTGAGGGGGAGTGTTAGAATACTGGTAAAGAGGTATTTTGGTCATTTTATCATCTCATATGGATGCCATATGTTTCGAGCAAGTTAGACTACTTATCATGCATTTATGTTTCAAGTGTCATGGAATTCTGATGTATATTGAGTGAGATAAAGACTTTTTGTACTTAGGAGTATTATTGTTCTTTTACAGTAAATCCACTCAAGTGCAATGAAATGGGGTCAGGCTCGAATTTCGAGACTGATTCTCACTCAGCTTATCTTTGGCTGCTTTCCATCTTCTCCTCTCTCTCTATTTTCCTCTCATATCTTCTTATTTCTTAATCCTACATTTTCACATTAATATTGTTTGGTTTCATCAGTTAACTTGCTAATGTTTCATGGGTTGCTCTACATTTATTTCTTGTTGCTAATAATGAGACTGTTTTGAAGTGGACAAGGGAGACCAAATATCCACATGCTGTCTGGGCAGCAGGTCGTGGTCTAATTGCCCTTCTTCTACCAAATTTTGATGAAGTTGATAATATCTGGCTCGAGCCAGCTTCATGGGAGGTCGGTATTCTGTATTCATGATAAAGTTTTTTCATGCACTTTATTTTTCTGATATTATCTCAGTAAGACTTCATCATGAGTCATTCTGTTTGTTTCTCACTATTCAAAAAGAGCTGGTGTTCATTTTTGTAAATCTTATATTATCTCAGTAAGACTTCATGATGAATCTTGGTGCTTGATTTTGACTGTTTCTCTTTATTTAAACAAGAGAAAAAAAAAAGAAAAAAGGTTGTCTGTTTCTTGTGAATCATTTATTTCATGCATGTCAATAATGCAGGATACATGTTTCTTTACTTTAGGGCATTGGATGTACAAAAATCACAAAGGCCAAGAATGAAGGTTCCATATATGGAAATGTTGAAAGCAGGTCTTACCTTGAGAAAAAGCTGGTATTTTGTTTTGGATCATATATTGCAGCAGAATTGCTGCTTCCTTTTGGGGAAAAAAATTTCTTATCTTCATCGGAGCTCAAGCAAGCACAGGAGGTATATGTCATTCGCTCTATTTGTAGCTCTCTCTCTCTCTCTCTCTCTCTCCCCCTCCTTTTGGGATAACATTTCTGCAACATAGAATCTCCCTGAGCTGAATCACTTTTTCCAAGAGAATTTGGAGTGCATTCTCCGAGTGATGACAAAGTTCTTGATTGCTGCAGATAGCCACACGGATGGTGATGCAATATGGATGGGGCCCAGATGACAGCCTTGCAATTTACTTCTGTAGTAATGCGGTATTTTACTCTTTCCTGAGGCTGGAATTTGACTTTATATATGATATAGAGATTTCTTTGTTCAATAGATCTATTACATCTTAAATATCTTGGTTTCTAATTGTCACGTGATTCTTTCAGAACTTAAGATATGCTTTCATAAGGTAATGATTGTATTAGTAATTTGATGATGGCTGTCAGCTTTTAACAAACCTTGTAAGTTCTTTTATTTTTATTTTTATGGAAAGTGTGAATTTATTACAACAAAGAACAAGGAGGATACAACCTAAAAGGGAGGGCCTCCCAGCACATCAAGGGATTGGAGGGATGTACCCCGTCTAGCTTGAGAATCTGCAAGATGGTTGGCTGATCTGGGCACATGTACCCAAGTACAATTGAGGGTGGAGGTAATGGTACAGGAAGACGTCCCAATGTCTTCAAGGCGGAGTTTTGGAATTGGCGCACCAGTCAATGACCAGTTTGGATTCACCTTCAATGATAAGGGGACCTGAGAACCGGTCTCGGATGATGGTAAGGCCATGATAAAGGCTAGCAAGCTCAGTTGAGGTAGAATCCGAGATGCCAAGGGGACCGGCAAACGATAGCAGGAGGTTACTATTGCCCGAGTGGATGATACTACCGAAACCTGTAGGGCCCGGGCAGCCAAGGGCATTGCCGTTAAAGTTCAACTTGAAGCAACCGGGTGGAGGGGGATCTCATATTTCCATAGTGGGAGGGTGGGAGGGGCTAGACCTGGCCACAACAGGCGCCAATTCCCGTGAAGATGAGAGCTGTGCAAGTGTAGGAATTCCTTTGTCAAAATGAGCCTAGTAGAGACCTGGCCAGCAATGGATTCTGCAAGAGTATCAGCACTGAAAGCCTTGTGTTGAAATTTCCTTCTGTTTCTCTCCTTCCAGAGGGCCCATGGAATATGACCTGCACAACTGGAGACGAGCATCCTGCCTAACTTTGGAAGCCGAGAGCCAAGGACAGAATGAATCATGGACGGGAGGTCACATGTGTCGCAGTACTGGATGCCTATCCGATTCAGAATATTGGCCTAAAGCTCCCGGGAAAATGTCAATGGAGGAGCATGTGATTGACTGATTCCGGAGAGGTGCAGCATAAGGGGCAGGTGGGGTGGGACCTGGGACTGAAGCGCCGCATTTGAGTAAGTTGTCGGACTTAAGGATTTTATTTTGGCAGGCGCACCAGATGAAGAAATTAGCACGAGGAGGCGCATAGAGGGACCAAGCCAATGTTGCTGGGTGGCTGGAGCGAGGAGTAGTGTCGCCATGAAGAGTATTGTATGCTGATGCGACCGACAAGGAGCCCTTCGGGCAGGGGATTCAGATGAGCTGATCCGGAATAGTGATTCTGATTTTCACTCTTGCAAGTGTAGAAAGTAGATTTGAAGCTTCCATTGCCTTTGCATCCGTCACCCCCTCTGGAATTGTAAATTTCCAATTTCCTGATTGCTGCCAGACTTCAGCAACAGAGGCCATATGGCAATTAGAGAGGCCAAAGAGGGTGCTGAAGGTGACCATCAACGGCTTATCACCCAGCCACCAATCATACCAGAATTTTGTCCGTTGTCCATTGCCACCGTAGCATTTGGCTAAAGCTGAAAAACTGGGGAAGAGGAGGAAGATCTTCCTCCAAATTGGCGAGAGCGATGTCGGCAGCCACCCCCCAACCACCATCCCTCACACTATCCAGCTTTGGCAACAACCAGAGAGCACCAAATCAGAGAGAGAGAAGCATTAAATTTCCACAGCCACTTGAGCAAGAGGGCAGAATTTGTGTCGGAGATACTTTTGATGCCGAGACCTCTGAGATGAATTGGTTGACACATCGACCCAGCTCACAAGGTGATATTTACGCTCTCCATTAGGACCTCCCCAAAGAAATCTCCATTTCAGAAACTCCAACCAGCTAGCAACAACAGTTGGGCAATGGAAGAGGTATAGAAAGTAGCTCGGGATTCCATGGAGGCAGGATTTGATGAGAGTAAGTTTGCTGGCCTTTGAGAGGAATTTGCCTTGCCAGGTTGCTAGGTGGCGCTCCATCTTTTCAATGACTGGACTCCAACAATGTTTGTTCAGAGAGCAGTCCAGCAACAGGAGACCGAGATAAGTGCTGGGCAGATTGGTAATTTTGCAGCCAAGGTAAGCTGCCATCAAGTGGAGGATGTCCTGTGCAATCTTGTACCCAGTGATTGAAGATTTGGCTCAACTGACTTTTTGACCCGAGGAGAGTTCGAATAGGCTCAACAGCACTTTGAATTTTATAACATGTTCCGTGGTGCCTTACCCAAAGAGAATCGTATCGTTTGCATATTGCAGAATAGCAATATCTTGATCCAAGTGACTTGAGATGGGGAAAAGCCAGCCAATGTGCTTTTCATGATAAACCATCATGGAGAGATGCTCAGCAACTATCGTGAATAGGGAAGGTGATGAAGGGTCTCCCTGTCGGATCCCATGAGAGCCTTGAAAATGTCCACAAGAGACGCCGTTCACCAATATGGAGTAAGAGGCAGACGAGACACAATTGTGTATCCATCC